>NC_046169.1:38266267-38611267 GCF_011064425.1 Rattus rattus
GCAGGCACTGTGACCTCACATGGGGCGATGGCACCGGCTCGGGCAGCAGCTGGCACCTAAAAACAGAACGAAGGTATTCCGTGGTAACCCCCACTCGTACACCGGAGCACGGCTACCTTCTCTCATCCGTCCGACCGCCCCTTACCTTATTGGCCAGCAGCATGTCCCTAATCTCGGTGAGGTCCTCCTTGGTGAACACAAAGCCCACGTTCCCCCGGATGTGAGGCAGCAGCTTCTCCAGAGCGGGGTTGTTCTCCAGGTGGCCCCGAATGGCCTTGCGCATCATGGTGTTCTTGCCCATCAGCACCACAGCCTTCCCTCGGAGGGACATGCGGATCTGCTGCATCTGCTTGGAGCCCACATTGTCTGCTCCCACGATGAAGCATTTTGGGTAGTCATCCAAAAGTTGCTATGAAGAAAGCCAGAAAGACACCAAGTTTGTGCGGGGAACAAAACCCAGCCAAACCAAACCGTGCAACCACTAGCCACCCACTGCTTCTCCTTCACGCTTCCAACTTCCAACGCTTAAGCTACATTGCTTCTCAGCAGGCGCCAGCGGCCTGACCTTAACATCTGCCTTATCAGATACAACTCACCTGCTGGTTATGAATACCACAAAATTCCCAACACAGCCAAAACTTTTAGCTGGGTGTGGTGGCACATGCCTGTAATGCCAGGTGAGGCTTAGTTGCTAATTCCAGGCCAGCTCTACGGGGACGCTCTACCTCCAGTAACTGAGTTTTATTCTCCCCCCGGCTGGTGACCAAACCCAGGGCCTTGTGCTTCCTAGGCAAGCGCTCTTCCACTGAGCCAAATCTCCAACCCCGAGTTTTACTTTTTTAACATAAGGGACGCCTGGCTGCCCAAAGTGACTGACTAGGGAAAGAGACTCGGAGCCCAGAAAACAAACTATTTTACAGCTGGTGGGAGAACTTAGGTTGTGAAATATCAAAGGCTCATGCCTGGTTAAAAGCCGCCTCAAACGCCTCTGATACTCTCTGATAACTAAGTCTGGACACCAGTCTGGCAGGTCTCAGGTGTGCAACAAGAAGCCTAACTTAAAGATGAATCACTCCAGTCTCAGCCCCTTGCACAGACCGGAAGGGTTCCTCTGGGTGAGTGAGCTAGTTCCGAAAAGGGGGACCTGAGATGATGGAACTCCCAGCAGAATGCCTAATTCTCCTAAGGAGCGTGGCAAGCGACTGCCCCACTAAGACCGGGGCGGAAGCGGAGAGTCCACGGCCCGCTCCGCACTTACGATGATCTTAAGGAAGTAGTTGGACTTCCAGGTCGCCCTGTCTTCCCTGGGCATCACGGCGGTGCGTCAGGGATTGCCACGCGGGGTTTAAAGACGATGTCACTGGGGAGAGAGGGGCAGCGTAAGCCTGGTAAGTCCGACACCAGCACCGATCCGAGGCCTAGGCCTTGCCCGCCACGCGGAGCTGGGCCCGCGGCTGCGGCCGCCAATAGCGCGAGCCGGTGAGCTGGAGAGGCCGCAGGAGGGACAAGCAGCCCGACCCCGAGCCTCCCCGAGCCCGTCGGTCCCGACCCCGGCGTCCCCATGCTACTGCCGCCCTCCCGCAAACACACACACAAAAACAACCCGAACCTCTAATGAGGACGCCTGGCGAGAGAAGTGCGGTGTGGTCGCCAGTGCCTTTTATAGGAGAACCAGGAGGCCTCGTAAACTAGGACGACGTCCATGCCTATTGGCTGGCGCCATCAACCGTCCCGCCTCACTAGTTAATGTACGCAGCTATTGGCTGATGCGGCTGCCACTCCAGCAAGTGGGTAAAGTAAAGACCGCACTGTGTTGTAGGAGGAGCGCTCCCAGACCTGCTGCCCTCTGCTGGGTCGGAGCCGCCCTGCAGCGTCGCTAAATCAGTACAACGAAACCAACTTCTGGAAAATCCTACCAGATGCTCTAGTCCCCTCTTGTTCTTCCTTTCAAAACCTACATCCTCACCTCCACAAAACTCATCAAAGGTTCCCGCTTTCTCTGAGTAAAAGCCTAAAACGTAGCCTATATTCAAGGTCCTACCGTTTCCACCGTCGCCGTCTGGTTTCTTGCTTTCCTACTGATGTGTCTGTCTCTAACCTGATCTCTTTGCCCTTTCTCTGCCCCTTCAAGAGTATGCCTTTATTTTAGGGCTTTTTTCCCCCCTAGTCCCGCTGCAAATGCTATCTACTCAAGAAGATCTTCCCTGGCTGTTGATTTCGAATTCTAAGGGCGGGGGCAAAAACCAAACCTACCTTCCTTCACTCTCCTGCCTTCTCCCGCAGCACTTACACCGTCTAACTCGCTGTATAATTCACCACATTATGTTTGTCAGCCTCCCTACAAAAATGTAAGCTCCACAGGAGCAGAGATTTTTCTCTGTGCCAGCCAGACAGTGGGCATATAAGTATTTGTTGACTGGGTGACTGCAGGCTATGCAGCCAGATGACCCAGACCCTAAACTTTATTCTGCCACTTGCTGTGTTGTCTTAAGAAGTACTTCCACTTTATTGACCACCTTTTCTCCCTTCCTGGGATACAGGAGAAAATAATCGATACATGTTAGCATATATGAATAATATAATATATATTATATATATGTTCATTTAACATTTATTTGGATAATTGTTTTACTTTGAGACAGTCTCACTCTGTAGCGTGCCCCAGCCTTGCACTCCTGCCCATCACAGTAAGCTGAGACATACGTTTTAATGTCCCCTCTGATATCCCACACGTGACACGCTGGGTCCTACTCCAGCAGATTCTGCCCGGACAGGGGCTGGGAACACATGTGTTTGTGAAACTTCTAAGCCCTTTACTCGGGTTTGGGGACAGTGTGAAAAGACGTCTCCTGCTCAAGAAAGCAGCAGTAAACTGGCTAGACTGGATATCAGAATCCTGAGCCCCACCCTTGCTAGCCTAGGGGAAAGGAACATTTTGACAGGTGGAATGGGACCCACAGTGGTAACAAATATTTGTTGGTCACAAGTGGCCTCGGACACGCTCAACAGAGATTCTCACTTGCTCAGGTAGAGTGGAGACAGGAGGAAAAACTGTCCTAGTTTTAGGAACCAGGAATGTGTGTTTCTGTTTTTTTAAGGGCTTGATGTGCATTTATGTGCCTGTGTGTGAGTCTGAGCAAATGCACGCCACATGTGTGAGGCTGGGGGATGTCAGAGAAGAGTCATGTGTTTGGGAGCTTTCTGACATTGGCTGGGAACTGAACTCGGGGCCTCTGAGAGAACAGAACTCGTTCTTGCTGTCTCTCCAGACCCATAAATAAATAATTATCTCTCTATATATAAATGTGTATATATGGGGGAAGATATTGAACCTAGGGCCTTGTTCGCACTAGACAAGCAGTCTATTGTTTTAAAGCTTCCTGATGCCTTTGAAGATCGGCCCAGTCTGAGGACTGCTGGAATCAGTGACTGCTGAGGTCGCTCTTTAATGACCAGGATTCTGCACGCTCAGCACTGTGCTAAGTACTGGCACGTGTTCCTGACATTCCACTGTCTCCCTCAGTCCTGAGGTGCAACACTGTATCCACAAGAAAGCTCCCAGAGAAGCTGAATCATCTGATGATTTCAGAAGGATCCAGAAACAGGTTCAGGGGCCTCGCTGTGCTCCACAGTCAAATCCAAACCCTTCTTCTGTCTTTCTCTAAGTGCACTTTTCTAAGTGCATACACCTGACAATGGTGCACTTCCAAAGACATCCTGGCTCTGACGATATAAATACCATCCCTAATTGATGTTACACTGATATAACATCATGCTATGGAGCCATTAGAAATGGTGCAAATCTATACCCAGTGGCATGGGAAGGCATCCTCAAAGCATCACAGAGAAAGCCAATCACACTCATTTCTAGAAGAATGAGACATTGGGGTGGGGAAAAGAAACCAAGTCATTACCTCTGAGTGGGTGTCAAAGGTCACGGTCACTTCCAAGCTCACCGTAATAGAGTCCATCATTCAGAATACCATTTACCGTGCTGCCTGGAAACCTGCTCTAAAGGACAGGGAGACTGAACCTAGGAAGAATGAAAACTTCCATCCAATTTTGGGGCCCAGGCCTGACAGGAGGAAGCCTGCATATACGGGCATGACCACAAGGGGGCAGTAGAGACTGACCAGCTGCAGGAAGTCTCTGGCATTGCGTACGGAAAGGGTTAGTTACACCAAGGTGTTCTCTGGAACTTGTGATCTCCGCTCTGTTCTTTCTCCATGATCACAGACTGGAAGGTCACCCAACAGGCCCTCAGGGAGACACCTTCGGTGAGTCCACATGATAGCCCTAGAGCAGGACCTGCCCCTGTGGGCTCAGTCAGTACTTCCGAGGCTAGACCAGTAAATCTCAGTAGGACCCACGGCCACCGCACGCTCCCAGGATCCCATTCTCTGGCTTTCTGGAACCCCAGGAAGAAAACATCAATTGTCCGCCTTCTCTGGAGGACTCTTCTGCGTCTAGAGAGATTCTGGTTTCTCTGTTGTGGCAACTAGACCAAACTCCCAAGAAATAACCCCAGATCGGGTGAAAATCATGGCAAACTTTATTGGCATAAATCACAGGAGTTGAAATGGGAAAAGGCAGGTTAGAGGTTTAAGGTAAGGAAAAAAAAAATCAAATGATCATATATCCATGACCCAGAGAATGGCCCTCCAGGTACCCCCATCTCTTCTTGGAGGGGCCTGGAGCAGGTAGGTCACTGTAAACAGAGCAGTAAGGCCTGTGGGTGGAAATGTCGGTCGGTGTCGTCTGCAGTGCCCGAGCTGACCTTGAGCTGGGCTGCTGCTAGCCCAGCCCTGACTGAGGACCCTTGTCTGGGACCCCATCACACTGGGCCTCTGCTAGGAAGCTGATGTACTGTGTAGGTCCCCAGCCTATGGAACCTTCCGGAGTGCCTTTTCCAGGAGCTTTTTTTTCCAAGCTGGCTGCTCCCATCTCATCCTTTGGAATGGGAGCTCTGGGACGGACTTCCTGTTGCTCTAACAACGGGATCGTGTCCCTCTGCCCCAAACCCTGCCAGCTTCCCTCGTACCAACTTGGAACATTCTTCTCAGACGCCCCTGCCCCAGACATGCCCCCCTGTGAGAGGGAACAGCCTTTGCCCCGGTCACCAGGGAGTTTGAGGGAGAGATGCACCCAGTAGAATTGAGAGTAGAGACCCTTTATGATCTTCCTAGTCAAAGTCGGACACCAGCTTTCCTGAGAAGGCAGAAGAGGGAGCCCCAGAGAAGCAATGAGGCGGGTTCTCCTTGTTGCCAAGGAGCTCACAGAGAACAGAGGCTGGCTCCCGATGGCTTACGCAGGCAGGATGTCTTTCCCCTTTGCCTGCCTTGGGAACAGGACACATGAGGTTCAAAATTCCAGGTCCAAAGGGCTGAACATTCTTGGACCAGTTCTTAATGAAGAGTGTTGGCCTGGGCAGTAAGGGAAGGGTTTGAGAATACAGCAGTTTAAAAACAGTCCTGGGAGCTGTGAGGTTACAGAAGTCATTACAGAGCTGCTCCCAACTCATTGTGCTAAGAAATAAAATAAGATACAAACTGTTTCCCCACCCCAAGCTCAGTACAAAGCGAAGTCCACACCAAAACCAAGGCCACTGGCTGAGCCAGCGGCAGCGGGCAGACGAGAGTACAAAAGGGGGCGTTCTTTAAATCTCTTCAGTCATCTTGTGGAGATACATAAAAGCAACTTGAGCAGTACGAAGTTGGACCTCAGTGTAGAAATCTATCAAAGTTGGTACAGTGATGAGGGGCGGGTGACACTCCCACCTCACGCCGTCCCCAGAGATGAAGCGTGTGTCTATATAAAATGTTATTGCTGGAGAAACCTTTCTCGGAGACCCGGGGCAGTCACAGACTCTGGGAGACTGGGTGCTGGCACCCAGGGTGCCTTTGGTGGCCTGTGGGTGAGTTTATGCTGGCACTGTCTACAGGGGCCCGGTGTCCCCAATACACTAGGGTAATGAGGTTTGGAGACGGATAAAAGAGCTCCTAGCTGACCCTCTCTGCCCTCCTAGCGACCGCACTGCTAAAAGGTGACTATGAATGGCTCCAGTGTGGGGTGCTGGCTCTTGGGGACATACGCGGGACAACTGGGTGGCAGCTTCCACCTCTGGTGAAGATGAAGTGCACAGAGCCCAGGAGAGCCATGGAGGGGGAGGAGGCCCCTTTGGCTCTGGTAGGGATGAGAAACAGGCAGGACAGCCACAGTGCCCTACCCTACGCCTGCTGAGGACGAGTTCCAGTTTGTGTTGGGTCGCAGTGGCAGTGGGTGGCGCTGGCTGGGGAGGGGCGGGTGCAGGAGCGGGCCTAACAGAAGAGCTTCAGGAAGCAGCTCTGACAGTAGGGCTTGTCGTTCTGCTCCTTGAAGGTGCCCTTGTTGAGCTGCTTGAGGCAAAAGGCGCACACGAAGTGCTCGGGGTGGAACTTCTTGGCCATGGCGGTGATGCAGCGGCCGGTGATGGGCTTCTGGCAGCCGGAGCACAGCGAGCCGCGACGCTCGTGGTAGTGCACCTCACAATATGGCTGCCCGTCGTGCTCGAAGAAGCTGCCATTGACGAAGGGCGTGAAGCACTCCTGCCAGCAGAAGAGAGGAGGCTCAGGAGCCGTCCTGGGCGTCACCCCGTAATGGAGGACCTCCCCGTAATGGAGGACCCACTCGTAATGGCTCAAATGGAGGGTCACCCCTCAGAATAATGGAGGTCACCCCGTAATGGAGGACCGTCCCCCCCCGTAATGGAGGACCGTCCACCCCCGTAATGGAGGACCGTCACCCCGTAATGGAGGACCGTCACCCCGTAATGGAGGACCCGTCAATGGAGGGACCGTCACCCCGTAATGGAGGACCCCGTAATGGAGGACCGCCCCCCGTAATGGAGGACCGTCACCCCCGTAATGGAGGACCGTCACCCTCGTAATGGAGGACCGTCACCCCCGTAATGGAGGACCGTCACCCCCGTAATGGAGGACCGTCACCCCCGTAATGGAGGACCGTCACCCCCGTAATGGAGGACCGTCACCCTCGTAATGGCCTGCCAAAGGACCGTCACCCTCGTAATGACCTGCCTTGCTCACCGTTTCCTGCGAGCTAGGCTAAACCCTTCACTGTCCCCCAGAGGGAGAAGAGGCGTGTAAGTGACGTGATCCAGCCACACTTGCTGCTAAGGGCACGGCCTACAACCAGAGGTGTGAGTTCTGGATTTACACAGGTGGCCGTAAAGATGTTACCAGAAACGGACACACTTACTTCACCTTCTGGACCCCCATTCAGATTAGTGTGCACACGCAGGTACGACAAGGTTCAGGCCTACAGCAAGTGTTCCCGGCTTACTTGTCCAGAGGCCCTTGCTGGGGACCTGTTACCCCACAGATCAGCTTAGAAGCAATGCCCGCTCCTGTGAAGCCTCAGGATTCATCATGCGTCATTTGAGTGTCACAGGCTCTGTCCAGTGTGAGCACGGAGGCTGACACACTGGAGCGCAGAACACCTCGACCTGGCTCGTCTCAGCCCAGCTGGCCTTTTGGGACTTGAAGCACGCATGCGGACCCCAGCCCTGCTCACTCCCTGAGAGCCCTAAACACAGGCACTACCAGAAAACCCCTCTCCCACTGCCTGCTCCCGGGCTCTCTGGCTGAATGCAGGCACCCCTTACCCTGCACACAAAGCATTCGGGGTGCCAGAGAGTGTTGAGGGCCGAGATGTAGTTCTCCAGGATGGCACGGGCACAGCCGCCACACTTGGGCGCGAACATGTCGAAGTAATCCTTCCGACAGTAGGCTTTGCCGTCTTTCTCGTGGAACCCTGATGACCGCAAGGGGGTGGCGTTCAGAGGTAGACATGAAGCCACCCCAGTCCTGCATCAGCCAGCTCCCCCACCTCCTTCTGGGACGTCCCAGGGCATGACGGGCAGGCCTTCCAACCCAGCCGTACCTTCTGGACCAAAGAAGGCTCCACACTGGGCACAGAAGAAGTGTTCCGGGTGCCATGTGCGGTCCAGTGCTGTCACCACTTTCTGTGAAAGCAGAAAAAAAGGCACATGGAGAAGGCTTTCCTTCCCAGCGCACCCCTGCGCGAGGGAGGAGCACCTGCTCAAACAGCTGCTGAAGGGAGGACACACACACACACACACACAAAGGCTCTGACTGACAACTGCAAACACAAGTGTTCAGACCCCCTGCTGAACACACACCTCCGACTGACAGACACACACACACACACACACACACACACACACACACACCCTCCGACTGACAGACACACACACACACACCCCTCCGACTGACAGACAGACAGACACACACACCTCCAACACACACACACACACACCCCCGACTGACAGACACACACACACACACCCCCCCACCAGACAGACACACACACACACACCCCTCCGACTGACAGACACACACACACACACCCCCCGACTGACAGACACACACACACACACACCCCTCCGACTGACAGACAGACACACACACACACCTCCGACTGACAGACAGACACACACACACCTCCGACTGACAGACACACACACACACACCTCCGACACACACACACACACACACACACACACACCTCCAACACATACACACACACACACACACACACACACACACACACACACACAGACACACACACACACACACACACACACACACACACACACACACACACAGACAGACACACACACAGACACACACACATACACACACAATCTCCGACAGACACACACACACACACACAGGCGCACACACACACCTCTACACACACAATCTCCTGACAGACACACACACACACCTCCAACTGACAGAGACACACAAATACATCTCCAACTGACAGACACACACACACACACACCTCTGACTGAGACACACAAATACATCTCCAACTGACAGACATACACACACACACGCACGCACGCACACACGCACACACCTTTCTGCTCAAACTTTGAGCTCAAATTCATGGGTTCACCGGTTTGACTGTGACCCTACTCTCTAAGTAAAGGGACAGACTCTGGAGCGCCCCCTACAGCACAGACTGTGGGAACCCACCGGGCACCCAGCCCACTGTGCACCAGGACTCCAGGGTGGGAGGTGGAGCCACCTAACAGGCACCTGGGCTGCTGGGGTCACCAGGTCAGACTCTCAGCCCTACCCCACCATCTCCTGCCTGGGTAAGCCTTGGGACTGCCGACCACAGAAGATAAAAGGAGCAGACGGCCCAGAGCCCAGAGGCGCAGCCCCCCGCCCACTGCGCACGCTCACATCCAAGATGGGCCCGTTGCAGTAGTAGCAGCGTGGGGAGAAGAGGCTGTGGTAGTCCTTTTCACAGTAGGGTTGTCCGTCCCGCTCGAAGAAGTTCCGGGAGCCAATCTCTTCCTGGCAGTGGGTGCACACAAAGTGCTCGGGGTGCCATGTCTTCCCCATGGCAGTCACCACCTGACAAGACAGACGCAAAGTCACTCAGGCTGAGGTCAGAAGCCAAGGTCCCAGTGCCTACCTCCCCTGCTTACCTGCCCAGCAATGGGCTTCTTGCAGGCTCCACAGACCCCTTTGGCAACAGTGGCGACCCCCAGCTTGTTCAGGTCGGACTGCAGACTCCCCAACATGCTGTCAAGCTGGCTCCCAGGCTTTGAGAGGCCCCCAGGAGGCGAGCTGCTCCCGGTTTTCCCCTGGGCCATGAACTGTGGACACAGAGAGAGCCAGTCAGATTTCCAGGGCCTGGTGTGGGCAACTCAGAGCCGAACACCCATGAGGCTCTCTACCCTCAACAGACGGGCTGACTGAGGCAAAGGCACACTGTCCTGGGGGGGGGGGTGACATCAGCAGGCAGCTGGAAGGCAGGCGAGCAGGGCTGCCGGCACCCCGCTGGATGACCAAGCCCACAGACAACATGCCAAGCAAGGACTCAGCCCCAGGCAAGCACTGACCCCTCCCTCGTCCTGCCCTTCAGGGCTGCTCTGCCTGCTGCTGGGGGGCCAGCCGGCTGCCCACTGCCGCTCTGCATCCACTCTCTGTTCCAGGCCCTGCATCTTAGGTGGCAAAGAGAGGAGAAGACACTGTTTAACGACTAAGACTGAGAGGCCTTGTCTGGATTATTCCACACTGGCAACAGCAGAAAGGCGGGGGGAGGGGTTGGGGAGACAGAGAGAGACAGAGAGACAGAGAGAATATATATCTCGAACAAAAGAACCTGAGACAGAGGCCTAGGAGAAAGGGGGAGGCAGAAGGGGTGAGCCACACAGGTAAACGTTGAGGCCTTAACAATGGCCCAGGCCAACAAGGGCTGAGGAACCCGAGGGAAGGGGTCGGGGGTGATCTGCTGAGGTGGGGCCTAGATATCAGGGTCAGGAGGACCCAGAGGCAGGCTCTAAGGAAGGACTTCGGTTACTGCATGAGTACGGTGAGTAGGGTGAGGTCGGAGGACAGAGCCCTCCGTGCCTGTGTGAGTGCGGGCTTCTGTAGCTTCCTCAGAGTCGGGAGGTGGCTCGGGATGGACAGGGCACGGGTGTGAGGTGTAGGGTGAGGTGCCGGGAGGCCTGCCTGCATCGGGTGGAAGAGTGGGTCCTCATTGGTCTGGCAGCCCACAGACCTCACAGTGTGGGGCACAGAAGTGAGACCAGGAGGGCCGCGCCCACCCTCCTCCTGGGGATTTTCCCCTGCAGTCTGGACCCCAGAAGAAGCAGAAGAACCAGCCAAGGGCCCTGGACAGGAGGGAGTGGGCAGGCTGGGCTGGAGAGGAGAGCTGCTGGCCGAAGTGTCAGGGTGATCCTGGAGCAAAGGGGCAGGAGGAGGAGGAGATACAACAGAGGTGGTTCTTCTCAGGGGGATGGGGGAGTCAGGAGGGTAGACAACCTGGGAGGGAGAGAGGGGAAAGAGACAGGAAGGTAAGAATTCAGCAGCAGTGGAGGGTGGAGGGGTGATGTCCAGCCTTGTCGTAAGGCCATAAAATGCAGAAACCGGCCCACCACCCCAAAATCTTTTTCAGTCAGCACTAGGGCTGAGGGAGCCTCCAGACCCCCACTTCCCGGGCTCCGGCCCACATCGGCTGGCTACCTTCTCTACCAGCTGCCCCCCGGCCCGCCTCCCTCGCGGCTGCACGGTGATAACTACGCCTTCGGTCAGCCAGTCCTGGGCAGAGGCCCTGGCCTCCTCCTCTGCCGCCAGCTGGATACCCAGCCGGCCCTGCAGCTCTGCAATGAGCTGCTCCTGGGATGGGTTCCTGCTCAGGGTGGCAGGGTCCAGCCTGCGGCGAGGGGAGGGTTCCCGGGACATGGGATGTACGTGGCCTGTCTCCCGGCTCCTCCTGATCACAGAGCGGATCTGGGGGAGGAGGACAAAGCCGTCACCATCCCATTGCAAGCCAAGGCAGAATGCTACTCAGTCCACACGAGGGGTCACGGGACGCCAAAGCAGAACAGCACAGAGGCAAGCTGGGGTAGGTGACAGCAGGAAGCAGCCAGAGCTGAAGAGAGTCCTATCACCCAGCGTTCACTCCCAAGTCAGCCTCTAACCATGGGCAAAATACTTGTAGATGTCAGCTGCTCTCTCCTTGACAGGAGTCAGCAGGATGTTCCTACCCGTCCCTCGCTTCTCTCCTCACAACTTAAGTAAAAGATGGAGGCTTCTCCTTTCTTACGCCTTTTAGCCAGTGTTGGTGTGTAGTTTATGTATTAAAGCTTACAATTTGTATGTTGGGGGAAAGGGTTTGGGAAGAAGGCATAAAGTCAGAGTCCTACAAGAAACACTTAAGAGCCAGGCATGGTGGCATGCAGCTATAGTCCCAGCACTGAGGAGGCTAAGGCAGGATGGACAGCCAGCGGTGGAAGGAAGGAAAACCATGCATTCGCTGAGTTTTGCCCATTTTCCAGGGATTGCCTCAGTTAGCCCTCTGCATAAGGAAAGTGTGCTATCTGTGCTCCCATTTTAAAGACGGGAAAGCTGAGCCCCTGGGTGGCCCCCAAGTTCACATGGGTAGTGAGTGGTGTCAGAGCGTTGTCCCCAGATCCATGCGTCTAACCATTCTGTGCACTGCAATGTCAGAGCAGCCCCTCTAAAGGACATCTTAAGAAACAGGAGAGATGGGGCATCACCAGACGCAAAGCTGGCAGCCCAGGATCACTGCCAAACACATCTTCAGGGCCATCGCCCTGGCATTTTCTGCCCAGGCAGACGTTCATAGGGCAACATGCAGTTAGCAAGGAGGGGCCCACACTCAAGCCCTGCCAGAGCCATGCCTAGTGACTGCGCGAGCTGCTGCCTGCCTGCCCAGAGGTGGAAATCCTCTCCGAGGTGCTGGGGGTCCCCAGGGCCATGGCACGAGACAGCTCCGGCTGCTCCTTCCTGGGCTCCAGAGCAGCTTCCGTGGAACCTTCTGGCTTCCCTGGGTTCTCGAGGGCCTCAGTGGGTCCCCCAAGGCTTCCTCCCTTCCAGGGAGTCTTCCCACCTAGCTGCTCCTTGTGCCCCGGAGCAGGACGCGAGCTTCCCAGGCCCCCTGGTTCTGACTGCGCTCTCTCCTGCAGGCCACACTCCTGGGTGAGAGCCCAGGTGTCCGGGAGGACAGCCTGCCTGTCCACTGCCACAGCAGGTGGCTCAATGCCTTCCTGAAAGCTGTAAGTCACTCCATGGGGAATCTCAGGCTTGGACGCTGTCAAAGCCTGTGGCCATCTCCCAGTGGGACCCGCAGTCTCCTCTGAACACACATGGGTGGCCAGTGGCCCCTGGGATGCTGTGCTCCCAGTAGGGTGTGGAGTGTGGCATGGGGGAGTCCCAAAGGGCGGCCCCATGGAGCCTGAGAGGAGAGGCCTGACTTGAGCCTGGCTCTTTGCATCACATGACTGCTGAGAGGCCACCACAGAGGGATGCCTTGAGTTCTGAGTGTCAGATGTCTCCTCAAGGCTACCCAACCCTAGCCATCTGGGAGCCACAGAAGGTGAAAGGACCTGACCATTTCCTTCTGTGTGGAGGACCTCTGGGGTGTGGTCTCCAGGGGAGGATTTAGTGGGAGGAGGAGGAAGGGTGAGGGGCAGAGGTGGAGTAGAGCCGGGCAGCAGCCCTTGGGAGCTCAGCACCACAGCAGAAGTGCTAGTCTGGAGGAGAAAGACAAAGGGAAAGAGAGAGAAACGGGGAGGGGTGAGCAGGGCGCAGGTGTGGACCAGTGCTCTGAGAACCACCATCTACACCAATCCTAAGGCACAGGGTCTCTGGAAAGGCTCCAACCCCAGAAATGCTTGTCTGAGCTGCTCTGGGTCTCCCTTGCACCTTAGGGGACCCAGGCATCAGAAAGCAGCCACAGGGCCATGCTCACAAAGTCACCCAGACTAACCATGTAGGGGACTTACAGTGAGGTGCAAACCCAGGGGAAGCTGGCCACGGGCACCAGCTCCATGCACTGCCCACCCGGCCGTCCCTCCCAGCCCACTCCTGTGTCAGAAAGTCCTTTCTCTAGTGCTCAGCAGAAGTGGCTTTTCCTTGAGTGGCTCTGGACTACAAGGTCTACAACTACGGCGTTTGGGATGAGAGCCAGCACAGTCACTGGGGATCCACCGCTCAGAACCATGGCAACGAGGTTTACAAGTCTGGACTGCCACAGCACCCAGTCTCCCACCTCTGAGCTCCGCAGGAGTATGGCTGAAGAGAGGCAGGAAGCACCTTTCTGGGCCAAGAACGGACAGGCTGCCTGGCTCCGTTCTCAATTCCCTGAGCTGCGCCCCAAAGGTCTCTGGCTGACACACATGGAGCTGAAGTCAGCAACTACTGGAGAGTTCTGTCAGCATTAATCCCTACCGAGGCACTACATCTACATAAGATGCGTGGACTGGCGGACCTGGCGGGCCTGGGAGGGGAAGGAGGGTGGGACAATGCCTGCCTGCTGATGGGCCGAGGGCCTGGCAGGCTGGGTTTCCCACAGACGGGGCTCTTGGGGACTCAGGCCCCAGGAGGACAGTGGAGGGCAAAAGGAAGCTGGCAGCAAAGGCTGGTGAATCCCATCCCCACTGGCAGAAAGAGAGCGGTGTTCTGAGGACAGCTAGCGTGGGAGATCCAGCCCTGGGGCAAGTGACCTCTCAGACATGGGATGCTGATCCCACGGGCCCAGCAGGACACACCCTCCTCCAGCAAGCGCAGCTATCAACACAGGGCCCTTTGTCTGAGTGTCCATGCCTCCCGAACCCCTTGACCTGGGCGGCTGGGAACACCAGGAGAGGGAGGAATGCCCCAGCTAAAAGAGGCTCTGGTTTCTCTGCCTTCACTGGCTGCTAAGAAGCTCATGTACTACCTCGCCTCTCTCCCCGAGGGTGCTGTGGGGCCACAGGCCAGCTCCCCCCCCCCCCAGATTGGAAAATGGATGGGGACAGAGAAGACAGGGATCACCTTGAAATCTGACAATGAAGCCATGAGCTCGTCCAGCTCCCTGGTGGCAGAGGAGGCTGAGATTCTGGTCTGCTGCTGGCTGGAGGTGACTCGCTGTGGACTGCTCATCTCTCCCTGGTTCACAGTGATGGCCGGGCTGCAAGGCAGGCGCTCTGTCAGTGGGGAACCCGGGGAGCCAGACTCAAGCTCCACAGGGGATCAGGTGTCCAGCACCCAGTATCTTAGGGACCCCCATCCCTGACAGAGGGCAACCAGGGAGGTGACCAGAGAAAAGGGCAGGTGGCTCAAACAGGACCCTTACAGGAAGAACCCCTGCCAGGGAGGGGCAAGCTCACCTGTTAAACACAGGGAGCACCACTAAGTCCCCTCTACAAGGCTGTACAAGGTGTGAGGTTATTACGCATGATGACATCAAAAGCACTACCGTTAAGGCAGGCAGGCAGGCGAGGTGGTTCACACTTGTGAACCCAGCATGCAGGAGGCTGAGGCACGAGGGTTAGTACCTAGTGAGTTCCAGAACAGTCTGTGAAGTGAGACCCTACCTCTGAATGAACAAGCAAGACCTAACATTAGCAGGCGTGTCCCGTGAGCGCCAGAGCTGTGAGCCAGGCCTCCCATCTCCTTATTCCTGTCTGCGTAACCTACTTTACAGTTTGCTTCCTGTTTTTAAGACAAGGGGTTGTGCAGTTTGCACTGCCCTGGAACCCACTGTACAGCCTCAACTGGCCTTGAACATGAGATTCCCGTGACCATGGGTCCCTGTGCCTCACTTTCGCTTATTCCAATTAACAGAGGGAACAACAGACTTGAGAGCTGACCGAAGTAGTCAGTAGTCGCTGGCACAGCCAGGACGTCAGCCCTCTGGGACATTAGCAAACCTGTGCTAACAGTCTGACTGATGGCTGGCACAGCAGGGGTGGCACCCGCATGACTCACGTATCCCCAGGGCCTCAAATAACAGGCACTTAAGGGGACCAGGTGACTCTAGGCTGAGTGACGGGCATGATAGCCTGGAGCCTGTCTGGGCAGGACCTCCAGGAGCGAGCGCCCAGCTCGGGACAGCCCAGCAAATACTCACACGGGGCTGGGCACAGAGTTCTCCAGCTCATCCAAGAGGCTCTCCACGCTGGGCCGCACATCCTCCAGCCCCCGGCCTCCGTTTCGCTTTGGCTTCTCCTTCATGAGCGGCCCTGCTTTGCCCCCCAGGAGACTGTTATTCTCCGGGACGCCATAAAGGGGACTCAGGGCACCGGGCAATGGGGGGCTCGATTCTGCTTCATCTTGGAAAAAAGGAGACAAAGTGATTGCTCGTCCCTCCGTCCCCCAGGAACCCAAAGGCTCACGAGAGGCCTGGACTGACACCATACCTGCAGAGAAGCCGGAAGGACTTCGCTGCACTGCGTTCAGCTCCAGTAACAGCCGGTCCAGCTCAGAGAGGTTGCTGCCCAGGGAGGAGCTCATCACGGTGGGTGACGGCTCTGCTGACTTCTGCTTGTTGGGGAAGCTTCAAGAAGCAGAGGAGAGAAGTGAGACCTCGCCACCTTCCACTGATGTGGCAGGCCCCAGATGCTCACGGCCCAAGAGGTGGAATGTTAGTCTCCTCAGCATGGAGGCGGAGGGCAGGGAAGGAATGTGGTGAGGCAAGGAGGAAGGAAGCTTTGCTTCAGTTCCTCAACTGCACAGATGCTGTGACAGCCCAGCCCGCCATGACATGGCAGAGGGAGCCGCTGACAGGCACTGGGCCTGGCAGGGGCCTCAGGGCCTCTGTAGTTAAGCCAGTGGCGCGGGGTGCTGGCTCTGTACCTGTAGACGTGTTCCTCCTCGCCTGCTCGGGAACAAAGGGAGCCGACACTGTCCTGAGGGTTGGAGGCACTGGAATTTTTGGCGCTGGAGCTGTATATGGGCGATGGGGATGGAGGCTGCGGAGGGAAGAGTGATCAGGCCCTGTCCCCAGGGACAGGGAGGAACAGGAGACAGGAGCAGCCGGCCCCCAGGCAGCCCCTGTCACAGCCGTCTCACCAGGGAATTTCCCAGGCTGGTCAGGTGCTTAATACTTGGCCACTGGTCCCTCACATGGTGCATAGGAAGGACTGTGTATTGCTGTGGACAGTCCATTCCCCCAGCCTCTTTTCTCCAGTGACTTGACTCATCCCTGGGAGATCAGCTCCTTTTACCCCAAGTCCCTAAGGGCTTCTCATATACCCACCCTTACCTGCTGGTGAGCGTATCTGGAACCACTAGGCTGCCATTGGTCTAAGGGGTCCAGGACCGTGCCATTGAGGGCCTCGCTGGATGGGGGCGGTGGGACCGGAGGTGGCACTGCAATCTCCTGGTAGGTGTGGTTTCCAGTTGGGTAGGAGTAGGGGGGCTCCTCTGACAAGAACACTGGCCGTTTGGAGATGTGGGAGGTGGTGGACTCCAAGTCTGCCAGCAGGGCGTCTGTAACGAGAAGGTGTCAGCCTGTGAGAGCTGGCCCTCCCTCAGGTTCACATCTGCTGTGCTGTCCCCGGCCCAGACTGAAAGGGCTCTGGAGGCTTTCTCCGGCTCGTCCCTCGTCCCTCGGGGTTAGGTGGTTAGCTCTGCATTCCTCCTGACAGGGCTGTGCTGAGGCTGCTGTAAGCTTCTATAAGCCTGCCTGGAACTTCTGACTCCACGGGGTGACTGGGAGAACCAGGGCGGGTGGGGGGAGTCCTGAATCACGGCACAGGGAGTGGCTGGGTAGACAGAGCCAGGCCAGGAGGTAGCCCTAGGGTGCACCTGTCCTCCAGTTGAGGGGGGACAGAATTCCACGCTCTAAGCTCCTCCCTAGGCTACAGGCTACAGGTAAGGTATGCAAAGAGGCTGGGCACTGGCAGGAGGCCAGCTCAGTGCTCACCACCCCCTCAACAGGCCGCGTTGGGGTGGGGGGGCAGGACTGTTCTGCTGACTGCCTCTGCCGACTGGCAAGGAGCCCGACCTAGAGGCTCCAGGGCCCCATGACTGTTTAACTGTAACACAGGGGCCCAATCATCCCTCGAACGCAAGCTGCCATTACCCCAGCATGCGGTAGCCTACAGGGCTTAGGCTCTTGACAGGAAGAAAACGGCTAGAGAGGCAGAAGCTGGAAGTGTCGACCTTCCTGCCTTACTCCTCCTGTGCTGAAACCCTCTACAGTGCTGTGGCCTGGGTAGAGTCCAGCCCCGAACGCCACACCCTCCTTCCTGGACTGTTCACTGACCTGTTTATGCTTAGCGTCTAGTGATCTGCTACCCTGGCCCTCACAAGTGACAATCACAAGCGCAGTGGCCGTACTCTTCACACCTACTGGGCACCGTGTGAGGCATTTACACACGTGGTCACAGGTGACCCTTCTGGTGACCTAAAAAACTACTCTCTTCAGAGCTGAGGAGAATGGGCTTGGAAGCTCTGGGTCCCTGCCCCAGGTAGCAGGGCAGGAAAGGACAGGGTCACATGACTCCTCAGACTCCCCAGGCTCCAGAGCCCAAGCCTCCAGGAGGCTACTGTGCTCACACTCACACGGTGACAAGATGGTGCCAAACCTAAGGAGCTGGAGCTTGCCTGCCCAGCTGTCAGTCTGACCTTTGCTGCAGCCCTGTCCCCAGCCAGCCCCATTCCCACTCAGAGGACAGGGAAGCGAGGACCTCATCAGGCCTCTGAGACCATGCTTTCTCCCAGCAGCCCTGCTTACCAACAGCACTAGGGTGGGCACACCTACCCCTGGCTCCTGCTGTACAGTTGGACGAGAAGCTGTTCCGAGGCCCAGACCCTGGGTCCCAGCCTCCCAGGCTGGAAGAACTCAGCTCCTGTGGACCCACCCCTTCCAGCTCCCCTGGAGGAGTTCTGACTTCCTGCCTCCAACAAACCGGAACTCCAGGAGTCTCTCTGTGTCTAGGTAAGGGCATAAAAGGAACTAAGGTCCAGGCCAATCCCAGAGGCGTCTCTAGGGCCACACCTGCTGTCCATTTCCTCTGGGCCCAACCCACCGTAGGCGGAACCCCTCTTTCTCCATCTTGAGGCTACTGGGGAACCCTGTAGTGCTGCACAGAGAAGGCAACAACAGATGCAGCCCTGGTGGGGCTGGCGAGAGCAGCTGCCAGTCCTGAGCCACCGCTACCAGGGCCGGGAGCTTCACATACGGATGGAGCCTGTCGTCCTCCCCAACAACAGAAACGTAGAAGGCTAGGCTTAGGTCCCTGTCGCCAAAGTCCCCCTTTACAATTCCCCGGCTCCAAACCCTCCGAGGTAGACAAACGCCTTCCCTGACAAGTGGTGAATCAGGGATCCCGCTGCCCACACATGGGCCCCTGTGCCCTGCACCGGAGCTGTGATCCTGCATCTGGCTTTCTTGGTGTATGGGCTGGGTTTGTTTTTTGGGGGTTTTGTTTGTTTGTTTTCTATTCTATTTTCATGGCCCTAGAGATAGAACCTAGAGCCCCACACAGAGTCAACCCCACCACTGCCTCTAGGTGGAGCCTAACGGTTAGGCTGAGGCAGGCTCTGCTTATGTAGGCCAGGTGGCTCCAGACTCAATCCTCCTGCCTCAGCCACCACACTTAGCTTCCACGAGCTCTTTCCACTTGTTTTCTTTCGTGTGTGTGCGTGCGTGCGTGTGTGTGTGCGCGTGTGTGCGTGCGTGTGTGCATGTGTGTGTGTGTGTGTGTATGTGCGTGCGTGTGCGTGTGCCCGAGCTTGTGTGGACGTTGGAATCAGTGCCTGCTGTGTTCTTTATCGTGTTCCACTGTTTCTGTAGGTTGCCATTTTACATTTTTTTAAAGATTTGTTTTATATTATATGTGTCTAAGAGTTTTTTTTTAATTTGTTTCGTTTTGTTGTTTTGTTTTTTAGAGACAGGGTTTCTTTGTGTAGCCCTGGCTGTCTCGGAACTCTCTCTGTAGACCAGGCTGGCCTGAAACTCAAGAGATCCCCCTGCCGCTGCCTCCCAAGTGCTGGGACTAAGGGCGTACACCAGCGCACCCACCCCCACCCCCGCTCCTAGGACAACCTGTGGAGTTAGTCCTCGCCCACTTCTGTAGGGTTCTGGGTTACATCGGCTCACCGGACTCACAGTTCCCACTACAGCATCCCAGCAGCTCAGCTTCTGTTGCTTTCAGAGTCACACGTGGTCTCTCTATGCAGCCCTGGCTGTCCTACAGCTCTCTGTGTAGACCAGGCCAGCCTCCACACCTTGTCTTTTGAGGGGGAAGGTGTCACTAAACTGGCTGGCCACAGAGTCCCCGGGGTCCGCCTGTTCCCACCCCCCCACCACGGCACTGAAGGCATAGACTTGCACTGGCACACGGGGCCGTCAGTGGGAGCTGAGGACTCTGGCCCTAAGTTCGCACACCACGCCCTTTAGCCACTGAGTCACACACACACACACACACACACACACACACACACACACACACACACACACACTGCTTGTTTCCCTTCCCTCCTTTCAGTTTATGAAGAAGAGTGGTTTGGGGCCAGCGAGATGGCTTAGCATGCTTGCTGCTAAAACTGCTGCCTTGAGTTTTATCCCTGGAACCAACGTGGTAGACGGAAAGATAACTCCTGTAAGCTGTCCTCTGACCAACACACACACACTCACCCACACATACACACGCACACACACATCAAATAAGATATGCTTAAAAAGAGGAGGCTGAAGAGACAGCTCGGGTTAAGAGCACAGACAGTTCATGCAGAAGGCCCATGTTTGGTTTCGAGCACCCACAGCAGGTAGCTTATATCCTGCTATAGGGGTTTCCACAGTCTTTGGCCTCTGTAGGGACCCTCACACACGCACACAAACACAGAGAGACACAGACACACCGAAAACTAAATCGTACATACAAGAAAAAAGACTCAAGTTTACAGAAGAGCTGTCACGTGACTCCAGATGGACGGACCGGGCCCTGAACTCGGGTCCAGTTCAACTCCAGGACTACTGACCTCGTCTTTAAGGCCCAGTCTAATCAGTCAGGTGTCTGTGTTGGAGACACCTCCACAGTAAAGCCACTTGGCTACTCTTGCAGAGGACCTCGGTTCAGTTCCCGGTAGCCACGAGGTGGCTCGCAACCACCAGCAACTCTAGTGCCAGGGGAACCCCACATCCTCTCAGACTCTGTGGGCACCACATGCATTTAATCCACTTACATAGATGCAGGCAAAACACCCACCCATACACATACGATTTTCAAAGTTACCTTTATTTATTGTCGATTTGTGTGCGTGTGCACACGAGCGTGGCCATCAGGGGAATACGTGCAAGAGCCCACCCTCCCCTTCCCGTCTGTGACGGGAGCTGCACTGCGCATGTGAGTTTCTGTGCTGGGGTTGCAGACTCACACCAGTGTCTGGGTTCACACGGGAGCTAAGGATCTTGGGCTTGCCTAGCAAATGCTGTTACCCACTGAGCTATCTCTCTGGCCCTCGCTGTGAGTAATTCTTACCCTGCAGTGTCAGTGAGCTTTGCAAGGGCTGGCCCACAGTTGCCAAACATCAGACCTAGTTACTCTGTGACATCTAGAGAAGGATCCTCCTTAGTCTTTCCTGAGTAAAACCGGCCTCAGCCATGAAAAGAGTCTGGGCCAGAGACACAGAGGAAGAAAGGAACATTCAAAGCCATGCGTGACAGTGCATGCCTTTAATCCCAGCACTCAGGAGGCAGAGGCAGGTGGATCTGAGTTCAAGACCAGCCTGATCTACATAGCAAGATCCAGGACAGCCAGGGCTGCACATAAAAACATTGCCTCAGAAAACAAAAACAAAAAAAGAAAGGATCATTCAAAACACTATGTATATAGTTGTGCATGCGTGCACGCATGCGTGTGCCAAGGAGAAAACATTATTTCCCAATTTCCTCTAAATGTCTGCCTACTGTAGACAGAGAAAACTTTAGCAGGTGCCTACCCAAGCACAGCCGTTGACATGGCTTCCTCTTCTGTACCCTTACGTAGTCCTTGCCTGATGGCTCGTATAGGAACTTGGAGTCCCCGTGCCCCAGGGCCCCTCACTAGTTGCTAAGGTGACATAGGAGGCAGACGAAACACTAAGGCTCTGGGTCCTGTGCTGTAGACGCACAGCATTTCCCATGGCACAAACTGTGAAAGGCTAAGTCCCCGAACACTGCCGACTCCTCCCCTGGCTTGAGTAAACACAGCCAGGGTGAGGCTTCACTCAGCAGCCTCCAACCTGCCCAGATTCCTCAGTTCAGCCTTTTGCTAGCTCTACGTATACAAGAGATGTTGGAAACTCCTTCAACTCACACCCCAACGGCCCCTTCCTTTAGTATAGGGGTCAGATACAGATCCACCACCTCTGTCCTGCTTCTAACATGCTACAGGAGCCGGTGCTGGGGCACCTCAAAGTGCTTCAGCCTCACCCATGGAACTGCAGGGTCCGGGCCTGACACCGCTTCAACTAAAGCCGGGGCCAGAAGCTTGAACCCACTGGAGGGGAAAGCAAGGGTCACTGGGAAGGACTGTGCAGCCCTGGGTATGGATGGGCAAAGAAGGGCTGGGTGCAAAGTACCAGCTGGCCAGGGGGACAAAAATCACAGTGCTATGTATGCACAGTAGAGTGAGCATACAGGCCATTCCCTGATGACCACCAGAGGGAGCCGTTGGTCCATCACCTTCCTGCCAGCAGGGGTAACCTCGTGCAACCGCAGAATTTTCTTGCTGAGCTGGGGAAAGACTAGGGAGTCCCCGGCCATGGTGGGAAGTTTCAGTCTCAAGAGAAGCTAGAGTCTGAGGCACAGAGCTGGCACAGAAACCAGCCTGGGTGCCAAGACCCTAGGCATGCAAATTGGGACATCTGGGGTGCAGTCAGGGTGGCATGAAGTTCAAGGGCTCCACAGACCAGAGGGACAAACACATTCAGTTACTTCCACTACCTCTTCTGCAAAGGCAAGGCACAAGCGTGAAACAATACCAGCTTCAAGCCCGGAGCCTGCACTGGAGCACAGCACTCTACAGAGAGGACCGGGGGGACTGGGAGAGAGCTTGGCAGCAGCACAACTCTCTGAGTTTTTAGTTTTTAAATTCGCTTATCGGAGGAGGAAGAACATGCGCGTGCCAAGGGGTGACGTGCAGGCCAGAGGCCAACGTTCAGGGAGTCAGTTCTCTCCCTGTACCATATGGAGCCCCCGCAGAAAGGAGAGCCAAGAGGAGAATCCACAAACCCTTCCCGCCCCCACTCCCATGCAGAGCTGTTTCCCAAGCTGTGCCCCCTGGGTCCTGGCTGCCCCCAGTCTTAGGTATGTGATAAAATCTGTCAAAAGGCAGAGAGTCCTGCCACTGGCGGAATGCCAAGAGTGGTGAGCTACAGGTCCACCCAGGGTGGTTCAAGGTCTATGGCCGGAGCTGGGGCCCCAGCCATTCCTCGGGGGGCTGGGCGTTATGGCCTGCACACAGGGATTTTGGGCACACACTGCCTGCTCACTGGGTGAACTGCCTGGACGGGGTCTTGCCTGCCCCACGCTTCCAGGAATTTTAAGCTTAGGATTCAAATCAAACAAGAAAACCAGCACAAAGTGCCTACTGGGCACTGGGATTGAATCATCCTCAGTCAGTAAATGGGAGGTGCTGGACAGACAGGAGTGCCCTGCTAGAGTACCCTCAACTCTGAAGACAAGGAACGTCCTATCTAATGCTGGGGCAGCAGTGGGAGAGAGCATCATTCTACCCAAAGCAATGCCTTGGAGCAGGATCTGAGGCGGCTGCAGCTCTTGGTTGTCAACTTGACTGGAATTAATAAAGCCCAGGCAGCTGGGGTCACCTGTGAGGAATGTTCGCTCAATTACATGATTTGAAGTGGAAAAACCCAGTTTTAGTCTGGATTTGTTTGTTTGTTTTTAAACTTTGAACTAGTGGGCTCTGGAAATGCTCTTGGCCAGTGAGCCATCTCTCCCGCCCGCCCCTCATGCCAATCTTCTGAGGTGAGAAGATCCGCTCTTAACCTGGACCACACCATCTGTGGGCAGCCTATATAAAGGGCATGGAAGAAGGGATGGCTCTCTCGCTCGCGCTCCTCGCTCTCTCTCTCTCTCTCTCTCTCTCTCTCCTCCCTCCTCCTCCCTCCCCCTCCCCCCCTCCCTCCTTCCCTCCCTGCTGGCAAGTCCATTCCTTACTGGCATTAGAGCCTACTTCTTGGGGATTGTGGTGTGTAGAGGAATGTTATGCACACAGGTTCGCCTCTTCAGGGGAAGGGATGTGTACCAGTTTCCCACCCGGAAGGCTGGAGGTGGATGTAGTTAATACCCAGCCCATACCCCAATCCCCCAGACTATCAGGCCTATCCCAGACTCTTCCTCCCCAGACCTTTATCCTGAACACTGTTTCTCAGTCAATAGAACCCATCCCTAGGGTAGGTGTCACATGGACTTTGTAATTTGAAGGCCTCTCCAATGACCTAACCATACCAGATCCTCCCCTGGGCCCTTAAGCTGTAGCACAGTTAGCAGAGTCACCGTGCCTGCCTTGGCGCTCACAGGGACCCCCACACTAGTGTGTACCTAAGACCAGACCAGCTGAGATGGCCTACCTTGTGGACTAAACAACGTCTAAATTCCTAGACCTTTTGATGGTAGGCAACCATTGTCGGACTAGTGGGACTACAGCCATAAGTCACTCTAATGTGTGTGTGCACACATGCATGTGAGCGTGCGAGCATTGAATTCGTATTCCCTGGGTAAGTTCTGTTCCTCTGGAGAACCCTGACTAACACACCTCCCCATCAGATCTCCAGTTCTGAGCCCACGACTAGAACAGAACGCACTGAGTCACCGTTCTTGCCCTGTCCAGCTACAGGCTGCCTGCCTGGGCCCTCACTGTGCCCTGCCCACTGTCCACAGCCCCATGCCGGAGCAGAGAGCTGGTTCTCAGGGAGACCCACTTCACCATGCCTTGTATCCCTGGGGCCTGGCCAGGCACAGCACACAGCATTCTTCCCATCACCTTCCTGCATCAGATGGACGGAGCAGCCACATGCCCCCTGAGAGCCTGGGCACAGGGGCTCCCACAGCTGAGGACTTTGCCATAGACTTGGCCTGCAGTCTATGTGTCAGTGCTGTGTGAGGCCTGAATCGCAGTCAGACAGAATTAGGAGCATAAGTACCTGCTGTCCGGAGCCAGAGGACGCGTAAGGAGCTTGTTACCCTGTTATGCCCCCAAAAGGGCTCAGTCTCCTGCTGATCACCTGGGTGGCCCAGGTAGTAACCTAAGGGCCCTTACATCTGCTCAGACCGAGGGACCTACGCAGTGGGTGGGCTCAGCCTTACCAAGGAAGGAACTCAGGAATGGTCCACCATCTCACCCCCTGGGTGAGACTTCTCCATTTGGAAGGAGGGAGGAGCTAGCGGCAGACCTGCCCCCCCCCTCCGCCCAGTCCCTGTCCCCTCAAGCCGCCTGAGACCAAGAGCAGTTAGAGCAGAGGTAATCTAACCCATGGCAGGATACTTTTCTTCAGTGAGTAACTCCCCAGGAATGGAAAGCTGGTATATTTATCCTGGTAACTGTTCTGTCCAGGGAAGACGGCTGTGGCCAGCATGCCAATACGGGATGAAGCCAGATCTCTGTCCTAGCCAGCCTAGGGACCAAGGCCCGACACTCAGTAGTTCAGTAGGAATTCAATCTCCCACCCCCCCCCCCCCCCCCCCCCCCCCCCCGCACTGACGACCGAACAGGGCCTTGCGCTTGCTAGGCAAGTGCTCTACCACTGAGCTAAATCCCCAACCCCGAATTCAATCTTCTAGAGGGAGTTTCCTTCACAGTTGGATTCTATGCCCTCATCAACTGTCCCCTCTCAGAGAATTAAATTCCAGAGATGGACAACCTCACTCTGTCTTGCTGGAAGAGACGCTGGAAAGGATGGGGACAGCCAGCATAAAGGAGGAACTGGGCTGTCCTGTCAGTCTTCCTGGCCATGGCCCTGCCTATCAAAGTGGATGTAGTTTGAGCTGCCCCCATTTCTGAGCAGGTTCTAAGGAGGGGAAAGGATGAGATGAGATTTATACAGCAAGTGAGCTCATCAAGACTTTGTCTCACTCCAAGGCATCACTACTGTCTGAGCCCCAGACAGGAGCTGCTCTCCCAACCCGGGCAGGAGAGCCCGCTCCATACCATAGTGTCATCTGAATATTTAACAACCATGCCTGCAGGCTGTGAAGACTCAACCGCCAAGTTTCCCTAGCTGACTCACGCTTTGCTCAACAGGAGCTGCCCTGAAGGAAGTGTGGGCTGGGTGACAAACAGGAAACCCGGGGAAAAGGTCTACAGGTCTCCAGCCGGCAGCAGACAGGGGCCGCCTGGTACAGTTAGTTGCCTCTTCCCAGCTCCCACGTGCCAAAAGCAGATTTCCAGTTTTCAACCGGGCCCTGCCTTCCGGAGGCTCACACAACTGGAGTATGCAGGCCGGTCCCCTCTCGTTATTGGATACCTGGCTTGCACCCAAGGGCACAAGGCACAGGTGAGAGGAGACATAAGAAAATAAAGCTGGGGGCTTCTGTGAGGTCACCCTGAGCTCTAGGCAGAAGCCCAACTTTACCAGGGCCCTTATGAAGCAGGTACTCGCGTGCGCACCCCAGACCACAGCTGCCGTGGTCGCCTCCAATCCATGTCTGTACGTGCCTGCAGCCAGATCCAGCCACACACCCAGGTAAGGGTGCAGCAAACTCCCACCTTAAGAACTCATCATGAGAGCCCCTCCCCCACGGCCCCAGACTGCCTAGACACACTTCCTTGGTCAGATCTTAGTGTCTCTTCAACTCACCCACAGACTCTAACCCCACCCCCCATTGTTTTTCTACTTAGCCCTGGCACTTGCTCTCACTCTAGACCAGGCTGTCCTCAACTCAGAGCCACCCAGCCGCCAGCCTCTGCCTCCCAAGTGCTGGGATTAAAGGTGCGTTGCTGACTGGAGCCCAGGGGATTCCTGTCCTGGAAATGTCCCTGGTCTGTTCCAGCATGGCTCCAGGCCCTTCCTGCAATCCCGGCTCTTCCAAGTCTACAGCCCAGCGAGCAGGGCGGCTCCTCGGCTGCTCCCCCTGCTAATCACCAACAGAGGTTAGGAGGGGCTCAGCGGTGAGTCATCTCTGGCCCCACAGAGACCTGAACAAAAAGTTCAAAAGTTTGCCTGTTTCTGGGATGAGCTGTAGTCTCTCCAGTGTTTATGGACTTAAAGACACAGTTCTGTTCTTTCTTTACTCGTCAGATTCTGACTGGTGAACGCAGCCCCAAACAACTGAGACAGCTCCCATGCTGTCAAGCGGCTGGTTTCTGCTCACCTGGCTACCCGCCCTCCTTGGGCTCCCACGTGCAACTGGGAGGTCCCCACTGGGCCTCTCCACGTCACAGCCACTCTTTCTCATCATCTGAGCCAACAGTACGGTCGGTTGAGCATCAGAAACCAGGCTCAGTCCCTTGTCAGTCTCTGTCACCTCCCAGGATTCTGCTAAGCCCACTTCCAGTAGACAAAATGGTTTGAACTTCCTGAACCCCACCCCCCCACACACACACACTTTTTATTTTGAAGCCATGGTTCCTTACATAGTTCAGGTTGACCTGAGCCTTGGCTCCGCTGGGCTCCGCTTTGCTGAGTGTTAGGATAGCACCACTCCCAACTAAAAGCCCACCTCTTCTGTGTGGGTCCCCACTCCACCCTCACCCCGCCCCAGACTCCGGCTCTCTGTGGAGGAACTTCCTCTCACCCTATCTGGCCTCTCAGGAATGAATGTGTGCTGGGGAAAGCGTGCAAGCCCTCCACGCTCGGCCCCTGTAGGAAACGGTGTGTAGTTGTGCTCATGGCCAGCCACGCCTTCCTGAATATGCAATGGTTGAGTTGGCGTCCGTCTTGAGACAGTTCGCTGTATTCCTCAGGCTGCCGTCACTAGGACTCAGCGTCCTGAATAGCTGGGATTGCGAGCAGGAACCACCATGCCCAGTGGGCTTATATGCTATATTGTTCTACATTTTTCAAGGGTTGCAGACATGGCTTGGCAGTTAAGAGTGCGCACTGCTTTTGCAGAGGACCCAGGTTCATTCAGTTCCCAGCACCCACTTGGGGCTTCACTTCCCAGGGGATCTGAGTCCCTCTTCTGGCTTCCTCAGGCACCAGGTAAGTTAGGAACCTGCTAAGCTGTTATCCTCACCTGCCACCCATGTGAGTGTGCGAGCTTGCAGAGTCCATGGGGATGGAGGGGCAGATTCCCCTTGGGGCTGCAGTTACAGGGGTAGGAAGCTGTGAAGGGAGGTCCTGAGAACCAAACTCAGGTCCTCTGCAAGAGCAGTACACACTCTTAACCACTAAGCCATCTCTCCAGGCCCAGATGGGATTTTAAGATATTTCTTTTCCCCCGTTTCCCCAGTGCAGGACTTAGGACCTCATGCAGTATAAGAGCTACAGCACTGGGCTGTGTTTTCTGGCTCCAAATATTTCTGAACCCTCAAGTATAAGGCCACAGATGCAGAGGGCAGACACTCCCAATGCCTTGTCTTTGCCAAGGGTAGGACAGAACCCCTGCAGTTGACACTCCCATCTTTGAGCCTCTCAGAAAGTGAAGCCAAAGGGCCCTCACTCCCTGCTTTGGCCTTCATCACAACTTTCCTCTTTAGCAGGACTGGGACCCCCACCCCGCCCTCCTGCCCCCACCCTCCTCCAGCCCGTGTGTGTGTGTGTGTGTGTGTGTGTGTGTGTGTGTACAAACAATATCAAATGCAGTCCAACCTCTCCGTCCTCCATCTGCCTGTTACCTGGATGTTCATACATCCAGGACACAAAGGAGGGCAGGAGCCCACTAAACCTTAAGGAAAACCCAGAAGGCCCTCTGGGGACCAAGTTAACACAGAAGCAAGAAGTCAAAGTCACTGCCTTAAATCAAACTAGCAAGGCTGGGTTCTGGAGGCAATGAAACTGCAATGAAACAGACAGACAGACAGACAGACAGAATAGACAGACAAGCAGAGACAGAGACAGAGGCTTCCGAGAGTCCTTTGCACACATTGGGGCCTTCAGTGCACAGTTTCACACAGCATCACAAGGCCCTCACTGTCCCCACATAAAGCCACGCTGTATGCGTCACAGATTGGGCTCCTCTGTACACCCTCCTGGTGACCACCCCACCACCCCACCCCCGCCAGGCACTTTGCCACAGTGGAGGTAACAGCCTCCCCAAGAGAGAAGCAGGTGACTTGATCCTTGCTCACCAGCCTGGTGAGCATTTACTAGACTGTTAGGAGCTTCCGCTTACCACGCGCACCTCACAGAGCTCACTGAGTAATGGGTGGGAAGCTTGGAGAAAGTCATCATGGTGGCTGGCCTCCCACTCTAGCACAGAGGCACACGATACATAAATCTGCTTCACTGATGGTCATGTCCCCTGGGACGGCACAGGGAAGAAAGGAGCTGGAGCCAGGGACGGCAGCCAGGGACCCTGGGAGCTGTGGCAGGCCATCACTAACTTGGGCCTTCTTGCTGAGCAAACCACTGACCTCACCCGTTTATGACTGGGGTTCATTCCAAGTCCTCCTTGGAGAACATCAGCTGAGCCCAGCAGCTTCCAACTCACTCCTCAGCAGAGGCGGGACAGAGGAGCCAGGGCCTTCCGTGCTCCCCACTCCTCCCCACTCCCCGTCCACTGCAGCTGGGCCTGAGAGCCCTGCGACTTTGAATCTGGAGCTGCCTAAGCTCCAAAGACCCTGAGAAGTTAGGCCAGGAAGGAGCAGGGAGAGTGCAGAGTGTCACAGAGGCACCACAGACAGGGCTACACAGCGAGGCAGTTGCTCGGGAAGGGAGAAATAACCCTTCCAGCACACCTGCCTGATCTGTGGTACACCAGGTCAATCGCAGCTGCTCCCATCTCAGCACTGCCAAGCAAAGCAAGGACACCCCCAGGCACAGACCTGCAGCCTCACAGATGAGGCCACAGGCAGACAGAGCTTCCTATACACACCACACCAGTCAGAGAAGGATGAGACAGGCAGGTGGCACGAACACGCGCGTGCGCACTACACACACACACACACACACACACACACACACACACACACACACACACACACACACTGTTTTACACACACACACACACACACAATCACACATATCCACACACCCACTCTCACACACACACACATACACTCACACACAAACATACACACACACACACACACACACCCACACACACACACACACGCACACACACACACACACACACACACACGCACACACACACACACACACACACACACTCACACACACTCACACACACACACACACGCACACACACACAAACACACAGACACACACAAACACACACACATACACACACACCACACCACATACACACACCACACACACACACACACACACACACACACACACACACACACACACACCACACACACACACACACACACCACACACACACACACACACACACACACACACACACACACACACACACACCTCACACACACTCTCACACACACTCACACACTCACACACACATACACACACTCACACACACCAGGTCGCGCCAGGTTTGCCCTCTGTAAATGCTCTTCCCACAAGGGGCACAAGCATGCCTGGGTAAGAGAGGACTCAGCCAAGAGCTAACCTTGGCCTCACCTCAGGCCTGATGTACAATCAATCAAGAGGTTGGCCAGCAGTCATCAAGTACTGACATATGTGACAATCTGCTTTTACTGTGAAAAAAAATCAACTCAAGTGGGTTCAAGATGGCACCGCCAAATTTCCTCCATGTGTACCCAATGAGAGAGAGCTCAGACACCTCAGAACCCCCACACATACCCTCTAGTCAGAACTTGAGTTGAAACAGCCATCTTGGATAGCCAGGTGTTCTAAGAAATGAGGAAGCAGCAAACTGGCTGCCCGCAGAATTCCCTCATCAACCCTCAATGACACCTTTGCTTCCCTAGAGGAACTGACACCATCCAACCCCGGGTCCCCTCAGTCTTACAATTTTAGGAAGCCATCTGCTGAGCTCAGAGCTCCAGGAAATGCCGGGGCCCCTTGACAGCTGGTGTCACCACAGACAGTTGGCACCTCCTGAAAAAGAGCCATCCCACGCAGAGGCTCTCGGACTCTTCCCAGCCTCCTGCCCACAAGCCTCACTTGCTAACAGGTGACCTGCAAACTCAGCAGGAGGCCCTGGTGGCCGGTGACAGTGCCTCCCACAAAGGAAGACCAGCTCCATCCTGTCCCTGTCCTGAAAGGGTAGGGCAGGTCTCACTGGAAGGGCAGATCTTCTCCAACTCTCACAGTGGGAAATCTGCCTCTTCCTGGACAGGAAGGAAGCACGTGGGGGCTGCAGTCACACTGGGGAAACCACACAGGAGGAAACGGGAAAACAGGCCTTCCTGAAACAAAACCCGTCTGCGACCTCTGTGCTCGCTCCGCCTGGCTGGCAGGACTCACATGCAGGTGAAGTAAGATGCGGGGAGGATGAAGCAGAGCAGGGCAACGTAAGGTCATGTGACCAGCCTGACCACGGCCCACCAGCCCTGAGCTGCAGCCTCAAGCCAGGCACCAGTCCGCGCTCACACCAGCCCGCGCTCACTCGCACCCTCGCTGGGGAAGTCTGTGACCAGCTTCAGAGGCAGAGGGATCCAAGGCCCCTGCTTGGGTTGGCTCGGCCAGCCTGCCCTCCCTGCTGGCTACCCCAGGAGATCAAGGGGAGCAGGGAGCGGAGGTCAGAGCAGGGTGGGTCCTACCACATCCCCAATCTGGATTTTCCTGCAGGAGACGGTCTGGGGCTCAGGGAGCCCAACCCAGCAGAATGAGGACAGATGGTCATAACAGCGCCTGGCCGAAATGCCCAGAAATATCACACAGGAAGTCCCCAGTATACACACAGGGAACATTCCAAACGCTTGTTTGTCTGTTGGATTTTGAACTGTAGAGACAGTCTTCTAAGGGAAGCCGCAATCTGAAGGGAAGCTGGGCAACCGTCCAGGCAGGCTGTCGCCTCACCTGAGCCACAGGTGTGTCCTACGCACGCTGTCTAGAATGAGGTGTGGGAGACACAGCTCACCTGGGCTTGGCCAGGCTGGAATTCACGTAGAGCACCTGAACTTCCTGCTTGGCCACGTATGGACACAGCTGTCTAGGAAACTGCTAAATCCCCCGACGACAAATGGGACAACTGCAAATCCCACAACTCCCTCACAACTCTAGGAGTCAGGGGCCCAGCAGTTAAGCAGGCGACGTCTGTCAGAACAAAGCTGTGGGCCAGGGCAACCACTTCTCCTGCCAGTCTCGATGCCCAGACAGGAAGTGGTCACCACACAAGTCGGTGAGCTGATCTCTATCCCCTGCTCCACTAAGGACTCGTCTGAGGTCAGCCATTTCTCCCTTACGAAGCAAGGAAGTTTCTTTCCGAGTCTCCTTCATGCTGTACCCCAAACTGTGAGACCCGCCTTCATGGATGCTGTCCTCGGAGGAGGACCCCCTCCAAGTTTTGAGATATACCTAGATGATGTCCCAGCCGGGAGAAGAGTGGTCCAATCTCTCTGACGGTAAACAAGACCTCCTGTTCCTCATGAGAACAAATTCAAACCCAGACACAAAGAACAACAGTGACACTGGCCTAGTACCCAAGGCCTCTGCCAAAAGGAGGGAAGGGGGGCTCCCACACTCCCCTGAGGATCTACAGGCACTCAATGCTTGGGCTCCACTTCCACGGAGGAGCCACTGATGAAGTGGCCATGCTCCAGTAAACGACCCCTTACTGGTGCTTCTATAAGTAAGGCTAACAGAAGTCATTAGCTCCCCGAAATAACAAAGAACAGGTGACCAGTGGGAGGCGGCAAAAGGGGAGTGGTGCGGGTAAACATAAGACGTTATACACATGGATAAAATGTCATCGCTAAACATATTGTGTATATTTGATATGTGCTAATAAAAAACAAAGACACCAGTGACTGCTATCCTAAGAGTCAAGGGTAACACAGTGTGTGTGTGCGTGTGTGTGCGTGGTGCACACGTGCCTACACAGCTCCACACAAAGCTGGTGGGTAGGTGTGGGCACAGGATGGAGTGTGCATCTGTCCTTGGCACCCTGGTCTGTGACCTCAAGCAAACAGGTAAACCAGGTTCCAATACTCCCCGTGAGACTGGGTCTGCCCATTTTGTGCCCAGCGACCTGTGGTAGCTTATGGAGTGTGCACTGCTGGACATATTCCATTCCAGGAATTCCTTCACTTAAGGCTGACATGACACCAAAAGAGCTTTAGCCCCAAGCACCGCACTCGCCCTGACTCGTGAAGCAGTGAGGTGTGAGCACAGGGCCATGCTATCGTCAGCCCTGACCAGGCCGGTGCTTTCCCATCTCCTTTGCACTGTGACTATTGGGCGCTCCCTCCCCAGGGAAATGTGGAGGGGACCCACTGCAAAATGGTCTACAGATCTCCTGGAGGTCATCACCGTGTCGGTTGCTACTGTAAAAATCATATTCCTTTCTGGAGTCTGGGGGAGGGTCTCCATCCTTTCTCTGGAAGGGAAGACCAGAAAACAGTGGTCTTGCTTGAGGTCTGTCCATCCCTCCTAGGAGGCAGCCTCCGCACCTCAGCACCTCAATACTTAGTTGGTGGCCCCAATACCTTCTGACTGAGCACAGGAAGGACAAACACAGTCTGTACTGGAGAGCACTACATAGTGGGAGCCTATTATAGGGGGAGAAGAGGGATCAGCAGAGGTGGGAGTGGGGGTTTCTAGAGAGGGAGGAACAACCTGGGAAAGTGTCAGAACGGAGAATGAAGCCCAGAGTACAAGTCCCAGCACAGCAGAGGGGAATCGAGGGCCCAGGGCCTGCAGAGTCTGGACTTACAAGGGCTTCCACAGAGGGTAGATGGCAGGGGAAGGCAGGCCCAGGCCTGCCTTTTCGATTGCTCAGTCAGGGTATGCAGGCAGGATGGGAGGGGGGCCGGGCACAACCACAAGAACAAAAGTTACAAGGCTCTAAACGGAACAAGAAATCACCGAGATTGGGTGGATGTGCAGGAGGATGATCTTCCCCATGTGTCCTGTAGGGAGGACAGACAGGAACACTAGGGTCCCCCTCTCTGCCTGCTCCCATCTGTGCTGGGGGCAGTCTCAGCAGTCCACAGGCAGCTCCACAGCTCCCTTCCAGGAAGAAGGCTCAGCCCAGCACAGTATCAGGGGAGCCAGGTCCTTCCTCCTACAAGCTGACCCCAGAGGCCCTTCCAGGATATAATCTCAGGTGCCCTGCTCTCGTAGAGACCCCTCAGAACTGGCTGGTGAGTCAGGTACAGCTGAGCCTAGGGAGGTTTGACCCACGTGAAGCAGCATCACACTGGAGGCTGACAAACACCGATGTCTAAGCCTCAGCTCAGCTACTGTAACAAGGCTATCCCTAAAAGGCCACTCTATGGAGGAAGCATGAACAGGTGACTGTCCTCACCCCTGTGATTCAAGCTGGTTGACTTACCTGAGATGCCCAACTAGGAGGACACAGGTACCAAGTCACAGTGAGCGACCCCATCGCACGGTGAGTCCAAGCACACACAAGTACATGAGCCTCCTCCCTCCGGGCCTCTGGGCTCCCACCCTCCTCAGACCACCCGCCCATCTTGTTTACCAGGTGCAATCTTGCCTTATCTGTTGAATCTCACACCCTGGTTTCCTCTTTGGCAACACAGGACTGAAAGAGTTCAATTTGTCTACCTAAGAAAAAAGGAATGTGTTGGCCGGGGACCTCTTGTTAGAAGCTCTCAAGTATTATCTCAGGTCGGCCATCTCCTTAAAAAATGAAAGCCTTTCGAAATGTCCATGTTTGTCTGCGGCGATGCCACCCAAGACAACCTGTCTCCTGTAAATACCCACGTTCCAAGTAAAGTGAGCTTGGACAGCAATACAGAACCACTTCCTCCCTGGCCTGGCTCTGTACTTGGTTTAAGGCCTTGCTTCTTTGCGCTCCCAAAGCTCTTTCTGGTTGAGAGCACATGTCAAAGTAGTAGGGACTGTGCGTCAATCTCCTTTAGCCCCTGAGCAGCCCAGAGAGGGCAGGGGACAGACAGCAGCACGCTCATGCTATCCCTCAGCCTAGGACAGTCAGACACTCAATGAACAACAGAAGAAATGAACCAACGACCCTGGCCAAGCCTCTGGCTGCAGCAGAGATCTGCCTCTCTACCTCAGTTCATGCTACCCCTCGACCCTCTGTGAGCACCCCACCCCGACCCTCCATGAGCACTCAGTATATATGAAGCACAGAGAAGGCGAGTGCAGAGCAGAGCCCTGTGTCAGGAAATGCTCCATCTACTATGATCTAGTTACTACCTACTCCCCTCCAACCACATTACCCCTAACTCTGAAAAAAGAGGAAGGAAATGGAAAAAAGAAAGCAAAGGACTACTTCACAAGCCTCTGCGGCCGGAGCATAGCCCCTTGTGGGTACTTAAGGTTTCAGCTCACTGTGTGGCCGGCCTGGTTTCCTTCAAAGTGGGGGAGGGGAGCTCACTGCTCAGGAATGTGGGCACAGGCAGGGGCAGGGCCTGCCACTGGGCAGCACCTTGGCCTGGCGCTGAGGGGTAGGGAGTCCTGAGGGGCTGATGGTCACCCCTATCCTGGTAGAGCAAAAGAAAGCAAACACGGTGAGCTGTGTTTTAGGGAACACTGCTGGAATGTGTGAGCAGCGTCTCCTGTGGGCTCTGCAGCCCAGCCTGCCCCAGGAGGTGGGTCTGAGTGAACTGAGGACTCAGCCAGGGAGGAAGACATTGTTTTTACATGAGAAACTGAACAGGAAAGTAAGGGGAAAAAAATGTTAAATTCTCTAGAACGTTTTGTTCTTTGTTTTTGGTGCTGACGACTGAACCCAGAGACCTACGGATGCCAAACACGCAGACTACAGTGATGTCCAGTCCCAGCCACCCTCACACTGCCCCCCATGCATATACACACACGTATGTATGTGTGCACGTGTGTGTGTGCATGCATGCATGTGTGTATGTGTGCATGTGTGTGTGCGTGTGCGTGTGCATCTGTGGATGAGACAGGGTGGGGGTGGAGGGCTTACTATCACTATGTAGCTGTCCTGGAATTCCCTCTGTAGACCAGACTGGTCTCAAACTCAGAGATCCACCTGCTGCTGCCTCCCAAGTGCTGGGATTAAGGCGTGCGCTGCTGCTGCCGCCACCACCACCACCACCACCACCGCCGCCGCCACCCCCACCATTGCCAGGCAACTGAGAAGAAATTCCAAATGACAGACCACACTGTGTGTGTTTTATAATGTATGCAGGGGAGAATTATGACACAAAAAGCACAGAGAGGAAAACGAAAATTCACTATAATAAGAGCTCTTTATATTAATCAGGAATAGTTAAATATGGTTTGAAAGCACTGATAGGTTAAACCTGCAAATAATTAAAATAATAAACCTATGAGTTCTAGCTAAATAAGACTAGAGAAGAGAAAGCAGAACCCTAAAACTAACGACTCTGGAAGGCAGAACAAGAAAGGACAGAAGGTATGAATGGAGGACAAATGACAGATGAGGGCTCAAGTCCCTGGCAGACAGTTGGATGTTAAAGCCCACAACGTCGTTAAATGTTCTCAGACCAATTAAAACACGACTTTGATTATGCTGGCTGTAAGAAACAAACTCTGAGGATAAGACAGATTCAAACGCAACAGGGAAAGATGGATGGATGGATGGATGGATGGATGGATGGATGGATGGATGGATGGATGGGTGGGTGGGTGGGTGGAAGGGGCAAAACTCCCATGTTGGACAAGCCCGAGGCCAGCCCCGGTCTGTGGTGGAGGCTCTGCTCGGCTGAGGTTGGTCAGGTGCTGAATCCTGTATCCCAGGGCCCGGATGCTCTGGACGTCACAGATCCTCACGGATACCGGCTTTTACTGTGTAGACCTTGCCTACCAAGTTATCCAGGATCGGTGATAAAAATGCCTACCGCCTAGAGCCGGGCAGAGGAGAGGTAGGCAGTGCTGAGGGATCCCAGGCTTCTGGTCTCAGGGAGAAAAGAAGGGAAGAATGGCCATGAGGGTCAGCCTGTCAGAACGTGGCAAGTGATGTCTTGGGGTTATTGACAGGAAAGTAGACAAAGTAGTGTAGAGGGTGCTATCTACCCAGCTCCAGTGCTCTTAAGACTTACTACACATACATATAAAGGGTTGTGTCTTTTATTTGGGAACAAAATTATCTAATAATATTTAACGGGACCCTGTTCCTCCCCACTAAAATCTGTCAGAGTGTAACTGACCTATGTGTCCACCCCTTGGCACTTGAGAGACTGATGGAGGGGGGCGCTCTCCCTCAAGCCTAAGACTACAAGGTCAGCCTGAGCAAGGTAGGGAGACTTTGTCTTCCAAAAGAAAAAGTTAAAAGTGGCTCCCTGAGGAGGACACAGTGGCAGCTGGAGGGAGTTCCAGAGTGCCCCTGCCTGCTCCTGACATGCAGTCATTCACTGTAGCCCAGGAACAAGTCATTCAGGGAGCCATGCTGCAGCCATGGCTTTGAGAGACGGCACTGAACAGAGGTGACCATTCGCCCAGTGAGTGTGTCTTTATGGGCCACAAGGAAAAAACAAACAAACAAACAAAACCGGAGGAGGCGTGGTCCGACTTACTCAGGATTGGAAAGTCTCTCAAGTTCAAGGACTGGTTTGGAAGCCTCCCACAAGCAAGGAAAGTTCCTGTGAGAAATGCGGTAAGAGTGGGATTGTTTCCAGATGAGGATCTGCAACCACGGCCCTGACCCGCTGTCCTACCGAGCTGTGGAACACAGTCCACACTTTATAACCTTCTGCAGAGCCAAGCGTCCAGGCTGAGGTCACCAATGCAGGTGCGCCCAACGACTAATTCTTAAACTGAGGATCGAGGAAGAAGGGGGACGGGAAGAGAAAGGACAGAGAGCTTCAGAACCTTCTGTTAGTCACACACAAGGTAAGACTCCATTGTAACTATGAAGGCGTATCAACCACAAGAAGTAACTATTCTACGGATGTGTCGGCCTACAGTGGGACTCCAAGCAGAGGAAGCAAGAAGTCACAGGGCTGAAAGGGAAAAACAAAGAAAGAAGTCAGAAAAAGTAAGGGACAAGGAACAGGCAAGAAGACAGAGGACCAAGAGGCTGTTGTTAGTGTCTCTTCACTGAGGCATGGAGGGAGGAAGACTGGGCTGGTGACAGAAAAACTCCTCCCCCAAGCACCAACCCACACACACTCCTTCTCCTCCCATGACTGGCAGGCCCCTGCCTCAGTGGCAGCATGCCAGGCAAGCTCCAATCGATGCACAGATGACTTTCACACACACAAAATATACAGATGCATGCGCCCCAGAATGTCCTCCCCCAATGCCGGCCACCTCCCTCATGACAAGTGGGAATCAAAGTCCAGTGTGACCAGAGATTTCACTGTGACAGCAGAGAGGGGCTGTATGGACCGGCAGGTTAAAACACAACCCCCAAACTGGGTGCTGCACGGCTTAAGCCCAGCACTTGGGAGGCAGAAGCAGGAGACTTTCTGTGAGTTCGAGGGCAGTCTGGGCTACAGATTGAATTTCAAGACAGCCAGGGTTTCACAGAGAATCCCTGTAGCTGAAAAAAGGAGGAGAAGGAAGGGGCTGAAAAAAGGAGGAGTGGAAGGAAGCGCAAGGCCTGGGGGGGGGAAAAAAAAAAAAAAGAAAAAAGGAAGAAGGAAGAAGAAGGAAGAAGAAGGAGGAAGAGGAAGGAGGAGGAAAGAATAAAAGTAACAAAAGACACCAAAGTGTATCCCAGCATCAGCTTAGTGCTGTGAGGCCTGGGTTCAACTCTCGGCACGGCGGGAACAGTCACAGCATAGAGCAGCTATGGTGCCTCAAGTCTGTAATCCTGGCACTGAGGCAGGAGGATCAGAAGTGCAGGGTCCTCCTTGGCTACACAGTGAATGTGAGGCCCTCCTGTGTCTCTTGAGGATCCTCTCTCAATAGAAACAAAGGGACCCACCCACCAAGCCCTCTCTGAAACCCAGCACATAAGCAGGGAGAGGTTAAGCCGCTGAGGGAGGCGAAGGCTAGGGAACCACAGTTCTGGGAGCAGAGAAAGGCTGCCAGCATCCAGCGCTAGAACACTCAGGGGAAATGTCCCAGGCAGACAGAGTAGGGAGAGGAGAGGGACAATGCCCAACAATCTGCCACCAGCTTTGTCTGCCACAGCCACAGCCACGGCCACGGCCACACAGCCAACGGTGCCCCTCGGAGAGAGGATGATCTTTGACACCCTGGCCCCACACTCAGCCTGAGGGTTGGGTGCGGCAGGGAACAGATAACCTGCCTGCCTCCCGGTCAGAAGTTCTACTCCACAGGCACAAACAGGATGTTTGGGAACAGATGACTACAAGTGACCACAGGAAGCCGTGACAACTACCTCCAGGTGACGCTTGCTTGTTCCCGCCTGGCCCCTCAGCAAACCAACTTCGTACTCTGACTTCTAAAGACAGAGAAGGGGCAGGGGTTCCTGAACAGCTCAGGACTCGGCAGCAAAGGCCATCTGAGGTAGTGAGGCAGGAGAGTGGCCACCGGCTGTCCAGCAGCTGCCTCAGCCCAAACACGCAGCAAGGCTGACGTTCAGGAGGGCGAAGAGACCACACAGTCACTCCTGCGGCAGAGAACTTTCCAAGACAGGCAGCAGATGACCAAAAGAGCTCAGGCCAGCCGCCAAGGAATGAGCGTAGAGGCCCAGGCACTGTAGCAGCTCCTTCACAGCAGCCCCAGGGCGGCCAGAGTGAGGCTCATCTGGGATGAGAAGGTGCCCTGAGCAGCCGACGAGCCAGGAGGCCACAGGAACCGAGTGTGGACCGCCAACACTCCCACTTCTACCCAAAGAAGAGGCACGTTCCTAGAAACGGACAGGCAAGCTTGCTCAGGACGCTGTGCCACTCCAAACCTGAACAGAGCCCAGGGCAGCCCTGAGAGATTAGCTGCCCTGAGAGATGGGGATGGCCCCTGGGCCAGCTCCTGTGTCAGGCCTGTGTCCACCCACCCAGAGCCATTCCAGGTGCCCGTCCTAAAAAACAACACTCTCCCTTTCCCTTTTAAAAGTTTTTTTTTTTTTCTTTTCTTTTTTTTTTGGAGCTGGGGACCGAACCCAGGGCCTTGCGCTTGCTAGGCAAGCGCTCTACCACTGAACTAAATCCCCAACCCCAAAAGTTTTTTTTTAATTTATTTATTTGTATGAATATTCTGCCTGTATGTATGATGTATGTATATATATGATTATATATGTATCATGATGCATGTATGATGCATGTACTATTAATGTATGTGTATGATTTATGTATATATATGATGTGTGTATGATTTATGTATAATGTATGTATGTTGTGTGTATGTATGATGCATATATGTGTGATATGTGTGATGCATGTATGTATGATGCATGTACGTATGTATATATGGGCACTACATGCATTCTTGATGCCCATGAAGGCCAGAAAAGGGCACCAGAAGTCTTAGAACTGGAATTGTGGATGGCTGTGAGCCACCATGTGGGTTCTGGGAACCAAACCCCAGTCCTGTGCATGAGCAGCTGCTGAGCTGTCTCTTCTGGACCCTGTTGTTTTGCTAATGCAAGATTTCTTTCTGCTTCCCTGGCTGGCCTGGAACCCATGACAGTGCTTCTGCCTCCCCAAACGCTAGGATCATGGGTGAACGCTCACACCCAGCTTACGTCTCCCTTGCCCTATGCTAAAGGAGCCTCAGTGCAGCATACTCTGGGAGGCCTCGTAGGTGCCACAGTGTATCCTTCCCAGCCCAGGGCTGCTCTGGATCCCAGATCAGCCAGCTACAGCAGCGCTCAGATAGCAGGGTTAGCTGACGGGTTAGTATTAGCCAAGCTAAGGAACATCCTCCTCCCTACTTCTTTCCGCTCTAAGCCACCAGAGAGGCTCAGGAAAACTGAAACACCACATAAGGAAAGCAACCGCACATCGCCAGCACTGAAGTGAGACCAGCACACCTCCAGGGCACAGCCCCATGGTGAAGGAGGTGGCCACGTTATGTTCTCTCAGGGAGCCACCAAGTCACATTCTGCAGGCAGCTAAAGAGCCCAGGGGGCACAGGTACACTGATGGCCATTGCCAAGGTCACAGATGTGTGGTAGAAGTTTAAAACAGGGAGGGTGACACCAAGGGCCAAACCCTGGAGTGGAGTCTAGAGGATTCCAAGAGCCAACGTTAATCATTACCACTGACCCAACACTGAAGAGAGTCTAAGCCGGGTGCTGTGGACTATCTACCCTATAACACCAGGACTCAGGAGGCTGAGGCAGGAGGACTACTCCGGGCGTGCGGCCATCCAGAGCTACAAAGCAAGACCCTGTCTCAAGAAACAAAAAAATGGGGGGTTGGGGATTTAGCTCAGTGGTAGAGCGCTTGCCTAGGAAGCGCAAGGCCCTGGGTTCGGTCCCCAGCTCCGAAAAAAAGAACCAAAAAAAAAAAAAAAAAGAAACAAAAAATGGGGGCTGGAGACATGGCTCAGCACACAGGCTGCTCTTCCAGAGGACCAGAGGACCAGATGTCCATTCCTAGAGTCCACATGAGGGTTCACTACCATCTGCAACTCCAGTTCCAGGGACTCCAGTGCCTTTTTCTAGCCTGTGCAGGTGCGCGCGTGTGTGTGTGTGTGTGTGTGTGTGTGTGTGTGTGTGCGTGCGCACACTCACACACACACACAGGGGTGAAACATTCACACACATTTTAAAAGTTAGAAATGGCCGGAAAGATAGGCAGCACACACACATCTCGACAGAGAAGAAAGTGTTGTTTCCGGGAAAGTTCCTGTTTCCTGGGCGTGAGGGCAGAGGCTCGGGTGAAGCAGCAGCAACGGCAGCACCAGAAATCGCAGAGACCGGTGGCCTGAACCGCCCAAACCCAGAGGAGCCCACTCCATTCCGCCAGAGAAGGAAGTGGTGTGTAGACTCACAATGGGTACCTGCCGTTCTTGCCCATTTAATCATCAACCGCCGTCAAATACTGATCCACTGAATACCGCAGAGAGCACAGGGCAGGCCATGGTGGCTGGCACACTTGACAGGCAGCAGGCACCCTGTCCTGAGAAGCACACAGTAGGAAGACAAAAAGAAGTCCAGGGGGTTTGCTCTTTTTGTTTGTTTGTTTGGTTGGTTGGTTTGGGTTGGGTTTTTGGTTTTTGAGACAGGGTTTCTCTGTGTAACAGTAACAGCCTTTGCTAGCCTGGAACTCTGAACTCACAGAGATCTGCTTGCCTTTGCCTCCTGAGTGCTGGTTCGTGGTTTATGCCAGCTGATGGTGGCATATGCCGAAAGGCAGGCGGATCTGAGTTCAAGGCCAGCCTGATGTACAGTGAGAGTTGCTACAGAGATACATAAAGAAACCCTATCTTGAAAAACAGAGAGGGGGTGGGTTATGCCATGATGGTGGATGATGGTGAAGGTTAATCCCAGCATTTGGGAGGCAGAGGAAGGGAAATTATAAAGTTAAGGTCTTGCCTGTAGAGCAAGTCTGAAACCAGCCTGAGCTTTGTGAATCCTGTCTCACCCCAACCCCCCATTGGGAGTACCCGAATGAGAGCTCCAAAGGAGAGGGTGTCCGAATACCAGAAGGTCAAGTTCCTTCCTTGTGGTCCCCACACCCTAAGTCCTGTGAGCTTCGGTTTCGCTTCCTCATTTGCAGGCTGGGATCGCTGCCTCCCACCTCAAACCCTGTCCTTATCTAAACAGAGGCCAAGAAGAGAGCAGTGGGGCCATACACAGAGCTCCCACGACAGCTGAGGCCTCCGAGAGAGAGCGAAAAGGAAACAAGCTGGGTCTTTGCTGGCCTGCAAACCGGAAGAATCAGGACAATAGAATCCACGTCAGGGGTGGGGACAGAACTTTGGGAGTCGCCAGCACAAAAGTTCTAAAAGGGGTCATGGAAGCAGATAAACAAGAGGAAAACAGCAAACCCAGGAAAATCTTCAGGGAAAACGGGGAGGCGCTCCCACTCAGGGCACCTAAGGAGGGAAGCAGAGAGGACGGAAGGTTCTGGAGAGACACGTGCAGCTGAAGGAGAGGCAGAGAAAGCACACCCATCGGCATAGGAAGTGTGTCAGCAAGTGGGCAAGGAGGTCCCAGGCTGTGTCAAAATCTGAAAAAGAGGAAACTGGATCAGGGGCCAAGACGAATAAAGACAGACTGGGACCGCAAGGCCACAGGGGACAGTGGGCCAAACTGATGCCACTGGGTGGGGTCGGGGTCACCCACACTGGACAACCCAAGTTCAATCCCCGGGACACACATGATAGAAGGGAGAACTCGAGCAAGGTATCCTCTGACCTGCACACAGTCGCACAGGCATGCACGCACTCACGCACACAGGCGTGCACACACATGATAAGTAAATGTAATTTATGAACAAATAAAAGTAAAAAAATGGGGTTGGGGATTTAGCTCAGTGGTAGAGCGCTTGCCTAGGAAGCGCAAGGCCCTGGGTTCGGTCCCCAGCTCCGAAAAAAAGAACCAAAAAAAAAGTAAAAAAATAAGTGTAATTTTTAAAATCCAAGGCACTTCACTGAGAAGGACCTGTAGGAGAGTCAGCAGTCAAAAGCTGTTCTTCCAAAGGACACGAGTTCAATTCCCAGTAATTACATCAGGTGGATCATCTGACCGCCTCTTCCGTGTAGGCGCTTGCATAAACTTGGTGTGCATGCGGACAAGTAGGCACACAAATACATACGGTAAATAAAAAACAATAATCAACCTGCCTGGGGGGCTGGCTGTGAGGGTGAAGTACGCTGTGTAAACAAAGAGATGTTCCCTGAGGCCCTTGTGCTGTGTGCTCAGCGTCCATCCCGTGTTCTGCCCGCACATCCTCCTTCACAGCCTGCTTCCGGCAGGGTTTCTCTGTTGCTCCGTCAGGAAGACACTCTGGTACTGGGGCAGGGTAGCTCAGTGGCAGAGGGCACACTCTTTGAAGGCAAGGCCGCGATAACGCAGGAGACATACTGACGTCCAAGAAAGACTGGGGCGGCCTGAATGAAGCTCCCTGACCCCGCTGAAGAAGGAGCGCCCCAGTGGCTTCCGCCCACCTTGCTCCGCTCACCCGGAGTCTATGATTCAAAACAGCTGGAAATATATACCCCGAGCTCCTCAACAAGAAAACAGACCAGAACATGGCTGTCTCTGCCAAGTGAGTTCTGAATAAGCTGCATTCCATTTCATTAAAACAATTACCTGAGCTCCAGCCAAGGATCACACAGAGCTTCCTCCAGGCCCCATCCCCTCCCCCACACAGCACACACACATCAGGCTACTTCTGAGATCGGCAGTGTAAGGCCCTGACACGCCACATCCAGACCTGGTTAGGAAGGCTCCATGATCCCTCCCAGCAGTCAAGCAGACGGACACAGACCCTGCCCTACCCCACCTCCTGCCTTGAGGCACTGACTTCCAGAGCCTGCGGACGGCTCAACGTGTTTGGAGACGTGAGGGCCTCTGAGGCAAAAGGGCCACTACTGCTAGACTCTAGTCACCCACGCTACCACCGTCACCAGTCAACTTTGACTCCGCACACTACACAGGTGGGACCTGAAGAATGGAGATGCCCGAGAGCTGAGGACACGGGGACACCGGAAGGGCCACACTGAGCTGCACGTAAGGGCTGGGGACCCAGGCCTACAGGCCAACAAGATGTCACCATGCCAGGCACACGCGCACACACACACCTGCCCCCAACATCCTGGGCTCATACTGCCTGTAACCCACTGGCCCATACAACCCTGCACCTCCAGCCAGAGACCACTCTCTCTCTTGTCCTGACTCTGCCCCTACAGCACGGCCTGTCCCTCTGGTCCCCTTTTGCTGTTCTGTTTCGGTTTGGCTTTGGTTTTCCTTCTGTTTGTTTTTGTTTTCTGTACAGGTCACCGCTGTGACCTCCCAGGTGACACCATTACCTCCTATCTGTTCTCCTCCCACCACCTACAGCGCCATACGGCGGACACCGGCAGACACCAGTCAGCACCCGGCTCTACTACAGCTCAGAGCCCACCAAGGGAAGGGCGCCTGTGAACCCCTGTTCAGCACCTGCCATCGGTGCCTAAACGTGCGGAGAGTGAAAACCCCAGCACAGAAGCACGCGCCTGCCTTCCACGCAGATGCAGATGTTAGCGCTCCGCCACCCCGTGCAAATGGGGCCGTGCTTTCCGCGCACACGCCTCTCACATCCATTCAGGTATAAATCCCTGCACAATCGGCCGCCTGCGCCCACGGTGCCACATCTGCAGATTCACCCAGAGAGGACAGGGAAATACGGAAAACACTGCATCAGCTGACTGTGAGCACAGAATCCTTTGTCCTTCCTCCCTAAACAGCGCAGCACAGCCATCATCACAGGCGCTTACGGCAATCAGGTAATCCAGGTAATCGGGAAGTGCTGTAAGCTGGGGTGTGTTTCCATGTGTGCAAATGTTCATATGTGTGAGGGTCTGCGTCCACGTGGAGACCAGAGGTTGAAAGGTGGGGTTTTCTGTTACTCCCCTTTAAAAAAAACTGAATATTAATTTATTGGGGGGGGGCTGAGACACACGCCACCGCACATCTGTGGAGTTCAGAGGACAATCTGTGAGAACTGGTTCCCTCCTTGAACCATGCAGAACCTGAGATCGAATTCAGCCTGTCAGGCTTGGCAGCAAGCACCTTTCCCCACTGGGCCATCTCGCCAGCCTGAGATAGCTCTGATTCTAAAGTTTACAGGAGGAGCTCAGGGGCATAGCTCATTGACAGAATGCTTGCCTCACTGTACAAGGTTCCAGGTCTGGTCTCCCTCTGCGTAACTGAGTGGGGTGCTCTCGTGATCCCAGGACCTGAGAGGAGGCAGCGAAGGCTTGAGGACCAGAAGCTCGAGGTCATTGTCTCACCTGCTACTTGGTCTGAAGCTAACCTGGACTACAAGAAACTGTCTTTAAAAATAAACATGGGTGGGTGGGGCTCGTGGGTTAGGAGCACTGGCAGTCCCTACAGAAGACCCAGGTTCAATTCCCAGTAGCCACATGTCAGTTCACAGCGGCCCGTAACTCACCTCTAGGGTGTCCATGATACATAGACACACGTGTGAGCAAAACACTCGTGCACATAAGGTAAGCAGATGCTAACGAGTGTGCTTCTAGAAAAGCACAGGGGATGGTCTGTTTTTAGGGACCTGCGTGTGGGTGGTGGAGAAGCACTGGACCAACCAGTCCCCTACAGAGTCCAAAGGACTTTGGGGGGTGGATTTGGACTTTTTCTTTATTGTATCAGCTGCAGAGCCGAGTGTATACCCTTCTACTCCCAGCCCTCAGAAGCAGCCAGATCTCTGCTGAGTTCCAAGGCCAGCCTGGTCTACACAGTAAGTTCCAGGAAACAAACAAACAACAAACAAACAAGAAGTAAGGCTTCATGACACGCCTACTTTACCCCTCCCCCTAAGGAAGACGATCCCGTAAACCATAAAACCACAATCACATCAGAAACAAGCCTTAAAGCCCATCTTCACTGGACGATGCGGCCGCTGGGACTGTGGTAGGCCTTCCCAGTGGCACATCTGCCTGCTGCTGGCCCAGTGTCCGAAGCCTCCCTAGGGAGGCCAGTGCTAAGCTCCACTGGTCAGGCACTCAGTCAGCTGGAAGCTCATGGGGATATGGATGTATACTGAGGCCAGTGGTGAGGCAAGCGGAGAGGGGCTTTTGCTTGGAGAGGAGACAAACCTCCACTTTCCCTTTCAGTGAGTTGTTTAATCAACATCTCTCAGCTTGGAAATTCTCCTCCCTGCCTCCCATCCCCCAACTTCCCCTATCCCTACAGACCCCTCCCGTCTCTTCCTTTGCTTGACATTCACTATGGAGCCCCAGCTGGCCTGGAACTCCCTATGGAAACCAAGCAGGCCCGGAACTCACAGAGATCTGCCTGCCTCTGCCTCCGGAATGCTATAGCTGAAGGCCTACGCCACCATATGAAGCCTACCACGGTGGTTTTTAACAGCTTCTCCACTAGAGATGGATGTCTCAAGTGACAGAGAGTGTGTATGCCCAAATGAAGATGAGGAATGTGTCCATGCGGGCAGGGCAGGACCTACAGCACAGAGAGAAAAGCTGCTACCCTGGGGACACTGACATCTGGCAGCTGGCCTCTAAGCCCACAGCTCTGTGTCAAGGGTACAGGTGACTGAGCTGGTCAGAGCTGAAGGGAGCCCTGTGTCCTCAACAGACACAGCCACCAATGCCGTTCAGCTCCTCCATGAAAGGACGGAGAGAAGGGAAGTGGGGGCTGAACAGATGAGGACACAAAGACTAACAGAAAAGATTTCTGGAGCCAGGCCCGGGAATACAGACCTCTAATCCCAGCTAATCCAGAAGCTGAGGCAGGAGGTTTACATGTTCAACACCAGCCTGGGCTGAAAGAATCAGTTAAAGGGCAGCTGAACAACATGATGAGAGCCTGTCTAAAATACAGAGTGAAAAGAAAAGGGGTTGGGGATTTAGCTCAGTGGCAGAGCGCTTGCCAGGGGTAAGGCCCTGGGTTGGTCCCCAGCCTCCGAAAAAAAAAAAAAACCAAAAAAAAAAAAAAAAAAAAAGAAAGCGGACATGGTGGCACACGACTTTAGTCCCAGCACTGTAAGTCAGAGAAAGGTGGATCTCTGGGAGTTCCAGGCCAGCCAGGGCTAGGTAGACAGACCCTACCTCAAGATAGATAGACAGACAGATGATAGATGATAGGTAGGTAGATGGGTAGGTAGTTATATACGTACGTACATACATACATAGATGGATAGATAGATGATAGATAATAGATAGACAGACAGTCGTCCTGGATTTGATTCCTGATCCTGCCCCTCACTAGCTGTAGAACTCAGGCGAGTGGGCTCCCCCCAAGCTTTGGTGTCCTCCTTCAGAAGTGGGGAGTGGTGACTACTCAGGACAAGAGAGTTTACTCCATATGAACTCTGTGGCCGAAACAAGAATGGGCGCGAGATGCAAGTCTAGTACTTGCAAGTAAGGGCAAACGAGACATCCTGGGAAAGAGTTCTGCGCGTGTGGTTTTTAAAAACAATGTTCTGAAATGCCACAGAGTTGCGCACATGGTTTTAAAGTGTTCCATACGTGAGATGGGGCTCGTTTTTAATCCCAGGACTTGGGAGGCTGAGGCGGACCTCTGCAAGTTCGAGGCCAGCCTGGTCTACGTAGCAAGTTCCAGGACAGTCACAGTTGCATAGAGAGACCTTGACTTTAAGAAACAGTTTTTTAAAATGCACTCTGTAAATGTTATTTTTATTCATGAAGGCCCTGAGCCTGGAACAAGCCCAGTTGAAGACTGGTTGAGACAAACGTCTCTGGCCTTGAGACAAGGTAAAGACCACAAGAAGCTCCACGAGACATGGGTGCAGAGGGAAGAGGCCACGCGGGGCCGCAGCAGCGACTCTTGGCCTCCGTCAGACCCCTCCAGTCAATGACTGGCCCAGTCTGTGCAACACAGGGCCACCCCAAAGAAGCAGAGGAGGAGCATGAACATGCAGAGTCCCTCAGAAAGCTGTCACCCTCTGTGGGATAGCCGTGTCCTGCTTCCCGTCCCTTCCACCCATGGTGTCCTTTTCAACCTAACAATCAAACACAACACGGGGTGTCAATCTAAGCCAGGCACCCTTACCAGCAGGCACCCCACAAGACGCCCCCCAGGAGGGCCCCGCTGCCCCACCACCAGATGCTGCCTCTGCCACGGGTCCAGCAACTGTCCTGACCCAGGCCTAATACCCAGAGGTCTCACATACAGGCAAGCCCTAGAGCCAGATTTTCCATGGAGACTAGGCAGCTCTGTAGCCCGGAATGCCCCGGGGGCAACTCCCTTACCCCCCTAGCATCACCCCCAAACACAATGAGGCACTGTTTTCCAAAGGGTCAAGACTGCTGAGAAGCTGGAAGGAGACAGGTCCAGATTCCAGCAGACTGGACACTGCCAACAGTTGGCTGCGTCCCCCACTATGGAAGAGAAGGCAATGCTATCACAGCCACTTCCTGGGGACCTCCACGATCAGTACCAGCTCTCGATGCTTTACGACTGAGACAACCAGATCCAGAATTGGATCAGTCGAGGTTCAAACCCCAGCCAGCTCAGCCACAGAATGGCCCAGCTCAGGTTTCTTCATCACAGGGGGTGGGGGGGGGAGAAAGAAACACCTCCCTCTCAACAGTGTAAAAAAAAAAGAAGTGCTGAGCGCAGGGCCTGTCTCCAGCCGAGCGAGAGGGATCCCTGTCAGGCCGCACTGTGGTCACGGCCTCCCCCAGTGCATTACCGACGTGAACATGGAGAAAGGGGAGAGCCGGGGCAGGAGGCATAATGGAAGTGCATCTGTGTTGTGAGAACTCTGTCCAGGAAACTCCGGCCAGAACTCGAACAGAATGAGCTCTGGGCCAAACCAGCGTCTAAGCTCTAATGAGAAAAGCCACCAAGCAGCCACCCCACAGCACAAAGCCCAGAGAACGAGGCAGGGCACGCTGTGTTTACCTTTTTTTTTTTTTCCTGCCCGATGAGCTACAAATTTGTAACTTATTAAACAGCGCACAGCAACTCTCTCACCCGCCACCATGAGGAGGGGGAGAGTCTTGCTATTTATCTTTTTTTTTCTTTTCCTTTCAAGCCAAAAACAGTTATCAGTTATCGTGGAGGCTATGTACGTGCCCCACGGCCTTGCCACAGGGAGATCACCTAAACTAACCCACCCCCCCCATACACACACACACCGTGTTAACCGACCAGGAGGTTCGCAGCTGAGATCTCTCTCTTTTTTTTTTTTTTTTTTTTTTTTTCCGGAGCTGGGCACCGAACCCGGGGCCTTGCCCTTCCTAGGCAAGCGCTTTACCACTGAGCTAAATCCCCAACCCCAAAACATGTTTTAGTCTTTTTTTTTTTTTTTTTTTCCCGGAGCTGGGGATCGAACCCAGGGCCTTGCGCTTCCTAGGCAAGCGCTCTACCACTGAGCTAAATCCCCAACGAGATCTCTCTTGGGACACAAATAAAAACAAGAGGGCTGGCCATCGTAGCCATCCTAACTTTGGAAAACAGCTGACGGGCAGTGTGCTGAGCAGCCATCCAGACAGCTGACCGCCCGCCCGGGCTGAGAAGCAAATTCCTCTCCCCTCCTGCACATCCACTCCCCCCAACCCTGAGCTCTGGTCAGCCAGGCGTAACGGCCCCCGAGAGCTCAGACTGAGGAAGTGGAGTAGCGTGGATCAAGCAACTGGAGGGTCTAGAGCAGGCAGCAGAAGTCACAGGTGGCAGCCACCACCCGCCCCCGCCCCTCCTGCCAGCGCCTGTTTGCCCCCTTCCCGGGAAGGAATATAACACGGAGCTGTACAGGGACCAGGCTTCTAGGCACAGACTTATTTGTTTCTTGGCTGTGCAGCCTTGGGTGAGAAAATCAGCCTCTCTTGGTCTCTTCCTTCTCTGTTAAAAAGAGGTACTGGTGGTAGCAATGGCCTTGGGGCAATGTTACAGAAAGACCTTTGTGAGGACAGGACAAACCCAGGCGTGGGTAAGCACTCCATAAACAGCCCACTTCATCCCTTCAATTCCTTTCAAAGACAACTCAGTGTGCTGGCCCTAAATAGAAGACAGTCAGAAGTCTGGGATTCTGGACTTTGCAGGCACCTCAGAGACTTTCTCAGTCCTTCAAACAGTCCTGAGGGCTGTCCAGAAACAACAGGGGCCCCCAACCAGCACGGGAGGTGCTGTGACTGGGTTTCAGCTCCCTAGTTCCCACGAGGGAAAACACTGACACTTTCGGATGCCTGCTCAAAAGCACATCGCCCCAGCCTCTTTCTGGCTTAAGTATTTTTATGTGGAGAAATAAGAATTAAAAATACCTGCCTGGAAGCTTCGCCAATCTGGAGGGAGTGCATTGGGAATGTACAAGTCAAGCCTGACCCAAAGACATAACTATGTTCAGCCTTGAGCCCACTCCCGGGAAACAAGCAGGACCCAACACCATCCCCCAGCTCTGGGATGTTTCAGGGGCTCCCTGATCACACAAGGAAACGGGCACCCAGTGACTGAAAATGGCCGGTCTTAAGTTAACTTGGTACCCTTCACTGCTTGAGGGGATTCTCAGTCTTATCTAGTGAATCTGCTCCTCAGAGCCAGGGACACGGGTGACACCAGTGGTCTGTCACACAAGCCATCCACAGTCCAGAGAGTGAAGACAAGGCTTCTACAGAGAAGCACTTATCCCACACACACCTCCTCAGCTGAGGGGCCTACGGGGAGGGAAAGACAGGGGCTCCTTCACTCTAGGGTTCACAGGGCATTACCTAGAACCCTTGAATCAACCCCCTCGGGTTTAAAAATCGACTTTCAGGAGAGTCGTTCTCTTTTTCTCTCTGTCCTAACACCGGACCAAGTGTGGACTGAAAAGAACTGCCTCCGGGCTCCAATAACAGGAGGACAGTGAAACTCTGTTCTGGGCATTCTGTCCTCTTTACCTGTGGGGCTTCCTGCAATCCTGATGCTGGGGGTGGAGGACCTTGCCAGCCAGGACACGTTGGCTGTAGCCTGAGGCGCATTCCCCTCCTCATTCCTCTGGCATTTCACCAGGGTCTGGGAATGGTGGGTGAGAGGTAGGAGTCATAAGCCACCACCACCCCCAAACTTGCCTTTCTAAGTTTAGACTTGAAGGGGAAGGGCTTGATCTTGAAATACAGGGTGACAAGACTTGAGTCGGTGTGTGGTGTGGGGAGGGGGATGTCTGTACTGTAGCCCGGGACACTTGTCATTAGAACGGGGGTGTGGTCCTCACAAGCTCTCCAGTAGGTGGTTATAGGACACGGGTGGGCTCTCGAAAGGGGCTATAATCCCGAAGCCGGGGCCGGTGGGGGGGGAAGTCTGCAAAGTGGGAGGTGGCCTGGAGCGAACAGAGGGGAGTCACAGAAGAGACAGACAGCCTCTGAGACCGAGTCCGGTAGGCAGCCGCTCTGAGGTGGGGGTGGGGAAGCGAAGTGAGGGTCCCGTAGCTGAAGAGGTCTGCCCGGGGAACGGGGCGCCTTTCCCCGAGGTGAGTCCCTGAACCCCAGTATGAGATCGGAGTCTCAGGCGCCGCAGCTTAGAGCGAGCGGCCCGCACAGCTCCGGGCCGCAGGCACCGCAGCCCAGCCGGGCGCCAGGGTGGGATCCACGGCCGCCGGGCCCCGACCGCTCCGCCCTCCGCCTCCCGCACTCACCGAGGTCGTCCATGGCTGGTCCTCAGACGTCGGCCCCCGGCTCGATGTCGCCCTCGCTGCCCGTCTCCGGGCTGCTCCTCGCCGCCCCGCAACTTTTCCGCGTCCAGCCTCGGCCCGGAACGGAACCCGCTGCCGCGCCGCCTCCTCCGCCACAGCCGCCACCACCGCCGCCGCCGCCGCGCGCGCCCGCGGCAGGCTAGCCACGCCCCCGTGCGCACGCTGGCCACGCCCACCGCCGACCCCGAGCACGCCCAATCCCGCGGTGGTGGGGGGTAGCGAGCGCTGGGCGTGGTGGTGGCGCCCCCTGGTGGCTGAGTGTGCTAGAGGTTTCTCCGGGCCATGAACCGCTGAGTTCGGCTTGACCGACCTTCAGGTCGATTTGTCACTGGGCTACAGAGTCGGATTTATCCACCTGTCCATCTATTTGAGTCCCAGTGGGACACCTCCCAGGAGGTTTAAATCGGCTTGCCTGGAGCCTCGGGACGATCCTTGGGTTGCCCTCTGTACTGATGGCAGTGCTGGTCACCCCAGAGTAGTATCCCAGAAGTGTACTTTTTTGTGAAATAGGGTAAGTAAGGTCTCTTTGGACCTCCAGCCAGCCTGGAATCTAAGATCTTTCTGCCTCAGGCCTCCTGACTGCTAAGATCAGCAGTGTCTGCTCCAGCCCCAGATCCGGTACTTCGGAGATTATGAAACCTTTAATTTTACCCTTTTCCCCCTTCCCCCTTTCTAGAGACTGCCAAAATTCTGCACAGGGCAGAGAGACACGCACATAACAGCAAAGCAAAACTACCAGAAAGTCATTCCCGGGTCCTGGCAGAGTTGCCCTGGGGATCTGGTCCCCTACACTCAGCAACTGGATGACAAAAGCTTGGTGTAACGACTCAGAGCTATATCTCAGCTAGTTGGCAGGCTGAGGCAAGATTTCAAAGGTTAGTCTGGGCTACAGAAAAAGGAAAGACCAACCTGGGCAGCTTATGGGGAGACACTTGTCTCAAAATTTTGAAATTTTGAAAACTTTTTCAAATAAACACACACAGACAAACTGAGTGTGGTGGTGTGAGGTTTTGATCCTAGAACTTAGTAGACAGAAGCAAGTTGGTCAGGAGTTCAAGGTCGTCCTTGAACCACAGTCAGTTCAGTTCAAAGCCAACCAGAAAGACCCTGTCTCAAAACATACACACACACACACACACACACACACACACACACACACACACTTCCAACCCTTAGGAAGTGGAAGTAGGAGAATTAAAAATTCAAGGCCATCCTTGGCTACATACTGATTATGAGGCTAGCCTGCACTATATAAGACTCTATCTAAAATAATTGAGAAATATAAAATTAAACTCTTGGTCAGGTATAGTGGCACATATATTTCATTCCTGTACCCAGGAGGTAAAGGCAGGTAGAGCTCTGTGAGTTCCAGGACAGCCAGAATGACAAAAAAACAAAATAAAATGTTTTGGTCTCAGTGATAAAGCACCTGCCCAAAATTCCTGAAGCCCTAGGTTTAATCTGCAATATTCCCATACCTAATAACAAAATGAAAGGGAGCACTGTGGTGGTCTGGATGCAAATGGCCCCATATGCTCATATATTTGAATACTTGGTCCTGAGTGTGGAACTGTTTGGGAAGGATTGGGAGGTGTGGTCTTTGTTGGAGGAGGTGTGTCACTAGGAAGCAAGCTTTGAAATTTCAAAAACCCACTCCATTCCCACTCTCTGTCTTCTTCCTTTTTGAAGACCAGTTATGGCTCCAGCACCAGGCCCGACTGCCTGCTGTCATGCTACCCACCTCGCTGATTGTGGGCACGTGCCCTTGGAAACTGTAAGCTTCAGATAAACTGCTCTATAAGCTGCCTTGCTCATGGTGTTTTGTCACAGCAATTCAAAAGTAGCAAAGACAAGTGTTTCAGTTAGGGTTTTACTGCTGTGAGCAGACACCATGACCAAGGCAACTTTTATAAGGACAACATTTAATTGGGGCTGGCTTACAGGTTCAGAGGTTCAGTCCATTATCATCAAGGTGGGAACATGGCAGCACCCAGGCAGGCATGGTGCAGGAGGAGCTGAGAGTTCTACATCTTCATCTGAAGGCTGCCAGGAGAAGACTGGCTTCCAGGCAGCTAGGATGAGGGTCTTAAAGCCCACACCCACAGTGACACACCTACTCCAACAAGGCCACACCCACTCCAACAGAGCCACACCCACTCCAACAGAGCCACACCTCCTACAACAAGGCTTCCCTTAATCCAATGAGGCTATACCTTCTAACTGTGCCATTCCCTGGGATAAGCATATACAAACCACCACAACAAGTGATTTAAAAAAGTAAAAATAATGAAGAGGGACTGAAGAGATGGCTCAGCGGTTAAGAGCACTGACTGCTCTTCCAGAGGTCCTGAGTTCAAATCCTAGCAGCCACATGGTGGCTCACGACCATCTGTAACGAGATCCGATGCTCTCTTCTGGTGTGTCTGAAGACAGCTACAGTGTACTCATATAAAAATAAATAAATACTAAAAAAGTAATATATTTTAAATAAATAAATAAGAGAGAAAGAGAGACTATGTGAATAAAATTCAAGTCCGACTACCAATCAATCAATCAATAAAATCTGTTATTTACTAAGTACGGTGCACATGTACTGTAACTATTACCTAAGTTACCATGAGGAGTTAGGGTGATGGTAGCCTGAGGGTTGTATATGAAAACTCCTGTGCACACACACAAGTTCAGCTCCCCTTGTTCCTCAGGAACCGAGACACCAAGTCTTCCTTCATCAAACCAGGTTCTCTAGGCAGACACTGGATCATATTAGGACATGATGCTTGTGAAAGACAAGGAGAACGGGAACAGGACGGAGCAAGCAGAAACTCAGAGCCCGCAAACACAGGGCAGCCCACCAGAGAGCCTGGATACCAAAGCCAAGAGATCCCTTAGCAGAAGTCCAGTCTGTGATCTGCCCGCTGCGGGAATACCAAGAGAGATGCGGTTTTGACTCAAAGTCCCTGCACCTTGAGCTCACCCTAGAGCTGGAGTCAAGCAATTCCATTGAGCCACAGCCCTGATCCCCAGTGCACTGGGAACTTAGCAGCATCCACTAAACGCAGAATGTAAGCCACAGTCGGATGCTGGTACAGACCTTTAGTCCCTTTAGTCCCAGCCCTTGAGATATTGATCTCTGTGAGTTAGAGGGCAGCCTGGTCTACAGAGCAAGTTCCAGGACAGCCAGGGCTACACAGAGAAACCATGTTGGGGTTGGGAGCACTGACTAGACACAGAGAAACCCTGCCTGGTCTTTGTTTGTTTTTGCTTTTTTGTTTTTTGTTTATTTCACTGATTAGTTTGGTTTTTGATTTTTGGGTTGTTTATTTTTTTTTAATTTTATTTATATGAGTAGTACACTGTCAATTTCTTCAGGCACACCAGAAGAGGGCATCACATGGGAAGAGGGCATTACATCCTGTTACAGATGGCTGTGAGCCACCATGTGGTTGCTTGGAATTGAACTCAGGACCTCTGGAAGAAGCAGTCAGTGCTCTTAATCACTGAGCCATCTCACCATCCCCGGTTTTCCGTTTTTCAAGACAGAGTTTCTCTGTGTAACATCCCTGGCTCTCCTGGAACTCCCTTTGTAGACCAGGCTGACCTTGAACTCACAGAGATCTGCCTGCCTCTGCTTCCCAAGTGCTGGAACTAAAGGTGTGCCCCACCGCTGCCTGACTGTAAAATGCTATTTTTAAAAAAATAGAATTAGAGGGGGTTGGGGATTTAGCTCAGTGGTAGAGCGCTTGCCTAGAAAGCACAAGGCCCTGGGTTCAGTCCCCAGCTCCGAAAAAAAGAAAAAAAAAAGAAAAAGAAAAAAAATAGAATTAGAAAGCTGGAGAGATGGCTCAGCGGTTAAGAGCACTGGCTGCTCTTCCAGAGGTTCTGAGTTCAATTCCCAGCAACCACATGGTGGCTCACGACCATCTGTAATGGGTTTCGATGCCCCCTTCTGGCGTGTCTGAAGACAGTGACAGTGCATTCATATACATAAAATAAATAAATAAAACTTTTTTAAATATCAAAATTTAAAATGCAGGCCAAGTGGTGCTTACCCATAATCCAGCTCAGGAGATAGAGGGAGGAGGAGCAAAGCAAACACAGGCTGCCTGATCTGTCTACGCAGTGAGTTCTGGGATAGCCATGGCTACAGAGTAAGCCTCTGTCTCCCAGGATATGAGTGTATGGATTGCACATATTAAACAGCCATGAATCAGCAAAGTGCTAACTGACTCTGGGAAGACAGAGGGAATTAAGGGGGGGGGGAAGCGTGGAAGAGTAAACTCCCGGAGCTTACACTATAGATGCGCAGTCCTTACATGTTGTAGGGAAAAGATCTCAACAACACAGAGGAGGGGGCCCCAGGTTTGAGGCTCAGCACTCACGTGGCCACTGAGATCTGTCTGCCCTCTTCTGGCCACTGTGGGTACTGCATGCAGGTGATACACAGACATACATGCAGGCGGAAACATCTGTGTACACTCAAATCTGATCCTCTCGCTAGGCTAAGAATTCGGGTGTGGTCCACCATGTCTGGTTCTGTGCAGTACTGAGGACTGAACCCACAGTTTCATAAACGCTGGGCAAACAAAAACTGACTGAGCTACCCCCAGCCCCAGCTCCAGTTTCTAGATCAGCAGTACTCAACCTGTGGATCGCCATGACTTTAGGGCATCAAACGACCCTTTCACAGGGTCGCCTAAGACCATCGGGAAACACAGTTATTTATGATTCATAACAGTAGCAAAATTACAGTTATAGGGTAGTATCAAAAATTATTTTATGGCTGGGGGTCACCACAGCATGAGGAACTGTCATTTCCAGCATTAGGAAGGTTGAGAACCCCTGCCGTGGATCGTCTTTCTCGCCAGCACGCTGTTTACATCACGGTTTGTGAACTATGCTTTTTTTTTTCTACTCCTTACAACCTCTTCTGCTTCTCATCGAAAAGCCTCATTTCCTGAAGCGACGCAGCAGTGCTGAGTGAGTTACCTGAGCCAGCATTTACTTAACCAACGCCTTAGTTAAATGGAATTTTCTCCACGCTGTCCCCGTAATTAACGAGGCTGAGGAGACCTCCCCTGTAGCTAGATCTTGGAGCACAACCTTCCTGAAGATCATCAATTCCTGCCGCATTGGAAGTTAAACGTAAGGGGTTTGGTATGACTCAACGGTGTACCTTGGTAGCTTCTGCTTGTCTAGCATGCCCAAAACCCTAAATTCAATCCCCAGCCGGATACTTAAAGAGATTATGTGGCAGACTATGAGGGAAGGTGATTTGCACTCCATCCTCAGTCGCCTCCATATCAGAGCGGGGGACACACGTTTGCCAGGCACACCGCTGTCCCTGAGCCCTCCTCCTCACCTCCTGCCACTACAGAGGAGCCTCTATCGCTCCCCCATTTCTACTTCTACTTTCTGTTTTTTCTCTCTAGTGACTCTACCATCCTCCTGCCTGGACAAGTAATTAATTAACCTCCAAATTAAACTGAATGCTCCCAGCAAGAAGTCAGTGCCATAACTCTTATTTATTTTGTTTTTTTTGGGGGGGGGGGATTGTTTCTTTGAAACAGGGTTTCTCTGTGAAACCCTGGCTGTCCTGTAACTCACTCTGTAGACCAGGCTGGTCTTGAACTCACAGAGATCTGCCTGCCTGTGTCTTTCAAGTGCTCAGATTAAAGGCTACCACTGCCTAACTTTTTTTTTTTTTTCAAAACAAAGTCTCACTACGTGGCCCTGGCTGTCCTAAAGTCCCTATCTAGACTGGCCTGGCCTTGAACTCACAAGAGATCTGCCTGCCCCTGCCTCCCATGTGCTCAGATCAAAGGTCTTTGACACAGCACCTGGCTTAAAGATTTATTTTTATTATTTTTAACTACGTGTATATATGCATATTTGTGTGTGGATCTGAGCATGTGTGTCCCCAGTGCCTGAAGGGACCAGAGGTGTCAGATTACCCCGGAGCTGGAATTTCAAAGCAGTATTGTCCCAGTGAGGGTATCTGAAACCAAACCTGGGTTTTCTGGAAGATCTTAAAGAACCATTGCTCCATCCAGTCCCTAGAGTTACATTTTGTTTGTTTCTGAGACATGGTTTCTCAAACTCACTCTGTAGACAAGTCTGGTCTGAACTCACAGAGATCCACCTGCCTCTGCCTACTGAGTGCTGGGATTAAAAGGCCCCCCCCATGACCACCCCACATTGTCGTCTTTTTTTAAAGCCACTTTTCCTGAGGTATGATTTGTATCTAATGAAATGTAATTGGTGCTCTAATAATGAACAAATGCAATAAATGCACTTTACCCTGCAGACAGATCCTTGTGAATTGGAGGGCAGCCCTCAGCTATAGCGGGAGACCCTGTGTCAAAACAAACAGCAATTGTAAGTGTATGCGGCTCAGTGAGACCTATAGCTTTGTGTAACCGCCGTCTCCATCAAGATCCAGAACATTCCATCTGCCCTTGCTGCTGCCTTTGCTCCTCCCGTTCTCCCGTGTCATCATTGATTTGTTTTCTGTCTTTATAGATTAGTCTGAATGTTTTGATTGTTTGTCTTGTTTTTCAGACATGTAGCTCAGGGTGGCCTCAAAACTCCCCATGTAGCCAGTGATGACCCTGAACTCTTGACCCTCCTGTCTCTCCATCTCTTGAATTTACCTCCATGTCCACTTTGCATGTTCTCTCTATTTTTTTTTCAGGCAGGTATCTTTTTTGGGGTATGCAGGGGAGGTCTGCCTTCTTGGGCACAGCATGTTTATGAGCTTCATCTCTATTAGGTATCAGTAATTTGTTCTTTTTTACTGCTCAGTAGTACTCCATTGTATGGATGTACCAGAACCTGTGTCTGTGCTGTGCTGTTGATGAACATGGAGGTTGCTTTTCCAGTCTGGTCCGCTAGGAATAAATTTGCTGTCACATTTGGAACTCTTCGTGTGGACATATGGTTTCATTTCTCTTGGCTAGATCCCTAAAAGTGAAACAACTAGCTTACAATGTAACGTTTGGAAGAAAAATGCAAATTAGGTCTTGTCGCTCTACTCCAGTAGTTTGTTACATTTGGGACAAAACCCTCACTGCTCACAGGATTTTTCACCTGGACTCTGTTCTTTATCCAGTCTTCCCGGCTCATTCTGTCTGAGCCAAACGGCTGTTCATCCTGTTTGAAGGCTCGCAAACGCAGCAAGTGGTTTTTCCTTGCATCATGCCTCAAATCCCTTTCTGTGGCTTGTTTTCTTCAGTTGCGTAACAAATTGCCACACACTAAGCAGTTTACAGGCATAGGATTGGTGGCCCCAATTTCCACAGTTCGGGACTGGAGGCGGAGTGTGTGAACTCGGCTGAGGTGTAGGTTCTGACTGCCCACATCATCATCTGGGGGTTCCCTCAGGAATGATCTGCTCCCAGGATCTCTTGAAGGGATCTTCACTGTGTGGCCACTTTGCTCTGTTGCTCTGAGTAGGACATGGCAGGAACCATGACGCTGCTAGAGGATGCTGTTTGCCTCAGAAGGCTTCAGGCAAGAGTCAAAGCAATGTCTTCAGACTTCCCAAGGTCGGGAGTAGAAAAGAGTCTTCACTAAACATCTTTCGTCCTATTCTGATGGACAGAGTTTGGCTGTTTCTGCCTGGCTGGTTTTAAACCCTCTCCCTTCTGCCTTGGGGTGCTAAGATCATAGGCCTGCACCACCAGACCTGCTGGGAAATGGCTTTTCGAATCTCTTAAATTTTGAGCCACACGTGTTATTTCACTGGTTCCCAACATGAATCTATACTTTGAAAATAAATTGAAACTGTATCTTTTTTTTAAATGGCACAGCAAGGATGGTCTCAGATCACAGGCAGGAAGCATGTTTGACAAGGGTAAAGTCCCGTGTTCAATTCCCAGCATAGTGGGAAGGAAACACCATCCAGGTGGAACAGGGTACGTTAAACTAAAGGCCACGTTTTCGAGAAACACTTGGACTCCTGCTTTTTGTGCTGGAAGAAGGGGAGGAGGGCATGGGGAATTTTCCTAAAGCCTGCCAGACTGTCTGCAAGAAGTGTGGTGAGGGGTTGGGGATTTGGCTCAGTGGTAGAGCGCTTGCCTAGCAAGCGCAAGGCCCTGGGTTCGGTCCCCAGCTCCAGCTCTGGAAAAAAAAAAAACCAAAAAAAAAAAAAAAAAGTGTGGTGAGCACCAAGCCACACATTTGCACCACCAAAGGGCACAGTGCGAAGACAAGGACCTTCTGTCTGCCCAGGGAAAGCAGGGCTGACAGGAAGCAGAGTGGTCACAGTGGACAGATGGAGGCCGTTTTCCACGAAAAGCTGAGACTACGAAGAGGATTGGGCTAAGACTGGAGTCTGTGAAGCCCCACCTCAGGTCTGAGGGATGCAAGCCCTGGGGTGGAGAGATGGCTCAGTGGTTAAGAGCTCTGGGTGTTCTTACAGAGCACACAGCTCCAATCCCGGGACAGCAACAACATGGCGGCTTATAACTGCCTGTAAATCCCATTCCAGGGACTCAGGCATGCTCATCTGGACTCTGCAGGTGCAGGGCACACACATGCACATGTATGCATGCATGCAAAATGTTCACGCACATAAGTAACATGAAAGAGAGGTACGAGTGTTTTAAATTAGGATGGTAAGAGAAAAGGCCAAGGGACTTGCATCTAACCTGGTTCTGTTATAAAGGGAATAAAATTATAATGTAATGGAAAGAAAGAATGTGTCTTAGTCAGGGTTTCTATTCCTGCGCAGACATCGTGACCAAGAAGCAAGTTGGGGAGGAAAGGGTTTGTTCAACTCACACTTCCACATTGTTGTTTCATTACCAAAGGAAGTCAGGACAGGAACTCAAGCAGGGCAGGAAGCAGGAGCTGATGCAGAGGCCACGGGGGGATGTTACTCACTGGCTTGCTTCCCCTGGCTTGCTCAGCTTTCTTTCTCATAGAATCCAGGACCACCAGCCCAGGGATGGCTCCACCCACAATGGGCTGGGCCCTCCCCCCTTGATCACTAGTTGAGAAAATGCCTTACAGCTGGGTCTCCTGGAGGCGTTTCCTCGACTGAGGCTCCTTTTCTGTGATAACTCCAGCTTGTGTCAACCTGACACACAAAACCAGCCGGTACAAAAGGAAAAAGGAGGGAGGGAGGGAGAAAGGGCAGAAGGAAAGAAAGAGGGAGGAAGAAGGGAAGAGGAGGGAAAGAAGAAAGGAGCAAAGAGGAAAGGAAGGAGAAGGAAGGGCTAACTGTGACTTTGGTTTTTAGAGGAGAGGCTGTGGGAAGAACATTCAGATTTGCCCAGCAAGTCTTGTTACAGCAAGGATGAGACAGATGGATATCTGGGAGTTCAAAGATGGCCCAGTCTACATAGAGAACTCTAGGTCAGCCAGGGCTATAGAGTGAGACCCTGAATAATAATAATGATAATGATAATAACAATAATAATAATAACAACAACAACAACAAGGAAAAGTAGCAGAAAGGAAGGAAGGGAGGACAGACAGAAAAATATATATGTTCATCCCAAGAAGGAGCCCTGTCCCTCAAAGGGTGGGTCCTGGTGGAGACTGACCTCTGGAGGAATCCCCCCTAGTGTCTGGCAAACCCACGTCAGGTCAGGGTCAACTCCTGCGCCTGCGCCTGCCTCTTGTGTATCGTCCCCCACGCAAGCCTCAATGTTCTCATCCATACAGTGGGAGCGCGACTCTGCAGGGCTGGGACTCAGTGGCTGTGTGGTGAACATTCTCCGTCCCTGCTTTTTTTTTTTTTTTTTTTTAAAGATTTATTCATTTATTATCAAGTACACTGTAGCTGTCTTCAGATACACCAGAAAGGGCATCAGATCCCATTACAGATGGTTGTGAGCCACCATGTGGCTGCTGGGAATTGAACTCAGGACCTCTGGAAGAGCAGTCGGGTGCTCTTAACCGCTGAGCCATCTCTCCAGCCCCCGTCTCACCTGCTTTAACTGTAGAGATCGCCTCTACCCCAGCTAGGACATAACTCACTTGGGAGAGCAAACAGAGCCCTGGGCTTGATCCCCTAGCACAAACACAGACCAGGTGGCACAGACCTGCTATCCCAGCCCATATGTGCTGGAGGCAGGAAGGTCATCTTTCTCTACACGGAATCACAAGCTACCTTGAATTATCTGAAGTCCCTGTTTCAAAAAAACAAACATTCCTACAGGTCCTGGGAGATGGCTCAGAGGCGAAGAGCACTGGCTGCTCTTCCAGAAGCCCCGGGTTCGATTCTCAAAAGCCACATGGTGGCTCCCAACCATCATGGACACCAAGGCACTCACACATTACACAGTTATACACACAGGTAAAACACCTACACACAAGTCCATAAGTCGGGTGCGGCGGCACACAGTTTTAATCTCAGCGCTCGGGAGGCAGAAGCAGGCTGATCTCTGAGTTCAAGGACAGCCTGGTCTACAGAGTGAGTTCCAGGACAGCCCCAGGGCTACACAGAGAAAATGCTGTCTCAAAAAAAACAAGCAAGCAAGCAAACACCCTAGTCCACATGGAAAAAAAAAAAAAAAAAAAAAAAAAAAATCAGTCAGCCAATAAACTAATGAATAAATACATACATCTACTAGAGGTCTTACGCCATTTTCGTGGAGGGAGCTTCTTGAGATACTTTTCTTTATGTACCAGGCAATCCTCCTGCCTCAGCGTCCTAAATACTGGATCAGGCATGTTCAGAGGTCTCTGTAGCCATGGCAGCTACAGCCAGCAGAGTAACCATCTGAGGAAGGCAGGCAGGCAGTTCAACACGACTAAGTAGCTGGTGTTGGTTCAATCAATCGAGAGTCCGACCTGAGTAGTTTACTTTAGGTCTATTTAGGCACAGCACGATTGAGTGAGAAAACCTCTGTTGAGAGTTAACTCAGCGGTTGGGGATTTAGCTCAGTGGTAGAGTGCTTGCCTATGGCGCAAAGCCCTGTTGGTCCCCAGCTCAAAAAAAAAAAAAAAAAAAAAAAAAAAAAGAAAAGAGAGTTAACTCAATCCGTGTGCACGACAAAGACATGACTACATCAAAACTCTGCAAACTGCATGTGACATCCTTCGTAAAGATGGGCTCTATAGGTTGACCGCATGTGACACCTTCCATATAGATAGATCCTATAGATTGACAAGCTCGTGATAATGCTCTAGCAGGGGATAGGGCAAAGGTCACCACCGGGTTATTAACCACGACCTCTGTTCCCTGCTGCCTTATGGGTGGATAACAAGTTATACATCCCTTCCTTCGAAGAAATAAGCTTTGTGGGTTTTTTTTTTATTGTTTCGATTTTTGTTTATTTTTATTTTATAAGCATTGGTGTTTTTGCCTGAATGTGTGTCCATGTGAAGGTGTCCGATCTTAGAGTCACAGTTGTTCGCTGCCGTGTGGGTGCTGGGAATTGAACCCGGGTCCTCTGGAAGAACACAGTGCTCTAAACCCACTGAGCCATCTTTCCAGCCCCCAAACCTGTGGGGTTTTTTTTGTTTTTGTTTTTGTTTTTGTTTTTGTTTTTGTTTTTTTTCCGGAGCTGGGGACTGAACCCAGGGCCTTGGGCTCTACCACTGAGCTAAATCCCCAACCCAAACCTGTGTTTTTAACATTCTGGGCTCTCCTAGTACTTAACTGTGAGCACCAGGACCTCCGTGTCTCCCACAAGCATGGGCTATCACACCCAGTTCATACCTAGTTACATACCGGGAAACTGAGGCTCATAAATGAAATCACTTGCCCACAGCCATGTAGCTGACAAGTGGGAAGGCAGGGCTAGAGGCCAGGGCTGTCTCACGGGAGACACTTAGAAAGGGCTTGGCTCCCCTTGAAATGCCGTTCTACATCACTCTTGTGCTTCTAAGAGCCTCCTCCCTGTCTTCCTTCTTCCTTCTGTCTTACCTCCAGACTCAGGGGGTGGCTGGATCCGAATCCAGAACCTGGACATAGAAAAAACTGCATTCTACACCTAAGCTTGAACAGAGGAACCTACCTCCTCCCAGAGCCAAAGACTCCTGGTTCCACAGATGCTAAAACCCTGCTAGAATCCACCCTCTTTGTCCTGGCAATCCCCTCTCCTTCTTCAGTTCACCAGCTTGCCTACCCTCTCCTCCAGGCAGCCTTCCGTGACTGCCATCAGGACTTGAATTCTCGGCTCCACAACCTCATGACCGTGCCAGGCAGTACTTCGGCAAGCTCCTTCTCTAGGCTGCACACTATGCCTTGGCACATCAGAGGCACATTCTCACTACCTGGGAAGTTTATTATACATATCTTATTTGCCCAGACCCGGTCCCCAGACACTCTGAGTTAATTGGTCTGGAATGTAGTCTGGGTATTAGGACTTTTTTTCCCCTCTTCCTCCTCTTCTTCTGTGTCTTGGGATAAGATTAAAAAAAAAAAAAAAAAAGCTCGGTACACAATTGGCAGCCAGAGTAGAAGCTCATGGCCTCTGAGAGAGAACCATGACACCCCTTCTACAGTCCTGGGCACCAAGACACAGAGGCACTAATTGTGTGGCCTAGGGTCACAGATCTAGTGAATAACGGAGCCAGATTAGAACACAGAAAGTCTGACTTCAAAGTATGATGGGGGTGTGCGTGGGTGGGGGAGGGGATCAATTGGTCTCCTCAATTCCCCTAGTGACAGAGAAGCCATGGGACTGTGAGGCAGCTCTGTTCGGAGGCAGACTCAGGCCCCTCCAGCACGGGATATTTTTAACCTAGAAGCTGGTTCTTGCAAACATCCTGCAGTGACTTAAAACACTGAGCAAATTGTTTGGGGGCTGCTGGGCCCTTTCTCGGCTGAGGTAGCCCTGGTCTGTTCCCATTTCCTGGAGCCAGTCAGCGGGGCCCAGGCAAGCTGTGAAGATAGTGTGGGAGGTGTGAGGTGTGTGTGTGTGTGTGTGTGTGTGTGTGTGTGTGTGTGATGAGCGGGAGAGGGTCAGTTTGGGATGTGTCCAGATTCCTCCTCCCCTCAGAGACAAAGATTACTTCATCCAATACAGCCTTCGTCCCTGCTCCCAGCCTAGAAAAGAGCCGGAGGACAAACAGACACGGGATCTTAATGTCACAGGCAGCAGAATGGGCACAGTTCTTTCTTTGCTCTCTCTCTAGCGGGAAGGCTCTATGGCTACAGAAAGCTTCCATTTCCGATCTCCCCAGACCCATCGGAATGGTGGGGGCTCACACCTGAGACTCCAGCCCTTGGCAGATTGAGGCAGGAGGATCAGGAGTTCAAGGCCAGCCTGGACTGCATAGCAAGACCCTGGCTTTTTTTTTTTTTTTTTTTTTTTTTTAAAGATTTATTTATTTATTATATAAATCCACTGTAGCTGTCTTCAGATACACCAGAAGAGGGCATCGGATGGTTGTGAGCCACCATGTGGTTGCTGGGAATTGAACTCATGACCTCTGGAAGAGCAGTGGGTGCTCTTAACCACTGAGCCATCTCCAGCCCAAACTTTTTTTTTTTTTTTTTTTAAAGATTTATTTATTTATATATATAAGACTCAGCTGTCTTCAGATACACCAGAAGAGGGCATCAGATCTCTTCACAGATGGAGGAGCCACCATGTGGTTGCTGGAATTGAACCATGACCCTGGAAGAGACTGCATGAGCCATCTCCAGCCCCTGGCTTTTTAAAACACACCCAAAAGACCATATGTGTTGCGCTTGTTTCTCTCTCCAGCCATGGCTCGTGGCCCAAATACATCAGCAAGCGTTCAGATGCCAAGCTGGAAGTATGCCTGCCTTAAAATGCAAAACAAAAACAAAACAAAAAAAACATATAGGAATTTCCCCTCAAAATGTCCCACAAGGAAGCCAGACTCAGTGTGTGATCCCAGCACTTGGGAGATGGATGTAAGGGGATCGGGAATTTGAGGCCATCTTCAGTTACATAGAGAGCTCAAAGCTAGCCTAGGCTACATGAAACTGTCAGAGAAAGAGGAGAGGGGGGAGGGGGAGAGAGGGAGCGAGGGACAGGGACACACACACACACACACACACACACACACACACACACACACAGACTGACTCATAGAGATGACATAACCACAAGGACATCCATTGTAACTTGCTTACAACATTCCCACTGGACAACCAAAATGTCCGTCAACAGAATGATTAACCTTGGCAGGGTACAGCCATAGAGGAAGAAAGCCAAACTGCTTGCTGACATGGAAAATATGTCCAGGGCACATTGCTTGGTGGGAAGAGAATGGAAGTAACAACGTGTACCAGCAGTCATAGGCAGGCGTTGTGGTGCACAGGGGCCGGGAGGTAGGGTGTGGGACAAGATCTCTGTGAGTCCCAGGCCTGCCAGGCCTACATAGTGAAACTGATGAAGTCTTGAAAGGATGGCCCGGGGTTTGCTTTCTCTGCCAGTTAAAGAATTAAAGGCAGGAAAAACTGAATTGCAGCCAGCGGTAGAATCAGAGGGAACTCAGGCACCCCGGACAGAATCTGTAGTTAGGACACAAGCACACTTGTTGGCAGTGAGGAAACAGCAGATGCAGATGCAGTCCAGAAGCCAAAAACCCCCTCTTCTGGGCTTTATTTTTCATTTTAAATTTTATTTAATGCATGAGTGCTCTGCTGCATGCCAGAAGAGGGCATCAGATCCCCTTATAGGTGGTTGTGAGCCACCGTGTGGAATTGAACTCAGGACGTCTGGAAGAGCAGAGCAGCCAGTGCTCTTAACCGACTGGGACTTTTTTTTTTTTTTTTTTTGAAACTGAGTTTCCTTCTCCCAACACACCTCTCTCTCTCTAAGATTTATTCATTTATAGTATACAAGTACACTGTAGCTGTCTTCAGACACACCAGAAGAGGGCATCGGATCTCTTTACAGATGGTTGTGAGCCACCATGTGGCTGCTGGGATTGAACTCAGGACCTTTATAAGAGCAGTCGGTGCTCTTAGCCGCTGAGCCATCTCTCCAGCGCCCCCCGCCCCCGGGACTTTTAAACACCCTGAAGAATCTTACTTCAGGGTTCCTGAGCTTGGAGAAGGCAGGGATGGTTGATTGCCCCACACTGTTGTGTGATGTGTCTTGATGTGTCCTTAAACTTGTGGAGATAGTTCCCGGGAAGCCCCCTGCTGGTGGGAGACAAAAAGCTCTCGAGCTTTTCTCATTGAGGGAAGAAGCCATCCGCCATCTTGCAACTTGGCTATCTTTTATTACGTAGCCATGGCCCCTCTGTCCATCTGCCTTTCTTCTTTTTTTTTTTTTCTTTTTTTTTTTTCTTTTTTTCGGAGCTGGGGACCGAACCCAGGGCCTTGTGCTTGCTAGGCAAGCGCGCTACCACTGAGCTAAATCCCCAACCGTCCATCTGCCTTTCTAACAGGGAATCCATCTCATTCCCAGTCTCTTGTTTGAGAAACCAACCCAAAACAAACACAAAATCAAGCAGGGACCCGGAGGCAGGAGCTGCTGCAGAGGCCATGGAGGGTGCGGCTTACTGGCTTGCTCCCCACGGCTTGCTCAGCCTGCTTTGTTGTAGAACTCAGGACCACCAGCCCAGGGATGGCTCCACCCACAATGGGCGGGGCCCTCCCATCAATCACTAATTAAGGCTTGTCTTCAGCCTATTCTTTTGGTGGCATTTTCCTCAGTTGGGGTTCCCTCCACTCAGATGATTCCAGCCTGTGTCAGGTTAACATAAAATAAAGCAGCACAACAGGGCTGGGAAAAAAAAAAAAACAAAAAAAAACCCGGGTTGGGGATTTAGCTCAGTGGTAGAGCGCTTGCCTAGCAAGCGCAAGGCCCTGGGTTCGGTCCTCAGCTCAAAAAAAAAAAAAACAAAAACACAAAAAGCAAAAAAAAAAAAAAACAAAACAAAACAAAAAAAGGGGGGGGGGCTGGAGAGATGGCTCAATGGTTAAGAGCGCTGACGGCTCTTCCAGAGGTCCTGAGTTCAATTCCCAGCAACCACATAGTGGCTCACAACCATCTGTAATGGGATCTGATGCCCTCTTCTGGTGTGTCTGAAGACAGCTACAGTGTACTTATATATAATAAATGAATAAATCTTTAAAAAAAAAAAACCTGAAAAAACCCACAAAACAGCAACAAGATTAAAAAAAAAAAAAAAAAAAAAAAGAAAGAAAAAAGCACCTCCCCAAAATACTAGTTAATGTCCTGTGCAAAATAAAATCGGGAGACAGCCACACCAGCGGTGGCAGAGACACTTACGACGTGCTTATCCACAATGTGCCCCTTCAGAATCACATTGACCTGGAAAAGTCCCTGCCCCACACAGGAGGGCGATACGCAAAGCACAGAGCCCCATCCCACAGCACCTCCCTGACTCCGTGATGATGCACGAAGCTCATGACTATGCGCATAGTCAAGCGTGCCTTTGAGATCACCCACCTGCTCACTGGTAAAAATCCCTCTGCAGGTACTGGTGAATGCCATCATCCACAGTGGCCCCCGGGGACGGTTCAACAGGCATTGGACGAGCCCGGACGGGAGGCTGCGGGCTGTGGGTGTGTCCCCGCCTGGTGATTCAGGCCATCTGGCTGCTGTGCGCAGGTGCTCCTCAGACTCTTTCCGGAACATCCAGACCATTGCGGAGTGCTTGGAGGATGAGCTCATCAGGGCCGCTGAGGACTCCTCCAACGCCTACGCGGAAAGAAGCCTGAGCTGGAGTGTGTGGCCAAGTCTAACCACTCATTTCCCAGCAGCTGCCTAGTAAACTGTGTGTCCTTTGGGACAATAAAAAAAAAAAAAAAAAAAAAAAAAAAAAAGAAAAAGATGGATTGGGGATTTAGCTCAGTGGTAGAGCGCTTGCCTAGCAAGCGCAAGGCCCTGGGTTGGTACTCAGCTCACAAAAAAAAAAAAAAAAAAAAGCGTGCGCACATCTAAACGTCAGCACTTGGGAGGCTGAGAGAGCTATGTAGTGAGACCCCATCTCAAGGGATCTTATTCTGTCCTTGCATATCTAGCTCTCGGCCACCTTGACACTCATTTTACTAAAAATATTGTTTATCTGATTACCGAGTTTTTGTCACCCCTTAAATTATGTACCCCAAATAAAAACATCTCACCTGGGTCCCTGCATTGATCCTTCAGTGGTGTTGCAAATTCTGCTCCAAGGTGGTTTTACTATATTCCGTGTGTGTGTGTGTGTGTGTGTGTGTGTGTGTGTGTGTGTGTATTTTTAAGACAGGGTCTTATTATGCAAACTCACCTGAAGGACACGTTGCAGACTTGCACTCACAGAGATCTGACTGCTTTTGCCAGTACTAGGATTAAAAGTGTGGGACATCAGGGACAGCCTTATGTGCATATGCTAATTATATACATATTTAGTAATAATATGCTAATGAGGATACGACCCAGGGTCTCCTGCATATGAAGCAAATGCCCCAGCCCTCTCTGTTAACATTACTAATTTTATTATTATTAGTGTGTTCAGGTGCTCACGTGTGGAAGTCAAGAGACAGTTGGCTGCGGACAGTTTCTTCTTCGATGAGGTCCAGGCATCGAATACAGGTCACTAGGCTTGCATTGCAAGCACTTCTATCCACTGGGCTACCTCACCGGTTACCTCTGTAAATAACTTCTTTTAAATTTTTTTTTAAATTATCTGATATAGACTAATATTCCAACGAGTCTGACACTCGAGTGTTCCTGGAAGCCATTTGTAGCCTAAATCACCAGAATCAATGTTTGTTTTATCCTAATTGCAAAAGGTACTGGTGTTCATGGAATTCTTTATTTCAGATAAAAAGAATTAAAGATAAAGTCGTTTCTTTAGTGTGTGTGTGTGTGTGTGTGTACGCCTGTAAGCGCTGTTGCGGCTCCGTCCTTATGTGGAGCTCAGAGGACAACTCCAAGACCGGTTCATTCTCTTGCCACCTTGTGGGAGTTGAGGATGGAGCTCAGCCTGACACAGACTCTTCTTACCACATTAGCTTTGAGCTTGTGACCCTCCCACCTTCCGGCTCCTGAGCTGTAGGCCTGTGCCACCATACCAGACGGGGCTGCTCGTTTAATTTGATAAATCACTTTCTTTTTTTTTTTTTTTAAATATTTATTTAATGTTTATGAGTACAATGTAGCTGTCTTCAGACACACCAGAAGAGGGCATCGGATCCCATTACAGATGGTTGTGAGCCACCATGTGGTTGCTGGGAATAATTGAACTCAGGACCTCTTGAAGAGCAGTCAGTGCTCTTAACCACTGAGCCATCTCTCCAGCCCCAATTAATCACTTTCATTATGAACAACTTTCTCTTTGCGATATTCTGGCTGGTTCTGAAACACTTGCTTGTCATAAGACTGTCTTTTGTTTGTTGCTAGTCTCGAACTTGCTATGTGTACTCCTGATTCTCCTGCATCTGTCTTCCAAGTGCTGAGACGAACAGTGTCTCACACAGGTCCCGTTGGGTTGCCCAGTGTGGGTTTAAAAACCTTCCTTGCACGGTCCTGCTCTGCTTGAGAATCCTCAAAGAATCCTGTTTTCTCTTTGGTTTCAAAGAGGAAAATGTGGAAGATTAATAAAGGGTGGGGGGAATCTGCCCAGCGAGCGAGCTGTGTGTGTGGTGCAAAAAGCAAACAAGTCGGTGGTTCAATCCCTACCACCGCCAACATCTTCAAAGCAGGGGGCTGGGCACAAATACAGCCTCCCACACCCTAGTAAATGCAGAGGGCAGAGAGATGTGCACAAATACAACCCCCCAAACAAATGCAGAGGCAGGGGGATGAACACAAATACAAACCCCCAAACAAATGCAGAGGCAAGAGAATGCATCTGCATTAAGCAACACTACAGGAACTCTGGGGCAGACATGGAAGTTAAGACCTATTATAACAGTCTTCTATCTCATTTCTTTAAGAAAAACTAAGATCTTAAAAAGTTAAGTGTATTCTGGAGCTTAAAAGTATTGAATAGGGATCAGTAGTATAAACTAAAAACATCTATCTTTAGACAAACAACATTCAGTCTCCGTAGAGACTGTCAAAAATTGCCAATGCCGACTATATTTCAAGTCGTCATGGCGGGGTATTGGGAAAAGTTTTCAATTAGCAATAATCGCGCCTCGGATAAACCTCATTGGCTACGATACTGCCACTGCGCAAAGCTGGAGAACGAGTGCGCTCGCTCAGCCTCCCAGGGCTGACAACCTTCATCTCAGTCACGGTGAGCTCCGGTCCACGCGCGACCGCCGCGGGACGGCAACCGAACCCGGCGTTTCCATCTGAGTCACCTGCGTGGACAGGCTCCTGCCCGTGGGCTATCTAGCGCCCGAACGTCCGTGGTTTCCAGACAACGCGGCAGCCGCTTGGGATGCTGGGGACTCTTATGCAAATCGAGCCAACGTCATCGCGATGGCCCGGGTGGAGGCGCAAACGCGGCGGGAGGAGGGTAAGCCAGAAAGGGATGAAATGAGATGTGTGGTCCGCTGCGGAGGTCCGGGGGGTTGGCATTAGAGGAGCGTGTCAGTGTGACCCTGACGCTGCGTTGGCGGAGGCAGGATTGTTGCGAGTGTTGGGCCAGCCAAGGATAACAAACATGAGTGACCGGAGACGGAGACAGGGATAACAGACTTGTCAATACAGCCAACAAACTGGAAGGGGAAAGTAACAAAACAGTAAAAAGTCTCATTGTAAGTAAGGATCGCGAGCGAGAAACGTTAGTGGTCGGCTAAAAGTTGTTAAAGGGGAAGAAAGAGTTTTCGAGCTAAATCGAGATACAGATAAGAGTAGGAATCTTAAAGTTTTAGATAAGCCGAGATACAGATAGAGAGAGCAGGAATCTTAAAGTTTTAGATAATTATTCTTTTTGGACTACAATTATTCAGTCTCCGTAGAGACTGTCAAAAATTGCCAATGCCGACTATATTGCAAGTCGTCACGGCGGGGTATTGGGAAAAGTTTTCAATTAGCAATAATCGCGCCTCGGATAAACCTCATTGGCTACGATACTGCCACTGCGCAAAGCTGGCGAGCTAGGGGCCCGGCGCACCGTTCCTAGGAGACGCGGACCCTATTTCAGAAAGGGGGTTTCGAGCCGAACGGGAAAGCCCTCAATTATCGTTACGCTGGACATGAGAGCACTAAATACAACCTTATAGCACTTTATGTATGATATAAAAGAGGAGCTTGCTGGTTTTATGTAAGGTTTACGTGGAGGAAATGAAGCAAAGCACTATGGGATCGAACATGCTAATTGACTCAGCTCGGAGCCTGCAAGGGAGCTTCTGCCCGAGTCAAGGGGTTAGGTTGGCTCAATATTACTGCTTTCTCAGGGGAGGCTTTCTTGTTTCTGACTTTATACACAAGAAAATATGCGTATGAAGACGAGATGGCATAAAATGTACAGTGTTTTACTATCTTAAGGGTTTAATTTCAGTGTCTACATTCACATTCATCTCAGAGCCTTCTGATCTTCCCAAACTAAAACTCGGTATGCATTAAACTCTGAGCTCCCTAGCAAGCTTTCTTGGCCCAGTCCATGGGAAAACGTGCGTCATGAGAATGTCTGGTGCCCGTGGAAGTCAGAAGAGGGCATCAGATCCTCTGGAACTGGAGTTAGACGTTTGTGAGTCACCATGTGGGTGCTGGGAACCCAATCCAGGTGTTCTGCAAGAGCAGTCATTTGAGCCATCTCCCTCCAGTCCCTTACTGTGACATTGTATGACTCATCCATATTGTAGTACATATTGGTATTTCATGCCCTTTATGGCTCAGTAATATTCTGTCTAGTGGGATTTTATTTACCGTTCATCCTTCAATCAGCAACAGTGGCGCCTTAAGCGAACCTTATTGGCTGCACCCTTGTACGGTTTGAACCTTTGCTCAAATACAAATAACGCTGATAGCGATGTCCAAGTATCAGTTTGAGTTCCTGCTTTCAATGAAAATTTTTTGTTAAATTTATGTGTGTGTGGAAGTGTGTGCCAAGGTCAGAGGACAACTTGTGGGAGGTGGTTCTCGCCTTCCTCCATGTAGGTCCCAGGGATTGAATTCAGGGGAGGCATGGAATTACCCTTACCCACAATCCATCTCACCAGCCCTGCCCGTCTTCAATTGTTTGGGGTATCTACTAGTAGTGGAGTTGCTGGCTCATATAGGAATTCTATGTTTAATTCTTTAAAAAAAAAAAAAAAGATTTATTTATTACATATAAGTACACTGTCGCTCTCTTCAGACACACCAGAAGAGGCATAGGATCCCATTACAGATGGTTGTGAGCCACCGTGTGGTTGCTGGGAATCTCAGGACCTCTGGAAGAGCAGTCAGGGCTCTTAACCGCCAAGCCATCTCTCCAGTCCCTCTATGTTTAATTCTAAGTGAAGATTTTTTTGTTTCATTGTTTGTTTGTTTGTTGTTTTGAGACAAGGTCTCGCTGTGTAGCCCTGGCTGGCCTGGAATTTGCTATGTAGACCAGACTGTCCTCAGACTCATAGAGATCCTCCTGCCTCTGGCCTTCCCAGTGCTGAAGTCCTTCAAACCAACCCCAACCCCTTTTGTGGTATATGAAAGAAAATCCAACATTTGTACATGGAGGGCTTCCTAACCCTTCTGTGAGAAGATTTTAACTCTGAGGAGAGAGGCTTTGTAACACAGCAAAGCCAGAGCACATGAAATGTGAAGTAAATTTCTCTGTCTTGTTTTAACTTTGGCAAGTAGAAAGCTGTCCAAACCCTGGCTCTGAACCTCTTTCCCGAGGAATATTTTTCATTTTTATTTAAAAAAAAAAAGCATGTTTCTTCTTCTTTTTTTTTTTAAAGATTTATTTATTTAATGTGAGTACACTGTAGCTGTCTTCAGACACACCAGAAGAGGGCATCAGAACTCATCGTAGATGGTTGTGAGCCACCATGTGGGTGCTGGGAATTGAACTCGGGACTATTTGGAAGAGCAGTCAGTGCTCTTAATAGCAGAGCCATCTCTCCAGCCCCTCATTATGAGAGTTTTAAAGCCCACGGCCAGTTTCTTTTTCAGTTTTCTAAATGAAACGAACACCAGTGGCAGAGCCTGGCTGGGACACTCAGGACGTGCAAGGTTCCAGGTCCCAAAGCCCCCTGCTCTGGAGATCATAGTTTATTGCACAGGGAGGGGGTGTCCCCTTCAGAGAGTGAAGGCAGCAGGGAAGACCAGCACTGCCTTCCTCCCGTAGCTCAGGACGGAGTATTATGAGCCACCCAATCGGCTATTGAATAAGGGGAAAGGGTCCTTCGGCTGGTAACAAGGTCCCTGCCTGCCACTTCCCATTCTAAAAGGTACACACTCCGTGGTGTGGTGTCTGACTTTAAAGTAATGTTACAGAGAGGCAGATTTTGCTGGCTCCACTTCAGGAGCGGCCAAGATATGAGTAAACAGATCCCCAGGCCTCCCTCTCTCTAAACCAATGACCTTAGAACCCCGAGCCAGGGACGGCAGCCCAGACAGATGCAAGCTGGAAGCCAGCCTGGGTCCAGAGTGAGTTCTAAGCCAGGCTGGGCTGTGGTATAACACTGTCAGAACAAACAACCATAACAACAAAAACCAAATAATAATAATAATAATAATAATAACAATAATAATAACCAAAGCAAGACAACAATCTGCCCAGAGATTGGAGGCCCAGGGGAGTGTTGGGGATCCCCACATACCCCCTACTGTATTCCTTCTGAGACAGGATCTGACAGAATCTCCATAAACATGGAGCTCCAGTCCTTTCACCAGGCTGAGAGTAAGCCAGCCCCAGCCATCTGATTGCTCCCTGTCCTCCTTTGTGCTGGGAGGGCAATTTATGTGAGAGCTGGAATCCAGACCTATGTCCTCTTGCTTGGGCTGCAGTTCTGAACCTCGGGGCCATCTCTCCAACACCCATGATCTATTTTTTTTTTTTTTATTCCGGAGCTGGGGACCGAACCCAGGGCCTTGCTCTACCACTGAGCTAAATCCCCAACCCCTTATTTTGTTTTTTAGAATCAAAATAGTGTGTGTGCATGTGGGCCAAATACGAGTTGGTGCTCTCCTCCCACACTTGTGTGAGTCCCAGGGATCAGAGTTGTGCTGTCAAGCTGGTGGCAAGGTTTCACCTGCCTACACACCTGGCAGGCCCCTGTCAATATTTAACCTATGGTAGGAAATTTAAGCACTGTGCAGTGGAAGGGAACATAGGTACTTAAGAGGAAATCAAGTCCAATCTGCCGACCGTGGTGGCACACACTGTTAGCCGATGTCCTAGTGAGGCGGAGGTGGGAGAATCTCCATGAGTTCCAGGCCAGCCAAGGCTACGTAGTGAGAACCTGTCTCAAAAAATTAAAACAAAAACAGAAGTGAGGGAAGGGGGAGAACCAATTATTTATTATTAAAGGGGTCAGACTACACAACGAAACCCTGTCTCAAAACAGAAAGGGTCTTTTGGGGAGCGGGTCGGGAGCTGGGGAGATGGCTCACTGGTTAAGTGCATTGTTTGCAGAGGACTCAGATTCCGTCCCACATGGCAGTTCACAACCGGCTGCCACTCAAGTTCCAGGGGAGCTGACGCCCTCTTCTGGCCTTCTGGAGCTCCTGTATGTTTGTTGGCAAAAACATTAAAAAATTTTTTTTAAAAAATCGATTTTAAAAAGCGTCTATGGTGGAGAAATGCCCACTAGTATGAACTCAGGCCTACCCTGGGCTAGGCTAACGCGCTACCACTGAGCTATATAGCCCCAGCCCTATTACAGTATTATTTAGAGACCGAGGTCTCACTAAATCACCCAGGCTGGTCTTGAACTCGATATTCTTCCGTCTCAGCCTACTGAGTAGCAGAGATTGTTGTCCCCTGCTACCAGTGAAAGAGTTTCTTGAAGACAGCGAATTCCTAAATTAGGGCTGTTTGGATCCTATTTTGCACGCCGGGCATGGGGAATATTAACCACTTCTTTGCGGGCCATGGTGGCAGAGAAGCCTCTAATCCCAGGACTTGTGAGGTGGAGCCAGGAGGATCAGGAATTTGGAGTCGGACTAGGCTACGTGAGACCCTCTCTCCAGCAAGCAACACAACCCAGAAAAAACGAACGAACGAACGAACGAACACACAAAAACCTCAAAAGGCAATCACTGCCTCAGGTGTCAGCAGCACACCGGAAACCTAAACTGAGCTGAACAGGAAAGACAATCGGAAGACGGTGGAGGAGCGCCGTAGAACCTTGGCGTGGGAGACAGGAAGGATTCTGGGACTTGTAGTTTTTCCAGTTATATCGGGTTCGTGGACTACACTTCCCAAGATGCACATGTAAGAAGCTAGTCCCACTGTTGTGTGAGAAGGTAAGTGTTCTGATCTGGCTGTAGGTTTCCCGCTGAGCATTCTTACAAGGGATTCTATTTGTCCTCTTTTTTCTCGAGGGGACACGGAGGATTTGTCCCAGCAAAACCCGACGGTTTAGCTGTTCACGTGTAGCTGGGGAATGTCATGGAGAAAGCAGAGTCCTGAGCTCATGGGTAGAAAAGGAAGCCAAGCCTAAAATGTGTGCCTGTCACTATATAACTCCTGCATTATATCAAAGACTGGTCAAAGGTTTGTCTTTACGACTAGAAAACCAGGAAAGTGTGTGTGCCTTGTCTTTTTCTATGTCCAAATAGCAGAATTTACAATGCAGGGTAAACAGTGATTATCTAGCGTCCCAGAGGCCCTGGTTTTGATACCCAGCACCTTGTAGAAAAAAAAAAAAATCAACAAACAAACCTGGCATATCAAATTCAAATATCAAATGTCAAATATCAAATATCTCATGGAGGAAAAAAAATCCACCCGATTTAAACCAAGAAGAGCTATAGAACAAATAGTGCCTCGAGGAATAATATTAACAAAAGTATAAATATTACTATGACATAAGTTTACATTAGTAACAGGTGAAAAACAATGGCCTATTAAAAGTTTGCTGAGATGACTCAGCGGTTAAGAGCACCCGCTGCTCTTCCAAATGTCCTGAGTTCAACTCTCAACAACCACACGGTGGCTATGCCCTCTTCTGGGGTGCAGGTGTACGTGCGGGTAGAGCATTCATATACACAAAAATAAACTTAAAAAATTTTGGTTTTTTGTTTTTTGTTTTTTTTGTTTGTTTGTTTGTTTGTTTTTCTTTTCTTTTTTTCGGAGCTGGGGACCGAACCCAGGGCCTTGCGCTTGTTAGGCAAGCGCTTTACCATTGAGCTAAATCCCCAACCCCCAAAAATTGTTTTTTTTTAAGTATGTAATTTTTTAAAATTAAATTTTATTTTACGTGTTTGGGCATTTTACCCACACACATACTTGGGCACCGCTTTTGCTCCGGATGATTGCAGAGTCCAGAAGAGGGCCTGAAACTGGAATTAAAGATGGTCGTAAGCCACCACTGCAGGTGTTAGGAATTGAACCCAGCACCTGGTCTTCTGGAAGAACTTTCTATTTTCCCAGTGCTACAATTCCAGGCATGGACTACCATGGCAAATTTTTCATAGTTGAATGGTACTCCTGCGAGTGGACAGGTACATTTTGTCTTTTTTTTGTTGTTGTTTTTTGTTTTTAGATTTATTTATTATATATGAGTACACTGTCACTGTCTTCAGACACACCAGAAGAGGGCATCAGATCTCATTACACATGGTTGTGAGCCACCATGTGGGTGCTGGGAATTGAACTCAGGACCTTTGGAAGAGCAATCAGTGCTCTTAGCCGCTGAGCCATCTCTCCAGCCCTTTGTCTGTCTTTCTATCAATTGGTGGTTAACTTGATTTGTAAAACCCAGCTTCTCTCATGGATTTATTTTTCTCCAGAATGAGGGGGTTGATTTTCAGGCCGACAAGGGGCCGTTGGATCACCCAGCTAAGCCAGCTGCGTTCCCATGGAGCCACAGGGTTATTTGTGCCGCCCAGCCCCCCTTTGGACCATGAAAAGATCAAAGAGTTACAGCGCTTCATTAGCCTTTCCAAGAAACTGCTAGTGATGACAGGCGCGGGAATCTCCACCGAGTCCGGGATCCCAGACTACAGATCAGAAAAGGTGGGACTCTACGCCCGCACTGACCGGAGACCCATCCAGCACATTGATTTCATCCGCAGTGCTCCGGTTCGCCAGCGCTACTGGGCCCGAAACTTTGTGGGCTGGCCTCAGTTCTCCTCTCACCAGCCCAACCCAGCACACTGGGCTCTGAGCAACTGGGAGAAACTTGGGAAGCTGCACTGGTTGGTGACCCAGAACGTGGACGCTCTGCATTCCAAGGCTGGGAATCAGCGGCTGACGGAGCTGCACGGATGCATGCACAGGTACAGAGGTCTGTGGGGTTTGGCCATAAGAAGATGTGTGGTCCCCCACGTGATCGGCCCCTGGCTGCCTTGACCAGGGTTGTCTTAGATCTAGTGCAAAGGCTTCCTGAGCAAGTTGTTGACTTTGGAGTTAGGCCCAGTGAACTGAGAGAGGAAGTAGGGACCGTAGGGAAGCAGGGGAGGGAGCAAGCTGGGAAAGGATGCTTTCCGGCTGGCTCGTGCCCCCTGGTGCAGTGCTCATGTGCGCAAAGCTCTGGGCTCAGTTTCCCAGCACTAGGAAAAATAACGTGAGTGGGACTGCGCCCTGACGGGCTGCGTCCTGCGGGGCTGCGTTTGCGGTGACTCCCTATCTAAAATATACAGAAAGCCACCGTGAGGGTGGTGGCTAGTGTTGTTAACCCTGAGTTTGGGTTGAAAAAGGATTATTTCACCCAAAGTAAAGAAAGCTGTCCTCATCGTCGTCTGTCTCCTCCCCCTCCTCCTCGTCCTCCCCCTCTTCCTTTCCCTCCTCTTCTTCCTCCTTCTCTTCCTCTTCTTCCTCCCCTCTTCCCCCTCCTTCCTCTTGTCTCCTCTTCCTCTTTTACCTCTTCCTCCTCCTCTTCTGTTTGTTTCTGTGACAGAGTTTCTCTATGTAACCCTGGATGTCCTGGAACTCACTCTGTAGACCAGGCTAGCCTTGACCTCAGTTACTCCTGCCTCTGCCTCCTAAGTGCTGGGATTAAGGTGTATGCCTCCATCATCCCAGCCCCCTTGTTTTGAGACAGGGTCTGGTATATCCCTGGCTACCTTGAAACTTGGTTCATGGCCAAGGAAGATCTCCACACTTTGTGTATATTCTGGTTTGTGAACAGGTGTGGGGATCAGAGGTGGAAATGTCTCTCTTAGTTGTCTCACCAGTTGACCAGCTGGCAAGTCCCCTGGTATCCTCCTGTCCCTGCTCCCCAGAGTTGAGGTGATAGGGTTTTCCTTTTACATGGGTCCCGGGGTCTGAACTAAGGTTCTCATGGGTGCCCAGCAAGCATTTTTTTTTCAAGTGAGCCGTTTTCTTTTAGTTCCCTAATTAAGGGAACCTTAAATTTCTGATCCTCCCACCTCCATCTCCTGACTTCCGGGGTTACAAGTGCAGGGCACCACACCCAGTTTAGGGGATGTTGGGGATTCAACCCAGGGCTTTGTGCATACTAGGTAAGAATGCTAGCAACCAAATGGCATCCCTACCCTTCAAAAGTGTCATTAATGGGTTGGGGGTTTAGCTCAGTGGTAGAGCGCTTGCCTAGCAAGCGCAAGGCCCTGGGTTCGGTTCTCAGCTCCGGGGGAAAAAAAAAAAGTGTCTTTAAATGAAGTGACAGTTACAGCAGTGGACCTAGCGAGACTGACGGGGCACGGGATTGTGTACTAAGGAACTGAGCATAGAGTACGTTGGTGCAATGAGGACAAAACCTTGCAAATTGTTGTTCTAGAACCGTGGGTCTAGACCTTCTTAACACAGCAACCCTCTAATACAGTTCCTAGCCTCCTGGCTGTAAAATTATTTTTGTGGCTACTTCATAACTGTAATTTTGCTTATGATATCTCGTGTTTTCTGATAGTCCTAGAGGACCAAGGGGAGGGGTCTGGCTTCACAGGTTGAGAACCACTGTTCTGGAATCTTGCAAAGGGGAGAAAGGGGGAACACTTGGATGCCCTAAAATGGGGCGGGGTTGGAGATGGGCACTAGGAAAAGAAAGTTGACTTTTTTTTCGGGGGTGGGGGTGGGGGGCGGGGCTGAAAATGGTCAGGTTGATCCGGCAGCTTTGCATCTCCCAAGAACTACATTCAGCAGGTTTCATACTTGTCTTTAGGGTCCTGTGCCTGAGCTGTGGAGAGCAGACTGCACGCAGGGTGCTGCAGGACCGCTTCCAAGCCCTGAACCCCAGCTGGAGCGCCGAGGCGCAGGGCGTGGCCCCCGATGGTGACGTGTTCCTCACGGAGGAGCAGGTCCGGAGCTTTCGGGTCCCGTGCTGCGATCGATGCGGCGGCCCTCTGAAACCCGACGTCGTTTTCTTTGGGGACACGGTGAACCCGGACAAGGTTGACTTTGTGCACCAGCGTGTGAAAGAAGCTGACTCGCTGCTGGTGGTGGGATCGTCCCTGCAGGTACCTGGCTCTGTCCGGGTGGCAGTTGCCCTTGCCCATCTTACAGGGTGAGAACTAGAGGTCCCCTCTTATTTGGGTTTCATTTAGCATTAGCCTGCGCGCAAATGCGCATGCGCGTATGTAGATCAGAGGCCAACTTGGTGGTTCATCGTTGGGGTTTGGGGGATTGAACTCGGGTTATCTGGTATGGTGGCAAAGCACCTTTACCCGCGGAGCTGTCTCACCAGCCTCTCAGCTCCTTTTTCTCTTTGGTTGGTTGGTTGGTTTCTGAGGCTGCAGGTGGTTCTTTCCCTGGATCTAGAACCATCACTCTGATCTGCTGGGGCAGGTGTACTCCGGTTACAGGTTCATCCTCACAGCCCGGGAGAAGAAGCTCCCAATCGCCATTCTGAACATCGGACCCACGAGGTCTGATGATGTGGCTTGCCTGAAGCTGGATTCGCGCTGTGGAGAGCTGCTGCCCTTAATAGACCCACAGTGACAGCACCCTGATGTCCAAAGGCTGGAAAGGACTTTCCTTTGGGTCCCGCTGCTAAAGGTAAAGAGAACCCTCTCAGATAAAGGGTCTAGCCTCATGCTTCTAATCCCAGCCCTCAGAAGCTGACGAAAACGAGCCTGGAGCTCAAGGCCAGTCTGGGCTATAGTGTGTTCTAGGCTAGATCTGGCCACAGACGTGATACCCTAACCACAAACAACAAAACAAAAGCCAGGCGATAGATTCAGCTTCCTGGTACACCTAGTAGTCAGATGCCCGACAAAAGAGACAATTCTAGTCGTCTTAACACATAGCTATATATGTTAATTAAAACGTGACGTTTCAATTAAAACGACCTTTTAAAAAAATACAGTGGATGGTTTTATTGAGGGAGTGTGTGCTGTTGAGACAGGGTTTCTTTATGTATCCTTGTCTGTCCTGGAACTCCCTCTGTGGACCGAGCTTGCCTCAAACTCAGAGATCTATCTGTCTGTCTCTGCCTCCTGAGTGCTGGGATTAAAGGCAAGAGCCACCACAGGGTTTTGCGTTCTTAAAACAAAACAAAACAAAACAAAACAAAACACAACACAAGGTGTCACATAGTGTGCTCTGGTCCTGTGGGGGACTAGGGTTCAGTTATCAGCACCCATTGCTGGGTGGCTTACGATTTCCAGGGGAATCTAACATCTTCTTCTGAACTCTGAGGGCATCTTCACTCACATACACACGAGCACATGTATAATCAAAAAATAACTCTTAAGGGGGCTGGAGAGATGGCTCAGCGGTTAGGAGCACTGACTGCTCTTACAGAGGTCCTGAGTTCAATTCCCAGCAACCACACGGTGGCTCACAACCATCTGTGATGGGATCTGGCGCCCTCTTCTGGCCTGAAGGATACATGCAGACAGAACGCTGTGTACCTAATAATGAATAAATCTTAAAAACAAACAAACAAACAAACAAACAAAAAACCTCTTAAAATAAAAGTACCTTCGGGCTGGAGAGATGGCTCAGCGGTTAAGACCACTGATTGCTCTTTCAGATGGTCCTGAGTTCAATTCCCAGCAACCACATGGTGGCTCACAACCATCTGTCATGCTCTCTTCTGGTGAGTCTGAAGACAGCGACAGTGTACTCATATACATGAAATAAATAAATCTTTAAAAAAATAAAAGTACCTTCAAGGGTATACTTTCAAAGTTGTATGTGGCTATTACCTAATTACAGAGTTTTCATCACTTCCGGAAGAAGTCTTCCACCAAGGACCAGCTGTTCCCACACCCCCACGGGTACCCAACCTCTGGGAACAAATGCTTTTTTTCCGTGTGCACATCCATCTATCCAAGTATCCGTGTATGTATCAGTGCGCCTCTCCCTCCGTCTATACGTACATCCATGCATTCCTGGACATTATGGAATGTAGCCTTTTTTTAAATTTGTTTTTTAAGACAGGGTCTTGATATGTAGCCCAGACCAGCTTCAAACTTGAAGTCCCCCTGCCTCAGCTGCTTGTATGCGGGAATTACAGGTCCACACTTCCACACCCAGCCAGTATACAGGTTTTTTAGTCTGGTTTCTCCCCTTAGCATAATATATTTAAGACTCATATACATTGTAGCTTATTTCTCTACTTTACTGCTTTTATGGTTCAATAGTATTCCCACTGTATTGTAATATCCAAGGTTTTTTTGTTTTTGTTTTTTGTGTGTGTTTCCTTTTAAATCTTTTTTTGTAAGATTTATTTTAAAAAATTTTAGATCTATTTATTTATTACATACACAGTGTTCTGCATATATATGACAGACGAGGGCACCAGATCTTACTATCGATGGCTGTGAGCCACCATGTGGTTGCTGGGAATTGAACTCAGGACCTCTAGAAGAGCAGTCAGTGCTCTTAGCCGCTGAGCCATCTCTCCAGCCTGGCCACCTGGTTTTTTGTTTGTTTTTTTTAAAAGATTTATTTATTTATTGTATATAAGTACACTGTAGCTGTCTTCAGACACACCAGAAGAGGGCACCATATCCCATCACAGATGGTTATGAGCCACTGTGTGGTTGCTGGGAATCGAACTCAGGACCTGTGGAAGAGCAGTCAGTGCTCTTAACTGCTGAGCCATCTCTCCAGCCCGGCCACCTGGTTTTTAAAGGGAAGGTGGATGGATGTTTCTTCTACCCCATTTCCAGTTTATCTTGGCATTAACTTGTTTCATTTCTTTTCAGACCCCTAAGGATTCCCCGCCTCTCCCCTTCAACTGGTGGAAGCTTACTGTCTGCATCCTAGAGAGGCCCAAAGCCACGCCTAGGGGCCAGTCTGCCTCTGAAAGCCACGCCTAGGGGCCAGGCTGCCTGTGCATCGTGCTATTTACAGAGATGAGGGCTGCCCCCTAAAGAACTTTCTCAAAGAAGTAGCTGCTCTTGATGGAGTAGCTGTGCCGCCTTCGGGTTACCAGGGAGAAGGATCAGCCGGAAGTTCGTAAACCAGAACAGTCTGTGAGGGGCCACGATCGCACTCATTCAGAAGGGCATTTATAATTCATTCATAATTCCAAGTGGTCATGTGTGGCTGAAGCACTTTGATATTTCTGACGACATGAACAATAACCAACACGGATTTTTTTTATCAACCCAATAATAAATTATTTTTGTTAACATACCAAATGTGTGGACTGTGAACTTACATACTTTTTTTGTTGTTGTTGTTTTGGTTTTTTTTGTTGTTGTTTTTTTTTCGGAGCTGGGGACCGAACCCAGGGCCTTGCGCAAGCACTCTACCACTGAGCTAAATCCCCAACCCCCGTTTTGTTTTTTTTTTTAAACCAGCTAAGAAAGCGGGATGTCTATTTGAGACGCCTACCCCGAACCTGGTTTGTAGAGGAACAGCTAATCCCCTGTGGGCTCGTCAGCTGACTGACATTTCGGTTACAGCTCTCACTGGAAAGAATCTGTGTACCCCGAGTTGGGAGGCACGCGGGAGGCACACTCTACTTCAGAAGGACTCGTCACGTCTGAGTTGAGGACAAGTGACTCATGCTTACCCTGCACCAGCCTTGGGAGCAATCTCGGCTCCTGAGTGCCCTAATGAAGTGTTGAGAACCATACTCTGAAAGAGTGGCAGGGCTCTTGACTGCTGAGCAATCTCTCTAGCTACCCTCCCCCGCTCCCTTATCCCTCCCCTTCCTCCCAAACCCCCGAGGGGGGCTCGCTTACAGACATGGTTTCTTTTTCTTTTTTTCTTTCTTTCTTTTCTTTTTTTTTTCTTTTCTTTTTAGTATATAGGTACTTTGTCTGTATGAAGACCAGAAGGGAGCATCGGATCCCATTGTAGATGGTGAGCTGTCATGTGGGTGCTGGGAATTGAACTCAGGACCGCTGGAAGAGCAGCCAATGAGTGCCCTCAGCCACTGCGCCATCTCTCCAGGTCCTTCATTTTCTTTTTCTATGCTTTAATTAAAAACAAATCACAGCCAGGTGGTGGTGGTGGTGTGGGCTTTAAATCCCAGTGCTCAGAAGGCAGAGGCAGGTGGGTCTCTGAGTTCCAGGCCAGCCTGGTCTACAGAGTGAGCTCCAGGACAGCCAGGGCTACACGGAGAAACCCCGCCTCCAAAAAAAAAAAAACAAAAACAAAACCAAAACCAAAAAAAAAAAAAAACAAAAAACAAAAAAAAATCGCAAACGTTAAAGAGTCAAAACAAACTGAAGACCCCTCCCTTAGGAAAATATTCAACATTTACAGCTCACTTAGGAAGCACTTTACGACCCATCTCCTCACATCCCAGCCCCCACAAGTCCATGATACATAATACAAACACTATTATTTCTTTTGAAAGATGACATTACTCGAATCTTATAGATTACAACCCATCACTGAGGGAAGCCCAGAGAGGAGCTGGAAGCAGAAGCCGAGGAATGCCTTCTCATACAGCCCACAACCACCTACCTAGCAATGACACCGCCCACAGTGGGCTGGGCCCTCCATCTATCAAGAAAATGCCCAGCAGATACCTACAGGTCAACATGACAGGGACCAACGGTCAGAGGAGGTTTTCCCTTCCCGGGTGTGTCAAGCTGGCTCAGGAGTTAAGAGCATTTTGTGCTCTTCCAGAGGACCCGGGTTCAATTCTCAGCACCCACACAGGGGCTGGTGAACAATGTCAGCTGGCCCAACGCCCTCTCGCCTTTGTCTGTGCATTCAGCCATGCAACTCCCAAGCAGGACGGCACCTCCTTTTCCCCATTCCTCACCTCTTATCAGGATAGCAGCCATGTAGGGGATACATGCCCAAGCTCCCATTACCCTTCTTCCAGACGGATTCTGAACAGCCTTTACAAGCGACTACCGGTCATTGCGCCTGCGCAGGCGGCTCTGGCAGCACCTGCGGCCACCCTGGTTTGACCTTTGGGAAGGGAGGGGTGGGGCAGAGGACTGTTCAGGAATTAAAGGAAAAGAGAGATCAAGAGCCACGTGACTGGAGAACCAGAGATTAAGGTGGCTGTACGCACAAGATCACGTGACATAAAAGATCTAGCCGTCCGCTATGCGCGTTTTGCTTGTTCCAAAAGGTTACTTAGAGTGTGACGTGAGATAAGGCTATGTGAAGATGCGACGGCCACCACGATGTAATCCCGCCTTCAAATCATTTATGCTCGGTCCCCTTAGGTTTCTTATGTCCCACAGCGTCTGGTATTTTTTTTTAAGATTTACTTATTTTATATATAAATACGTAGCAGTCTTCAGACACACCAGAAGAGGACATCAGATGTCATTACAGATGGTTGTGAGCTGTAATGTGGTTGCTGGGATTTGAACTCAGGACCACTAGGAAGAGCAGACAGTGCTCTTAACCACTGAGCCACCTCTCCAGTCCACTCGAAGCTTCTGATCCTCCTGTCGCTAAAATCCCGTCTCAAAAAATATCATACAGGAAATTCCAGGCCACCCAGGCTATCTCAAAGAAGGAAAAAAGAAAAAAGTGTAGGGGTCGGGGTAGGGGGGATGGACAATTGGAAAGAGAAGTTCCAAGACAAATGGCTATCTCTGGAACTCAGTCTGTAGACCAGGCTGGCCTCAAACTCACCGAGACCTGCCTGCCTCTACCGCCTTCGTGCCAGGATGAAAGGCGTGTGCTACCATCCCCGGGTTATCATCCACTCACAAGGTGCCCGATTCCTGGAAACGTTCCCAATCACCTTGAGCTTCCAAGGCTGGACAGAATGTTTCCCTCTGAGGATCTAGCAGTGCTCAGTGGACAGAGACTACAATCACCAAACCCAGGCTTTCTTTCTTTCTGCTGGTACTTTATTAGAGGGTGCGGTGCAGAAATAAGACAGCAAGGGGGGGGCGGGGACAGCATAGACAGGAAGTGGGGTGACAGCCTAACAGTGTTTCTTGGTGTCAAGGTCTTTGTATTCCTTGTTGTACGGGACCTTGGAGAAACAGATGGCGGCCTGCCGGTCACAGTTGCAGATGAAGCTCTCACAGTCGTTGTTTTTCTCTGGAGAGAAACAAGCACAGAGAATTGAGTGGAACCCGGGATCCCTTATGACAGTTCGTAACTGAAAGCAGCTGGTAGCTGTCCCATTGACTGCAGACGTAGGGTTGAGAGACGGAGCAAACAAAAGTACGTCTGAGTTCCCTAATTATAATAAAAATGCACGTCTTGTGGGGCTCAGTGGGTAAAGTGGCTACCACACAAGCAGGAGGGCCTGAGTTAGGGTCCCCCAGCCCAGGAGCCAGGTGTGGATGGGGCATCTCGAACTCTTTCAGTAAGTGGGGACGCAGACCGCCAACACTTGTTGGTAAGTCGAACTAGCTACAGGTGAGTACCATGTTTAGTGAGAGGCTGGGCCTCTCAAGATACGACTGAGAGCTGAGAGCACCTGGGTGCCAACTTATTCCTAGACATAAAATAAGTGAACATTGCCAGGTGTGGTGGTGCACGCCTTTAGTCCCAGGACTTGGGATGCAGAGGTGGGCGGATCCCTGAGTTCAGGGCCAGCCTGGTTTACAGACCGAGTTCCAGGGCAGTCAGGGACTCACAGAAAAACCCTATCTTAACAAAAACAACACACGCTCATGTGCGCGCACACACACAAACACAAAATTAAAAACAAACATGGGGTTGGGGATTTAGCTCAGTGGTAGAGCGCTTGCCTAGGAAGCACAAGGCCCTGGGTTCGGTTCCCAGCTCCGGAAAAAAAAAAAACAAAAACAAAAACATGCTGTGATGGCAATGGTTTGTATATTCTGACCCAGGGAGTGGCACTCTTTGGAGGTGAGACCTGTTGGAGTGGGTGTGGCCTTGTTGGAGGGGTGTGGCCTTGCAATGGGTGTGGCCTTGGAGGAGGTGTGGCCTTGTTGGAGGAGGTGTGTCACTGTGGGCGAGGGCTTTAAGACCCTATTCCTAGTTTCCTGGAAGTCAGTATTCTGCTGGCAGCCTTCAGATGAAGATGTAGAACTCTCAGTTCTTCCTGTACCATGCCTGCCTGGATGCTGCCATGCTCCCGCCTTGATGATAATGGACTGAACCTCTGAACCTGTAAGCCAGCCCCAATTAAATGTTGTCCTTATAAGAGTTGCTTTGGTCATGGTGTCTGTTCACAGCAGTAAAACCCTGACTAAGACACATATGCATATAAAGCTAAAATTCAGAAAAGTACAAATATTGGCTGGGATAATGTTTTTGTGAGTTGTGTGAAGATGACCCTTGTAGTGTTCACCTGCTGCTCTCCCTAGTCCACCATCAATCCGGAGACCATATTGCAATGCTAATATTAAGAATCTCCTGTCTCGGGCTGGAGAGATGTCTCAGCGGTTAAGAGCACCCGACTGCTCTCTTCCAGAGGTCCTGAGTTCAATTCCCAGCAACACATGGTGGCTCAACCATCTGTAAAGAGACTTCTGGTGTATCTGAAGACAGCTACAGTGTACTTATATATAATAAATGAATAAATCTTAAAAAAAAAAAAAAAAAAAAAGTTAAAAAAGAATCTCCTGTCTCAGGAGAGCTGGAGAGATGGCTCAGTGGTTAAGAGCATTGACTGCTCTTCCAGAGGTCCTGAGTTCAATTCCCAGCAACCACATTGTGGCTCACAACCATCTGTAATGGGATCTGGCGTCCTCTTCTGGTGTGTCTGAAAACAGCTCATATATCATAAAATAGATAAATCTTAAAACACACACACACACACACACACACACACACAGAATCTCCTGGCTCAAGTTTGTGTAAATTATGCTCACCATTTATTCTATGACTTGTCAATAAAAGCTGGAAAGCCAATAGCTAGGCAACAGAGAGAACAGGGCGGGACTTATGGGAGAAGAAAGGATTCAGAGAGGCAGGAGGATTTGGACAGGAGGCAGGAGATGTCTGACTTGAGAGTTCCACTGGACCATGAAAGGCCCTAAGTGCAAGTATTTGGGGGAATTTTGGCTGGGAGAGAGCAAGATCAGATTAGATAATTAGAATAGAATTTTAATGTCTAATTATTGTGCTTTTAAGTTGTAAATAAATCCTCGTCTCTGTGTTGCTATTTGGGCACTAGCTAGGTTTCAGAAGAACTGCTGCTGTGTTAATTTCCTGAATACATTTATAATATCAACTGTTACATCAACTGCCACTTATAAAATTATTTATCCTGCCTCTCCTCGCTGGGACCACACGTGTGCCCCACCATGCCAGTTTATGGGTTCCAGACATGGAACTCAGGGCTCTGTGCATGCTAGACCAGCGATCTGTAACTAACTTGTGTACTCAGCTCTCTGACTCCTCACGTGCAATGGGAAGGTAAGTCTTGCCCTGAATAGACCTTTACTTCAGTGTTTGGCATACAAAGCAATGATACAACTCTGAGCGTTTAGCAAATACAGGGTCAGCATAACGCAGCAGTTAAGGGGAGATGCTCTGGGTAGGCAAGTCGGCTCAGGGAATAAAGAGGCTTGGTGCTAAGTCTGAGCCTGGGTCCCACCCCCAAGATTCACATGGTGGAAGGAGGGAACTCACTCCGAAAGTTGTCCTCAGACCCCCACATGTGCGCGTGCCTCCCATAAAAACATAAAATCTTTTTTTTTTAAAGTTTTTTTTTTCCTTTTTTCTTTTTTTTCCGGAGCTGGGGACCGAACCCAGGGCCTTGCGCTCACTAGGCAAGCGCTCTACCGCTGAGCTAAATCCCCAACCCCATAAAATCTTTCTTTTTTTTTTTTTTTTTGCACATCACTCCTTTATTATACTGATCTGGAAAGAGACTTAGTTGTTATGCCCAAACGAGTTCTGAACCCACACAGTAGGGTCAAGCAGCTGGAACATGATTCAGACAGTGAAAGACAAAACCTTGGACATGATTAAGGGGCACTTCACCTCTACAAAACAAGGCAAAGGGATCCAAACACAGCAAGAGGTACAAGGAGTTTATCCCATTTGATATGAGGAATGGCTTTTTTTCTGGTGACCACAGACTCTCAACTGCCACTAGCAACCTCTGTGTTGCTTTTGTGCTGATATATGTATATATACTTTATTTTTGTAAAAGTAAATGTAACACATAGACTTGACAAGACTGTTCCCAACCTTCTAGGGCCAGCAGCTCCTTTAGGGTCAGAGAGAAAGTAGGGTCTTTTAATCAGCATGAGGTTACTTTCACTCTCCACTGGAATGACTAAGCCCCCAGTTACCTAATTGTGGGAAGAGTGCAGGACAGGTTCCAGGGACAAAACTGGACCACAGCTTCTCCTCATTGGTCATACCACATACAGTCCCTCCCGACCATCTTCCTAAGCAGACCCTTAGTAAACAAAGAGCTAAGAAAACTATAATTACTATCTCTCAACTCTCCTGGAACAGGGAGCTGTCCCTGGATGTGGACCAAGAGCCTGCACCCCAGAGGTCTTCTTCTGACTAGATTCTATGAAGGGAGGTGCCGGGATAAAATACTAAAAGGAGAATGGGAGCCACAGGTCCCTATCTGCAGCTACAACTTAAACTGAAGATCCTAAAGATGTAGTCAGTGTGGCAGGTGCAGGGGAGGTGCAGGAGGCAGGAACAGGCAGGAGGGAGGGTGTCGGGGCAGCAGTCCGCCTCCCCGCCTCACTTCTTCACCTTGCCCTGAGCAGCCACAGCTTCCATGGCTTTTTTGACGGTCTCCCCATCTCCCAGGAACTGCATGGGCTTGATGGGCTTCAAGTTCTTGTCCAGTTCATAGACGATGGGGATGCCAGTTGGCAGGTTCAGCTCCATGATGGCCTCTTCTGACAGACCCTCCAGATGCTTGACAATGCCCCGTAGGCTGTTGCCATGGGCAGCAATCAAGACCCTTTTCCCCTCCTTGATCTGGGGGACAATTTCTTCATTCCAGAAGGGCAGTGCTCTGGCAATAGTATCCTTCAGGCTCTCACAGGAGGGTAGCTGGTCCTCAGTAAGGTCTGCGTACCTGCGGTCCTTGCTGATGTTGCTGTAGAAGGGATGATCAGGCTCCATTGGAGGTGGCGGGACATCGTAAGATCGTCTCCAGATCTTTACCTGTGCCTCACCATGCTTAGCAGCAGTCTCTGCTTTATTGAGACCTGTTAGACCCCCATAGTGTCGCTCATTGAGGCGCCAGGTCCTGACCACTGGCAACCACATCTGGTCAATGGCATCCAGGACTGTCCAGAGGGTGCGGATTGCTCTCTTCTGCACAGAGGTGAAGCAGATGTCAAACTCATAGCCAGCATCTCGCAACGCCTGCCCGCCGCGCTTCGCCTCCTCGTGGCCCGCTGGTCAGCGTCGTATCAGCCGCTGAAGCGGTTCTCCAGGTTCCAGGCGCTCTCTCCACGCCGGATCAGCACCAGCTTGTAGGCAGCCATGGCGACCGGCAGAGGATGCGGCAGTAACTGAGGATCGCTGAGATTCTCCTCGCAGCCCGCCCCCCGGTCGCGCCTGCGCGCTTGCACTCTCCCGCCCCGCTCCCGCGCACTTTCTCCCCGAAATCTTTCCACTCGCCAGACCCATAAAATCTTTCAAATGGGGCTGGAGAGATGGCTCAGTGATTAAGAGCACTGACTGCTCTTCCAAAGGTCACGAGTTCAATTCCCAGCAACCACATGGTGGCTCACAACCATCTGTAATGAGATCTGGTGCCCTCTTCTGGCCTGCAATCACATATCCAGGCAGAATGCTGTATGTACATAAAATAAATAAATAAATCTTAAAAAAAAAAATCTTTCAAATGTTTTCAAAAAGAGACTTTGGAGTGATGTGGCTCTCTCTACCTAAGGTTGTTCGGGGGGTCAGATGAGACCAACGGAAGGTGCAATAAATGGTGACGGTCCCCATCCCTCCCTCCCCCTTCCAGACCCGCCAAAGGCCAGGCAGAGTCCAGAGGTCCCGGAGGGTAACCCTACCGCTGCAGGTGATCACGTTCCCGGAGCACTTGTATGAGTACGTGTTGGTGTAGGGGTTGTCGATGAGGAATTTACAGCTTTCCAGCTTCTTGGCCTGACTATAGCAGTGGTCATGAGTCTGGCAGCACCTGGAGAGAAGGAACAGCGGAAGGAGAGGCGTGGACCACCGGAAGTCGATTCTCACCTACGGGCCTTTTTCTTTTTTTCTTTCTTTCTTTTTTTTTTTTTTGGTTTTTTTTTCGGAGCTGGGGACCGAACCCAGGGCCTTGCGCTTCCTAGGCAAGGCTTACCACTGAGCTAAATCCCCAACCCCGGCCTTTTCAAACATGCGATGCTAACTTAAACGCAGTGCTCCAGAGCTAATGGCCCCGAGGCTCGAGGATCTGTGATCTCTATCAGCATATATTTATTGAAAGCAACTTTTGCTGGGTGTCGTGGTGCCTGCCTTTATTTAATTCCAGTACCTGGAAGGTAGAAGTAGGTGGATCTCCGAGTTGAGATCGGCCAGGGCTAATCAGCGAGACCCTGTCTCAAAACATGATTTTCATTGAATATTTTATGTATTTAGATTTTTTTTTTTTGAGCTACAGGAATACAGTGAAATTTTAAGGTCTGAAATTAGTTGCAATGACGTTTTTTTGAAGTTAAGGCTGACATGTAGATGGTTGGCAGTACCCGGCTCCGCCGCTAGAGGGTAGCATTGCACAGCTTACATTCACACTTTGCACGTTCTGGGACCACGGGCTAAGGGGGTCCTCTTGGATCTATTTCTTTACATGACAAGAGGTGAAAATATCCTGGGTTCGGTCCCCAGCTCCGAAAAAAAAAAAAAAGAAAGAAAAGAGGTGAAAATATATGCTGGGCGCTGTGATGCACACCTTTAATCCCAGCACTCAGGAAGCAGAAGCTGGAGGATATCTGAGTTCACAGCCAGAGTCTCAGGACAGCTAGGGCTACACAGAGAAACCCCGACTTGAAAACAAAACAAAACAAAACAAAACAAAAGTAAATAATAATAACTGAACAAAAAGAAAATACACGATGCTCAGTGACTGTGCAGGTCTCCCACTCCTGCCTCTCGAGAGATGATCGGCTTGTTCTCTGTCCCCACTGCCGTGCACTCACTCCAGTCTCCCACCCGGCGGACCACTCACCTGTCTAAGTCGTCCACTGGGGTGCCTGAGCCGCCCAAGCCACAGTAGCAGCCGTAGTTGTTGTACTCCCGCAGGGGATCACTCCCGGGGATGGTGCACTTGATCATATTGCGGAACTGCCACACAGCCCGAGTGCTGATCCTGTGTGCAGTAGCGCCTGCTGTAAAAGCACACAGCACATTCAAATCCATCCCGCGCCTTCCCGGGGGTCTAATGCCTGCCGGTTCTCTGCTCCCACCTTCCCCGGGGTCCGATGCCTGCCTGCTCTCTGCTCTCTTCTCGTGGTACACTCGGGAGGTCAGAGGACGGCTCTAGTGAGCTAAGTCATCAGACCTGAGCAGGAAGGTGTCTGTTTTTTTTTTTTTTTTTTTTTTTAAGATTTATTTATTCTATTTATGCGTAGGTTGCTTGGAATTGAACTCAGGAGTCAGTGCTCTTAACCGCTGATCCATGTCTCAAGCCCAGTGTGTCTACCCTTTTGAGAAAGAGTTACCCTGTTACTCCAGCTCTATAGCAATTCCCCTGCCTCATCCTCCCCGAGTGGTAGGACTCCAAATGAACGCCACTGCACTGGGCTGGGATACCCCTCTGACCTTAAGTTATACAAAGATTGCCTTTTGCCTTGCTTGCCTTCTTACTGTCAGGGTAGACAGCCACCACATCGTGAGCTGCCCCGTGGTCTCCATGTGAGAACACACTGCTCTGGTCAACAGCCAGGGAGGAGTTTGAAAGCAGTCCTGTTCCTACTCAAGCCTCTGTGAACCCCTAACCCTAGCTGGCACTCCAGTTCTTCATGGCTCTAGCAGGAACCCCGAGACCCAGAAGCAGCCGGAACACACAGGCTTAATTGTTCTACACTGGCCGAGTTAGAAAGGATCTGCGGTATGGGTGCACGCATCCATCATCAGATCATCCTCTGTGATGTCAGCATTTTGACATAGCGCACAGTGGGATACTTGGCAGCCATTACAACGAAGGAGAAGCCAGCTATGGCGGTACACGCGCTGCGATCTCAGCGCTCCACCTTATCTCTGGAGGCTGAGGTAAGAGGATCAGAAGTTCCAGGTTATCTTCTTACAAGGCAAGCTCAAGGCTTTCTGGGGTTCTGTGAGACCCTGTTTCAATTAAGCAAAGACAAGGGCTGGGGAGCGGTCGCATTGGTATCACGTCTGCCAACTACGCACAAAGTCCTGACTTCTATCCACGGCACTGAGTAGTGAGCCTGAGGCCAGCCTGGGCTACGCGTTACCCAGCCTCACGAAAAGAAGTTGGAGGGGGAGGAGGAAGACGGGGGGCAAGGATGATCGACTGGTGTGGTGCTCAGTGCTGCCCACACTCAGGAACTGCCAAAGGAAGTGGATCAGTAGGTAAGGAGTCTGTGCGGAGGCTGGGTCAGTGTGGGCCAACTCTGAGTTTCTCTGCCCTTAGGGCTGTGTTCATAAATGCTCGAATGCCCAGCCCCAAAGGGCTGGGATTCCACTTCATTCCACTCCTGCCTAGGTCACCAATGGACAGGTGGCCGGAAGAACGGACAGGCTTACCTCTTCTGAGTCACTCCGTGCCAGTCCTTGGGCTGAATTGTTACTATTTATTTAATCTTTTGCTTTCCTTCCTTCCTTCCTTTCTCTTTCCTTCTCTTTTCTTTCTTTTTTTTTTTTTTTGAGAGGAAGGACCAAGAATTGGTTCTTACTTTTTTTTTTCTTAAGACTTATTTATTTTATTATTATTATTTTTTTTTTTGGTTCTTTTTTTTTGGAGCTGGGGACCGAACCCAGGGCCTTGCACTTCCTGGGCAAGCGCTCTACCACTGAGCTAAATCCCCAACCCCAACATTTGGAATCTTAATTCACTCTCTTGGTCTTGAAGCCGAGTCTCTCAGTGAGCCAGGGACTTGCTGACTGGCTATGGGGGCTGAGCAGCCAGACCCAGAGATCTTCCCACGTCCCTCTCTGAAATCGTGGGATGATGGGGGTGTCGCTGCTGTGCCTGGGTTTTTTCTGTGGGTGCTAGGCATCCTAGGGTCACCTGCCTGGTAGCATTTCTTTTCACCTCATCGACGGAAGTGCTCTCACCCAGTCTGTTTGCTGGATGTGCTGCCTTCCCTCTATTGGACATGAGGGTCTCAAGAGCAGGTCTCCTGGTTTTCATACTCCTTAAAGACTTAAAGTCTGTGTCTCTGTGGTGTGTGAGTGTGTGTGTGTGTGTGTGTGTGTGTGGTGTGTGAGTGTGTGTGTGTGGTGTGTGTGCTTGCGTGTTGTATATTCGTGCATTGTATTGTTTATGTATGTTTGTGTGTGTGTTTTTGTGTGTGTGGTCTGTTGTTTGTATATATTTGTATGTGGTGTGTGTTTGTTGTGTGTGATGTGTGTTTGTGTGTGTGTGGTGTGTCTGTGTATGTGTTGCGTGGTGTATGTGTGTTTGTATATGTTTGTGTTTGTATGTGTGTGTATGTTTGTGTGTGTTTATATGTGTGTGTGTCTGGGTGTATTTGTATGTATGTGCATTTGTATGTGTGTTTTTGTGTGCATTTGTGTGTGTTCGTATGTGTTTGTATGTGTGTGTTTATGTGTGTGTTTATGTGTGTTTGTGTGTGTTTATGTGTGTGTGTGTTTGTATGTGTGTGCATGTGTGTGTGCTTATATGTGTGTGTATGTGTATGCATGTGTGTGTGTATGTGTATGTGTGTGTGTGCATGTGCTGAGCTGAATATAGATAAGCAGAGAATAAGCTCGCCCATGAAGTGCGTGCCTGGTACTAGTAGATGTCCCATAATACTCTGCTGAACGAATGAGCAAACCTGGCCCGCTTGCCCCAAGCAAGTGCAGGCTTTGCACAGCAGAGTGGGGGAGCAGAGCCCTTCACATGCTTGCACAGAGTCCTGCTGCCTGAAGAGCACAGAGAACGAGGGACTTCCAGGGTCCCGTCTCCTCAGTCACCAGCACTGCCTCATTGTCTCCCACCACCTTATTGTCTCATGTGGCCTTTTAATCTTTCTTTTGTTCTTTTTAACCTTTTGAGACAAGGTCTATGCAGTCCTGGCTGGCATGAACTCACTCTGTAGACCAGGCTGGTCTTGAACTCACAGAGATCCGCCTGCCTGTTTCCCTAGTGCTGGGATTAAACGCACCCAGCACCAAGCTTGGCCTCCTTCCTTCATTCTTTCCGGGACAGGGCCTGGCATGGTGGAATAGGCTGGACTTGAATTCAGGGCAATCCTCCTGCCTCCACTTCCAGAGAGCTAGAGTTACGGACATGAGCACCACAACGGGGTCTTGCTATGTAAGCAAGGGTGGCATCAAACTAGAAATCCTCCTGCCTCAACCTCCTGAGCACAAGGATAAGGGCATGTACCACCCTGCCCAGCTTACTCTTCTTTTTCTCCATTTTTGGGGCTCATTCTGGCTAGCCAGAATATGAGGGAACCCCGGGGACAAAGAGAGGGAGCAGCTGGCTTGCCCCACACTGCGGGTGACCCCAGCGGTGGCAGTAAATACACTGTGTCTGAGACTCGTGCTTTGCAGAAGCTAGATACACTGTGATAGCTCACACAGTGTGTGTGCGCATGTGTGTGCGAACACATGTGCTTCTGGAATGGGCACACGGCTCTTTCATCTCCGAGGCTCAGTCTCCAACCTGACTCCTTGCAGGTCTGAATCATCGTTGGGTATAAATGACTTACGTGCCAAATACGTTTGACTCGATGAACAATGCTAAAGTCTGCCTATGTACGCGGAGTCTGTTACGTAATGCCTGTGTGTAAATGGTACCTGAAAATGCAAATGAGTCAACAAGACAAGGATTGCAGACACAGGCTGGAGAGATGGCTCAGCGGTTAAGAACACTGACTGCTCTCCCAGAGGTCCTGAGTTCAAATCCCAGCAACCACATGGTGGCTCACAACCACCATATAATGAGATCTGATGCCCTCTTCTGGTGTGTCTGAAGACAGCTATACTCACATAAATATAATAAATAAATCTTAAAAAAAAAAAAGACTTGCACAGATGGAATCCTAACACCTGGATGGATGGATGGAATCTTAACACTTGGGAGGTCGAGAGAGGACGGTCCCAAGTCTGGGCTATCCTGTGGAGTGGAGGACATCTTGAGCCACATACCAAGGTTATGTAATTAATATTGACAGTGATGATACTGACGGGGAGGATGAGGATGGCTGGAGAGATGGCTCAGCGGTCATGTGCACTCGCGCACGGTTCTTGTGTGGGACTCAGGTCTGGTTCCAGCACACGTATGGCAGGCAGATCACAACTGTTTATGACTCTAGTTCCACAGGTTCTGATCCCGCTTCTGACCTCTGTGGACACTGCTAACACAGTTCCTATCATACGTGCAGGCAAGACTCTCATACACGTAAAGTTTATGTATTATGATATATACATATTAATATATATATTAAGACAGGGTTTCTCTGTGTAGCCCTGACTATACCCTGACTATACTGGAACTTACTTTGTAGACAGAGCTGGCCTCTGCCTCCTGAGTGCTGGAATTAAAGACGAGTGCCCTTATGACTGCTTAGAAAAAATAAGTTTGTTTTTTCAAAAGAAAAAGACACGTTGCTAGGGTACTGGCAAGACCAGGGAAAGTGGCGCCAGGGAGATAGACACACCAGAGGCAGAGGGGGCTTTCTTCGCTTGGGTAGGCGAATGGGGGAGATTTTTCTAGGGGTCATCTGAGTTCAGACCTAGAGACTAAATGTGGCAGCTGACCTGAACATTGGGGTGAGAAGGGACCCAGACCTAGAGGCTATTAGACCCCTGCGGGAACCCCAAACAATTCCAGCGTGACCAGTGGGAGGGAGGTACTGGAGAAGGGAGAGACTGTGAGATACTCAGAGGGGGTGACAGGGGATCCTACCTGTGAGCAAAGCAGCCAGCAGAAGGAGTTTCATCTTGGCCGAGGGAAGAACTCGAGTGACTTTCCCTCTTTATAGCTGGGGCCCCACTCTCCCAAGATAAGGCTGTTTGCTTTGCTCTTAGCCACTCTGGGCTGGCCTTGGGTCTATCGGAGGAACAACACAGAGGGATTTGCCTGTAAGAGAGGAAGGAAAATAACATCACAGATCTGTGCCTGGAACTTCCTTCCCAAGGGAAATGGTTTCCAGATCTTGGGATCTTTTACTACTCCCCCCTCCCCCTATTATGACAAGTCCCAGGCTGTCCTGGAATTCATGGGGTATCTGAGGAAAGCTTCCAATTCCTTTATGTATAATATAATATATATATATATATATATATATATATATATATATATATATATATATATATATATATATATATATACAAGGTCTGTAGCCCAGGCTGGCCTCAAACTTGTATAGCTAAGGATAACCTTGAACTTCTTTTTTAGATTTTAAAAAATAATATATATTTTTAAAAAATGTATTCATTCATGTACGAGTGCTCTGTCTGCATCATGTACACCTGCAAGCCAGAAGAGGGCATCGGATCCCAACACAGATGGTTGCGAGCCACCAAGTGGTTGCTGGGAATTGAACTCAGGACCTATGGAAGAGCAGTCAGTGCTCCTAACCACTGAGCCATCTCTCCAGCCCTATTTGTTTGTTTATTATGTGTGTATGCGTATTATGCTGTATATGTGGAGGTCCGAAGTTGACTTAAAGGAATTTGTTCTCTCCACTATGTAAGTTCCAGGGACCAAACTGAGGTAGTCAGACTGGGCCCAGAGCGTGTTCAGCCACTGAGCCTTCTGACCAGTCCCAATATGAAACTCTTTGGGTCACAGTTTACATAACATAACACTAGCTTCATACTTGTGTATAAGTGGCACCTACTGTGTTCACTATGTTGTGTAACCACAACCTTTAACGTGTTACGGAGCATGTTTTTACCATCTATAATTTTAATGTTTTTCATAACCTATTTCTAATGATGGTTCTTAAATGCTTTAACCGCCCTCGTAGCCCACCACCCACCGGAGGTAGGGGAAAAGGAAGGATACAGGGTGGGGAGAAGTGGACCTGTTTAGAAAGGTTCTTTGGAGCAGCTCCCATCTTTGTTGTCAGGAAACCAGCGGTTCGGTTCACAGGTCGGCAGCGGCAGCTTGGTCCACTCGCAAACCCCTCACGGTGACACCAGCAGCCCAGTTCGGTAGAGTGAGGAGAGCAAACACGAATCAGCAGTGGTGGCACGGCCTAGCAGAGACAGCCAGGCCTCAGCCTCAGCACGAGTCAGCAGGAGGGACCAGGGAGGGACGCCAGGAGAAGTCCTCAGCTGTAACTCTCTCGGGGAATGAAGGTCAGCGAAGACGAGAGACCCACAAGCGTTGCACAGCAAGCTCTACAAGCAAGCCAAGCTTGACCTCCATCACTGTCTGCCTGGTCCTATTCTTACGGCCTCTAAACATCACGTGTCCTCCACGGGTCTTGTCTCAGCTGACATCACTCTGCCAATCAGCCTGAGTCTGTGAAAGCGGCAGGAAACTGCAGCACGCCTCCCCAAGTTTTTGGTGCGTTTCTCTCTATGGAGCCCCGACAAATGCAGTTCAAGTATGCAATGTAAGGCGGACCAACACATGGGTGTAGTCAGTGAAGAAGACTTCACCACGGGTCCTGTCACGTGCTTGCTTTAGCAGAACATCCTCTCTCCTGTGTCTGCTTCAATTAAACTTTTTTTTTTTTTTTTTTTTTTTTTTTTTGTTTATTACTTTTTTAGCTGGGACCGAACCCAGGGCCTTGCGCTTCCTAGGTAAGCGCTCTACCACTGAGCTAAATCCCCAACCCCCCCTTTTTTTTTAAAGATTTATTTATTTATTATATATAAGTACACTGTAGCTGTCTTCAGATACACCAGAAGAGGGCATCAGATCTCTTTACAGATGGTTGTGAGCCACCATGTGGTTGCTGGGAATCGAACTCAGGATCTCTGGAAGAGTAGTCGGGTGCTCTTAACCGCTGAGCCATCTCTCCAGCCCAGCGAAACTTTCCTTAGCCTTTCACACCTGTGTCCACTTTGACAAAAGATTCCTTCACGGATTTGCCTCAGCAAAACACCATCCGACTGACTTTCCAAAGAACTCTTAGGTTTTCACTTCAATCATCCCAAAAAGAAACCTTGTGCCCACTGATAATTATTTCTTCCCAATTCCTGGCAACTACTAATCCACTGTGTGGTGTCCCCATGGTCTCTGTCTTCTGGATCTTTTGCATACATGTTGAATATTCTTTTTTTTCTTTTTTTTCGGAGCCGGGGACCGAACCCAGGGCCTTGCGCTTGCTAGGCAAGCGCTCCACCGCTGAGCTAAATCCCCAAGCCCCATGTTGAATATTCTTTTTTTCTTTTTTCTTTTTTCTTTTTTTCGGAGCTGGGGACCGAACCCAGGGCCTTGCGCTTGCTAGGCAAGCGCTCTACCACTGAGCTAAATCCCCAACCCCCATGTTGAATATTCTTATTCAGGTCTGCAGGCTGGAGAGATGGCTCAGGGGTTAAGAGCACTGTCTGTTCTTCCAGAGGACCCAGGTTCAAGTCCCAGCACCAACATGGCAGCTCACAACTGTCTGTAACTCCAGTTCCAGAAAATCTAATCTGGCTTCCAAGGGAACCAGGTATGTACACACAGTGTGCATACATACATATATGCACACAGAACACATAAACAAAACTAAATATAAAGAATTTAAAAGCAAGTGGTGGTGCATGCCTTTAAACCCAGCACTTGGGAGGTAGAGACAGGCAGATCTCTTAATTCAAGGCCAGCCTGGTCTACAGAACCAGTTTCCAGGACAGCCAGGTCTACACAGAGAAACCTGTCTTTAAAACAAAACAAAAGTAAACCCAGAGAGCAAAACTTCAAGCACTAACCAACCTCAGGCCTCACTCGGGAAATTCACTGCATGCACAGGTTGCAAAGAGAAAGGTTGCAAAGCTCAAGATCCTGTACCAGTTCAAATGCAGGGACCAGCAAAGTCCTTCCCCTGTGGATGCTATGAGGTCAAAAGAAGATAGAGAGGTAGACATTGCTCCTGGGGTTGGGACTGAAGGATGTTAAGGGGGACAGATGTGTGGTCCAAGGCACAAGTAGCTGGCACACACAGTACTTCAAACTGATTGTGTTTACTAAGGGCTAACCTGACCCAGCCTTTCAGGCAGATCCAGTTAGAGATTCTATTGTTTTAAAAAAATTATTTATTTTATGTATGTGAGACACACCAGAAGAGGGCATCGGATCTCATTATAGATGGCTGTGAGCCACCATGTGGTTGCTGGGAATTGAACTCAGGACCTCTGGAAGAGCAATTGGTGTTCTTAACCGCTGAGCCATCTCTCCAGCCCCAAAATTCAATTTTTAATTGGTTAGTTAATGTGTGTGTGTGACCCGAGTCACCGTATTCAGGGCAGCGAGTGCTGCAGGTTTCTCCACGGCAGCCTGGACAAATTCTCCTGGGCCACACTAAGCGCAGAGGTCATACTAAGCGACAGCTACCATCCGCAGTCCCTGCAGAAGTTCCCTGTAGACCTCGTCAGGCTCTTGCAGTCCGTGCTCTGCTCTCTGCTGGCCGAGATCCATGCACAGGTGTGTGAACCACCGCCTCGCCTCTCCCTGCCTGGGGAAAAAAAAAAATACAATGTCAAGTGGAAAGTACAGCCCCGATAGCTTCTTGACTCCTTCAGGTGCCGGCATACCCACACTCAGCAGGGTCAAGGTCACATCTGCTGCACCCTCAGAGGATAAGGCTCCAGTTTCCTGGAAATACTTAAAAGAGCTGCACACTGCCTCAGGTAAGCAAGCACTCCCGAAGGCTTGGCACAGAAGGCGATGGACTTTGCCCATGAAGCTCAGCTACAGGTCTCCTGACAGCATTGTGGACGTCATCTTCCCCACTTGACAGGATGAAGTGGGCTCAGAGAAGTCATATAATCTGTTCCAAGTCACACAGCCTGAAAGTGACCAAGGTCAGGCTGTACTGCAGGCCTGAAATCCCAGCATTTGGGAGGCTGAAGCAGGGGATTCATGAGTTCCAAGTCAACCTGTGTGTTAGAGTCAAACTGTGTCTGAAAACAAGGTGGGTGGGCAGGGGCTGGAAAGATGGCCTGGGAGTTAAAAGCACTGTCCGTAGGGGTTGGGGATTTAGCTCAGTGGTAGAGCGCTTGCTTAGCAAGCGCAAGGCCCTGGGTTCGGTCCCCAGCTCCGAAAAAAAGAAAAGAAAGAAAGAAAGAAAAAAAAAAGCACTGTCCGTTCTTCCAAAGGACCCAGGTTTGAGACCCACGTAGCCTCTTCTGATCTCTGCAGGCATCAGGCATGCACTTGGCCCACACACATCCATCCAGACAAAACACCTATTATACATAGAAGATAAAAGTAGGAAAAAATAATGAGAAGGGAGGAGAAGGCTGAGAAGACGCTTCAGAGGGAAAAATAATTCCTGCAAGCAAGAGGACCAAGGTTCAAATCCCCAGAGCTCATTCAATGCTGGAGGGCATGACAGACTTCTTGCAGCTCACAGCGAGTTGGAGAAAGGGGATCCCCACCAACCAGGAACCTGGTTAGCTTGGCTGTCCGACATCAGAGCTCTGGGCTCACTTGAGAGACCCTTCTAAATGAATAGAGAGAGATGGAGGGAGACTGCGTGTCAGCCTCCGGCTTTCACACACAAGTGCACACCCATACACACCCATACACACATATGTGCCCACTCACAGGAGAATACACACACACAGACATACACACACATACACACACAGGCAGACATATACACAGACACACACACACACAGGCACACATAGACAGACAGACACACACACATACACACACTGACACACATACACACAGAGTGGCAGTGGCACACACATGTGGTCCCGGCTACTTGGCAGGCTGAGGTAAGACGCAGTAAGTGTAGGCGTTAAAGTCTACAACATAGTGAGGCCCCTCTGTCTCCAAAGCAAAGCGGAAAGCTTATATATGCCATCCATCTTTAGTTTTTGTTGCATGTGCACGAACATTCAGTGAAAAAAGCAGTATACACGGGGGCTGGGGATTTAGCTCAGTGGTAGAGCGCTTACCTAGCAAGCGCAAGGCCCTGGCAAGGCCCTGGGTTCGGTCCCCAGCTCCCAAAAAAAAAAAAAAAAAAAAAAAAAAAAAAAAAAAAAAGCAGTATACACAAGCAGAGGTAGAGAAGACAGCGAAATAAACTCACGGAGCAACTCAGGCTCAGTTCCTGCCAACATTTCTCCATCTTCTTTCTTGCTTTGTTTTCTCTTTTTCTCTACATTGAACGTTTGTTTGTTTGCTTGTTTTTTGAGACAGGGTCTCCTTGGGTGACCTTAGACTTGACACGCAGCAGTCAAGGATGTGACCTTTGACTTCTTATCTGTGACCTTTGACTTCTGATCTTGTTTCTAACTCTCAAGTTCTAGACTAACAGGCATCCGCCACTGCACCAGACGCAGGCTGGTGGAGCACCCTTTCAGCGGGGGCCCTACCTCCAGCCATTTTGTTTTCTTTTTATTATTGGTGTGTATGTGTGAGAGGGTAAGGGGCGGGTGAGAGGGAGGGAGGGAGAAGAGGAAGGGGAGAGAGGGGCAGAGAAGAAGTGAAGAGAGTGAGGGAGGCAGGGAGGGAGGGAGGAATAGAGGAAGGGAAGGGAGAGAAGAATGAAGAGAGGGAGAGAGGGAGGAAGAGGAGGAGGTTGGGAGATGTTCAGTGTGGGTGCTGGGAGCTGAACCCGGGTCCTCTGCCAGAGGGACAATACTTTTAGCCATTGGGTTCTCTCTTCCGGCTCCTCAAGAACCTGTTTATTATGGGGGGAAAGAAAAATAATCACTTTCAGTTTGATGGTTCGATTGTATGACGTCCATTCACCTTGCTTAGGTCTCGCCCTACACCTCTGAAACGCTGGACCCACTGAACGACGCCTCATCCCCTTCTAGCCACTGGCAACTATTATTGTAGTCTTGGAGGGGTTCTTGCCTTTGTCTTTGCGAACCTGGGGAAGGAGCCCCCCAGGCCCCGAAGGCTAGGCAAGTCCCCTCTCACTGGTTTATATCACAGGACCCATGACTGCAATTTCAACAGACCTTCATTAAGTTATTTCAAGTAGCGCTCTCTACCAAATAGGCTACGCCCGGAGCCCAGCCACACAACTATCATTCCCATCAATGCCTCATCCGAGTTTCCTTCATCCTTCTTCTTTTTTTTTTTTTTTTTTTTTTTTAGGAGCTGGGGACCGAACCCAGGACCTTGCGCTTGCTAGGCAAGCGCTCTACCACTGAGCTAAATCCCCAACCCCCCCTTCCCCACTTCTTGGCCTTTTTTCTTCTGAGCTTGGCCAGGAAGCTGGAGACAGAGTTGGGTCAAGTGGGAGATCAAGGCCATTCCCAGGAGGAAAATAGGTCAGGACAAGAGCAGTTAAGAAATTGTGTATTGGGGGTTGGGGATTTGGCTCAGTGGTAGAGCACTTGCCTAGCAGCGCAAGGCCCTGGGTTCAGTCCCCAGGTCTTAAAAAAAAAAAAAAAAAAAAAAAAAAGAAATTGTGTATTGGGGGCTGGAGGGATGGCTCAGTGGTTAAGAGCACGGACTGCTCTTCCAGAGGTCCTGAGTTCAATTCCTAGCAACACAGTGTGGCTCACAACCATCTGTAATGAGATCTGATGCCCTCTCCTGGTGTGTCTGAAGACAGCGACAGTGTACTCAAATACATAAAATAAGTAAGGGGAAAAAATGTGTTACCAGGGAGAACGTTTGGAGGTCAAAGGGTAACTAGCCCTGTGGAGTCAGTTCTCCATCCTTGCATGGGCTCCAGGGATCTCAGGTTACCAGGCCTCTGTAACAAGCACCTCTACCGGTTGACGCATTTGAGTCATTTAATGTCAAGTTTTCGTTTGGGCAAATGAGATGGCTCAGGGAGTAAAAAGCCCTTGACCTATCAGCCGGATGACGTGAGTTCAGCCGCCACAAACCACAGAAGTTCAAAACAAAACTAACCAAAGAGGGCTTTGTTTTGGAGACGGGGCTCCTTGACATGTAGGCCAGGTTGGCCTTGAACTCACAGAGCTCTGACTACCTCTGTCTCCCGGGAGCCAGAACCAAAGACGTGTATCACCATGACCTGCCCTCAAAACGTTTTGTTTGTGGTGGGAGGTGAGTCAGGACCTGTGTAGCTCTGGCTGGTTTGGAACTCAGTGGCCCCGACCTACCATGAATTTGCAGCGAACTTCCACTGGGGCTGTGGTCACAAACCATTATGCCGGACTTTTTCCTGTTGGTTTGAGATAGGGGTTCCCTACGGAGTCATGTCAGGGTGGGGTTTATGATTCTCTTTCTGAGATTTCACAGGCACACGGCACACCTGGCCCTCGAGAGTCATAAACGTTTTTTTTGTTGGTATTGTTTTTGTGTGTGTGTGCGAGCGCCTGTTCACCCACATACGCACACGAACAGAAAAGCAAGCTGTTTTCAAATAATTTATTAGGAATTTAAAACAAAATAAAACCTGGAAAAGAAGTTACAGATGCGGAGGGAAGAAGACACCGAGGGTGGAACTTGCTGGCTTCAAAACACCATGTAACATCTTAAAAAGAAAGTTGTTTTTTTTTTTTCCTCAAACGAATGAATCAGAAATGTAAATCCAGGTCCCTGAACCCAGTTAGGCCCAGTGGGGTGAGAGGGTCCAGGGATGGGGAGAAAAAGAAAAAAAAAAAAAAAAAGGAAGCCAAAGTCTCCTGGGGCTCAGCTCAGATGTGTAGAAAAATTAAAAGATAAAATCCGATAAAATGCAGCTTCTCTTTAATTAGGAAATATTAAAAACAAAACAAAACAAAACAAAAAAACCCAAAAAACCAAAAACCCAACAACAAACAGCCGTGCGTCTCGGTGATGAAGATTATTGCTTTGAGTTCCCGGGGCTTATCGGTTGAGTGAGCGCCTCACACGGACAGTGACTCTCCAAAGGGGGCTTTGAAGGCTGGGGGCTCTGCTGGGGAAGGCGGCGTGAGCCCCCAGCCTCGGGAGGGACAGAGAGGGGGTGACAGCAGGTAGACTCAGCCCTGCCACGCCAGGTCTCACTTCACGTTCACACCCTGAGCCCCATCTCTTTCCTCTGAAAGGGGCTCCAGGGTAGGTAGGGGGTTAGCAAGGGCTCTGGTCGCGGGACTGTCCTGGTGGGAAACTTCAGTGAGAATTTGGGGGTTCCCTGAGAAGCCCTTTGCTTTCCTGGTATCTACTTGCTGAAGCGTTTCCCGATGCCGTCTCCTCATGGTGGGGGGGCTCAGAGCAGAAACCATGAAGGTCCCACCCAGGCAGGGGCCAGGAGGGGCCTTTGGAGAGCTAACTCCTTCCCAGCAGTGGCTCTAGGCAGACCCTCCTCTTCCCTGGCCCCTTACCCCCCAACCGGGGGTTTTTGGGGAGAGTCCGCCCAAGGCCTTGAACCTGGGGAGGGCCTGAGAGTGTGGACCTGCCGTGGCCAGAGCTGAGGTCTGCAAGCTTACAGTAATGGTGTCCGAGGAGGGAGGGACAGAGACGGGGAGGGAGGGGGAACCTTAGCCCTGTGGGGTCAGGCAAATGCTGTTACCCCAAGGGGTCTTAGAGAAGGGTGGGGTAGGGCTTCACCTCACAGTATTTACATATGATACAGGACGGGATGGTTCCAGGGGCTCGGCCTGGCCTACCCCGCAGCCCTGCCCTCCTCTCCCGAGCTGGAGGGAGGAGGCCAGGCACCCACACCCACATAGACACTTTCTTCTCAGCTGGTGGGGGGGCACCTGGCCCCTTGCCCCCTGCGGCCTGGGGCTTCACATTCACAAACCTAGAAATAGTTTAAAAACAGTTTCTTAAAAAAAAAGAATAAAGAGGGAAAAGCCAGAATAAAAAACAAAAAAACGAAACGGGTAGGGGCCTCAGTCTGGAACAGGCCCCCTCTGCCAGCCCTCCAGCTATTCAGATACAAAAGCCTTCCTGGGGGGTGTCCTAAAGGGGGCAGCAGGGAGGGAATGGGGCAGACCCGAGAGGGCAGACCTGGTGCGGGGAGGGCAACTGGCTAATCCAAAATAAATAAAAGCGAACAGGGAGAGAGGTGGGTTGGTGGGGGGAGAAGAGGCAAGGTCAGAACAGGGGAGGTTAGTAGGGGAGCCAGACGTTGGGGATGGCAGGGCGGGGGCTGGGCCCAGGGGTTGGGGGGCAGGCAGTAGCGGTCCGAGTTGCAGCGAAGGGGCCGGGCTGCGGCTGAGGTGTCCCAATCCCCTTGCTGTCTCACTCTGGTCCTCAGTCAGCTGCAGGCTGGGGTGCTGAAAGACAGTAGCAAGATACAGGGGGTGGTGGTGGTGGGGCTCCGGTCCGTCTGTCCGTCTCGGGCACGCATGCCTGCTGTCTTTCCTAATGAATTTCGTTCGGTTTTTACACTTCCTGTTACACGTTGGGATAGCACTGGGCACTTTGCCCTGATCTCGAATGACCGGATGTCCATCCTGTTCCCTGGGAAGCTTTATCTGAACCCCACTGAAAAAGCACCTCATAAGCTATTTGGAAGTATCTCGTTTGTTAGTTATGATCTTACTATGTGTTCACAGGCCTCATTATTATTCATTACGTGCTCAACTACGTTTGCTTCTGGGCGTGGTGGTGCACACCCGCTAGGCAGAGGTGGGCTGATCTCTGATCTGAGGTCAGCCTGCTCTCCACAGTAAGTTCCAGGTCAGCCCCGACGACACAGTGTGATTCTGTCTCGAAAAATAAGATGTTCATTTGTGCATGCGTGTGTATGCGTGTATGCGTGTACACACACACATACACACACACACACACACACACACACACACACACACACACACACACACACAAGGGCACAAGTGGAGAGGAGAGAGCACTGTTGCTCTGTCGGACTACAGGAGCTTGGAGTGACCGGCCTTGAGCTACCTGATGTGAATTCAGCCCTCTGCAAGAGTCGCATATGTTCTTTTTTTTTTTTTTTTTTTTTTTTTTTCGGAGCTGGGGACCGAACCCAGGGCCTTGCGCTCGCTAGACAAGCGCTCTACCACTGAGCTAAATCCCCAACCCGTCATATGTTCTTAACCACTGAACCACCTCTCCTGGACCCAAGAGTTTTTACGCCTTTTAAAAGATTTAATGTGTGTGTTGTGACCTGCGCTCAAGCCTGTGGCACTCTTCCACCAGCCTCTAGAGTGCTGGGATCACACACAGAAGCCTAATTTATATCCTATTTTAGCAGCTGTGTAGGGCTGGAGAGATGGCTCAGTGGTTAAGAGCACTGACTGCCCTTCCAGAGGTCCTGAGTTCAATTCCCAGAAACCACATGGTGGCTCACAACCATCTGTAATGGAATCTGATGCCCTCTTCTGGTGTGTCTGAAGACAGCTACAGTGTACTCATATAAATAAAAAAATAATAAATCTTTAGTAGCTGTGTAATTTCCTATAGTATGCATATATTCTGTCTACCTACACTTCTTCCTCCTCCTTTTTTCTTTTTTGAGACAGGGTTTCCCTCCCTGTGTATGCCTGGATGGCTTGGAACTCGCTCTGTAGGTCAGGGTGGCCTTGAACTCAGAGAGGTCCACCTGCCTTCGCCTCCTGAGTGCTGGGATGAAAGGCGTGAGCCACCATCGCCAGTCAATCTGCAGTTTTAAAAATAAATGCCTAGAAGTGGTTATTAATGCGTCGAAGGATATGAATGTTTAAAGACCTAGCCGGAGAGATGGCTCAGTGGTTAAGAGCACTTGTGGGCGGCTCACAACTGCCCCTAACTCCAGCTGCAGAGGCCCCGATGCCCCTTCTGGCCTCAGCAGGCAACGCACGTACGCACGCACACACACACACGCACGCACGCACACACACAGAGCGGGCATATATATATGTGTAGGCAAAATACTCATACAAATATGATAAATTGAAACCAAACCAAAGCTGGATAGGCCTGGGCTGTATCAGTGTAGCTCATCCAGGCAGACATAAGCCCTGCTTGGGTTCAATGCCAGCACAAATTAAAAATCTTCACACATAACACTGTCCCTTGGGAACACAGAGCCAGTTTACACACAGAGCAGTGTTGGGTGACATTAATTGGAAAAGAAAAACTTTGTTAGTCCAATAAAATACGATTAACTTGTAAGACAGGGTTTCAATCTGTAGCCCTGGCTGCCTCTGCCTCCCGGAGCGCTGGGATTAAGGGCGGGTACCACCAGCGCCACACACACCTCACTGACACTGGGCTCTTAACACAGGCCTGTTAGGCATATCAGGCTGATTGGCAGCTTACGTTGTAGCTCAGTCTGGCTTTGAACCTGCCTCTGCCTCCCTTGTGCTGGGCTAATTGATAAATGTTGTTTGTGCAGGTGGCGTGTGGTATATGCGTGTATGTGCGTGTGGAAGTCTGAGGTTGATGGCCACTTGTCAGTGCTGGGGTCCCAGGTACAGGCTACTGTGCTTATCTCTTTGAGGGGGTCTAGGGATCTGAACTCAGGTCCTCTTGTTCGTTCAGTAGGTACCTCCCCAACTCGGACATCTCCCCACAGCTGGCCTAGAACTCAAAGTAATCCTCCCGCCTCAGCGTCAGATTATAGATTAGGCGTGCACCACCATATCTGGCTTAATTTAAATCGGACTGTGGTAGCTAAGTATCTCTCGTGTTTGCTGGCCGCCTCTGCGAGTGTCCGGGCCCATCTCCTGCCGTGGTCTGTGAATTCTATGGAGCGCGGAAACGGGGCTAGCTTTTGAGATGACACTGCTGAGGCTTGACGGCCCAGTGTCCCCACCCCTCCTCGTCTCCTCACCTCCTGCCGCCTCCTCCCTGCTTCAGTGGTACCCATTGGTGAAGGCTGTCGCAATCAAGGGACCCTGAAAAGAAAAGAGTTAGACTCCTAGGATCCTGGGGTGAGTTCAGACAAACTGGGGGCTACTGCCCTTCCTGGAGGACCCCGTGGTGAGACACAGGTTCTTCTGGCTGGCATGGGTTGCCCTGGCATGGATCGGATGATGATATAGTTCTCTGTGTGCAAGGCAGGGCCTGGGAACCTGCATAGAACCGGTTCCCCAGGACGCTCCCAACCCCGGCTCTGACCATACAGAAAGGAGATGGTGTTGCATTTGTACATCATCCTGGAGCCACTGGACAGTGTCCAGGGTAAAGGACACCCTCTTGTTCTTGTGGATACTTTCTTCCTGTCACCCTCCCTCAAGCCCCCCCCCAACCCACAAGACATATAAGGCCTCTCCCTCCCCCAGTTTCAGAGGTCTCCCAGAATGAAGGTGAGGTGGAGGCCATCGGGCCTGGCCACTCACCCCAAGACTGTGGCCAAAACCAGTGCTGGGGGCGGGGCTGGCGGCGCTGATGTAACTGCTGACCCCCGAGTCCTGGTTGGCTGCCCCGTAGAGCTCAGCCATGGGGCCGGGGCTTGTGGTCCCCAGGAAGCCCCCTGTGCGGCTGGGAGTAGAACCTGGAGGGGGAGCCATCGTCCAGGGGTGAGAGCCTGGTAACCCAGAAAGAACAGAGTGATAGCCCGGTGCCCGAGGCCTCCCCACGCACCCACTCCAGTTCCCTCCCACTCCAGCCCTGGACCGGAGACTGCCCTCCCTGGAGATCGCTCTTGTTCATCTTCTCTGGCCTCCGACCATGCCCCGTCTGGCGGCTGGACAGCCTCCTCTCCCTCTGAGCCTATTCAAGTCTTCCTCTCGGCCGAGTGCATTTCCTGAGGATGACCTATGTCCCTGTCACTTGAGACTTCATTTGCCCACTCCCTGTTCCTATGACTGACCAGTGCAAACTGCTGTCCCCTGGGCTACAACCCTTGTTTCTTTGTCCATCTGTCTCCCATAAGTGTTTCCTCAGCCTTCCCTGAAGCAGCAGCTGACAACTCTTCTAGTGCCCAATGTCCCCAGAGCCACAGCCATGATCTGCAGGGTCAGTTATACACGCCGACACCCCATGGTTTGTATGCTCTGGGGGACGCAGCCAGTGTCACTCTTGGCTGGCTTGTACGCTCAGTTCAGCCAGTACTCGGGCAATAAACAAACCCCTTTGTCAGTGGCGGAGAAGGAACCCCTTTTCTTCCTTCTGGACTCCTCTGTCCCCACCCTTCTGTCTGCTCCCTTCCCAGAAGGCCTCACCTGTCCCTCGGACTACAGCTGCCGCCGCCGCCGCTGCCGCCATCGGACCATAAGCAGTGAGAGGGATGGCTGGAAGACAAAGCGCGTGCACTGAGCTGGAGGAAGAGCAGATGAGGAGAAAGGGCCCTACTGCCTGGTAGAGCTTCTCCCACCTAGGCCTCGCGTGGAGAGGGGGTCAAAAGCACAGAAAGCATGGGCAGCCATTCTGTACCCCAACTCAATGGGTCCCAGGGAGCAGCCCAGCGTGGGTTCCCATGTTGGACCCTAGAACCCATCTGAGTAGCCAGCATGAGGAACAGTCCTGACCTGCTGTGGACAAGGCATTAATTAGTACCTTCTTCCAGGGCCCTCGGCAGGACAGTGGCCATCTGGCTTAGAGGGGCCCGGTGTTAGGTCCCCTTTCTTTTCTTTTTAATTTAATTTTTTATGTATTCACTTTACGTCCTGCTCACTGCCCCCCTCCCTCAATCCTTCCCCCATCCTTCCTCCCTTTCCCCTCTGAGTGGGTGGCGGTCCCCCTGGATATCCCCCCACCCTGGCACTTCGGGTTTCTGTAAGGTTAGGCGCTTTCTCTCCCATTGAGGCCAGACAGGCAGCCCAACTAGAAGAACATATCCTACGGACAGGCAACGGGTTTTGGGATAGCCCCCCTACCCTGTTCCAGTTGTTCGGGACCCACATCACCACCAAGCTGCACATCTGCTACATATGAGTGGGGAGGCTTAGGTCCAGCCCGTGTATGCTCTTGGGTTGGTGGTTTAGACCGTGAGAGCCCCAAGGGTCCTGATCAGTTGACTCTGTTGATCTACGTTCCTTTCCAGAGCTGGTCACTGACTGGCCCATGGCACAGAATCCCGGCTTGTCTTACAAGCAGGACCACCTGAGGGCTGTGAGCTACAGAGCTCTCCTCAGGGTCAGGCTGATAAGGTTCCAGCTCTGCCTTGTCCTGCTGCTGTGTGTCCTGCATCCTCTCACGGTCCTCGGGGCTTCCCCGACCACTAGGCTAAATGACCAGTGTCCCCTCCAAGTCCCTCAGCCCTTCTTCTGGCTTCCTGTTTTCCGTCTACAGCTCATGTATACAATAGGCACTTAATAAATATCTGCACTAAAAGGCTAACAGAGACCTATGCATGCATGCATGCTTGCTTGCTTGCTTGCTTGCTTTCTTTCTTTCTGGGTCTTGTTTTTGAGACAAGGCCTTGGCTGGTCTCGAACTCACTTCTCATTGTCCTGTTTCCAACTCTCCAGGGTTGGGATACGGGCATGTTACACCATGACTAACCGGTGCTGTACCGTGAGTGCTGAAGCCAGGGCTCCGTGCATGTGAGGGAAACAGACTACCAGGTAAATGAATCCCCTGAAATCATTTAGCAGAGTTGTCCTGCAGGAGACCCAAACCCATGACACGGTGGTGGCCTGAGTTCTGGATTCACCTTCCTCTAAACCATCTAACCGGCTTCTCGCTGAGACCCCGCCCCCTCGCCTGCTCTAACCACTCAACTTCCCACAGAACTTCCATGTACTTAACTAATCCAGCTGCCTCTATTGGCTCCTGCAGGACGGGGAGGGGGCGGGGAGGGGGCTTATCTGCTCCTTTATGTGTGTGTCGACCCCCACCCTCCCCCCAAATGCCTGGCCAAGCGTCGGCACAATAAATATGTACCGAACACATAAAAGAAATACTCAGACCTCTGTTCCAAGCCAAGAAACAAAGCTCAAGACGCCAAAGGGCCGCAGAGGCTGGAGTCCCCGTGTGCTCCTCTGCCAAGACACCTTTCAGCACTGACACTTCCTGACTCAGGCCTACAGGGCGGACAATGGGCACCAGGGTCCTGGGGTTCTAGCCCTTCCTAAAGCAAACTCCTAAGTAGCCAACCTTGCTGAGCGCTTATCACAGAGGATTATTTTTGGCATTAATAAATATTTGTTAGCCTCGCTGGCCTGTACATTTGGTTAAGAGTGGGGCCCCAGGCGGGCCTGCTTTTGTGCCCAGTAGCCTGGCGGTGCGTGCCGCACACAGAAGGTCCACACACAGAGGTCTTACCTGAGGAGAGAGGAAGCCCCGCCCCCTGCCCCCAAGCGCCAGGACCCCCCCCTTTTTCTTTTTTTTTTTTTTTTTTTTTTTTTTTTTCGAGCTGGGGACTGAACCCAGGGCCTTGCGCACTAAGGCAAGCGCTCTACCACTGAGCTAAATCCCCAACCCCTCCAGACCCCCTTTGATCATTGCCCTGCTCCCTCTTCCCCTTCCTTCACCCTCGGCTCTCTTCTCCCTCAGAAAGAAGATCTGAAGCAGTTCCCCACACACAGCCAGGGTCGGGGCAGAGTCCGCAGGTAGGGTGGAAGAGAAGCGGGTTGGACAGAGAAGCCCCTCGTGGCCCACCTCATGTGCACACCACTCGGCCTGGCCCAGCTCCACAGAGGAGTTGTTTTTCCCTCGTGGCAAACGCTTTGGCCTTATTTTCCTAGAAGGAGCCCCCGGGGCTTCCCTGGGGTCAGATGGGGCCATCAGATGCATGTCACTTGGGCCCAAGTATCTCGGTCACTTGGGGTGTGTTAACAAAACGAACAAGGACTGAAAAGTTCTCACGAGACTAAAGTTGGAGGCTCTGGCTTCTCGGGAGAAATGAGATGTGAATGCTGTATCTGCGGGCCCCCTCGAGGGTGGGCTGGCACTGGGTCCAGGCACCCCCGGTTCTGCGTATGAAGTCCCTCTTAGCCCACTGTGCTCCACGTTTGTGACCCTGGCCTGTTCACCACTGGGTACCAGAGCCTCCACGGTGCCTGGCACACAGGAGACACTAGATAAATATTTGCCAAAAAAAAAATGAGTGACTCTACCTCCATCTGTCTGGCTTGGCCTCCCGACCCACCCTCAAAGGCCATGCAGCTGAAGCAACTGGCCAGTGCCCAGGTATAGCCTGCCGCATCCTCACAGCCGTGGGGCTGGCGGGCAGGAGGAGGTCCTGCCAGCTCTACCCCGGGAAGGGAAGGCCCCTCTCCCCTTCTCTCTCCCCACGTGGCCCTACGAGATGTACAAGATCTGAGCCACTGACCTGTAAGCTCGGGGAGGACTGGGGCGCTCGGGAGAGGGGTCCGCTCTACACGGAATTCTAAAATGAAACGTAAAACAGCTTAGGAAATCGTACGGGAGCCCCTCTGGCATGACCCAGCGGGGGAGAAATGCACCCACAGGGACCATGGGCGAGGGGGACAGGCCATGCACGGGACTCAAGAACTAGGGATGGAAAGTGCACAGTCCCAGTAGGTGAGGTGGGGCAGAGGGGTGACAGACAGACAGACAGACAGGGAGGAAAAAGGGAGAACTAAGGAAACTTAGAGGTGCCTCCTAATCCTGGACTCAAAGCAATGCCAGCAGTGGGATTCCCGAGGTTTGGCGCTGAGAACTGAGCCCAAGGCTTTACGCAAGGTGGAGAAACTCTGTTGCCGATCTGCACCTGGGGCCCCCACCCTGTTTTGTTTTTTAAAGGTCTATGTTATTGTATGACTGTTTCCGCCAACAGGAATACATGCGTACCATGTGTGTGCCTGGGGCTTTTGGAGTTCAGAGGAGTGCTTTAGGTCCCCTATAAAAGGAGTTAAAGGCAGCTGCAAGCCACCGTGGGGGTGCTGGGAATTGAACCTTCGTCCTCTGAACAGCCAGTACTCTTAACTGTTCGTTCCTAGTGATACCACTTCTCAGCTCAATCTTGGTAGCAATTCTCCTGTCCTCTGAGTGTCACAATAGGATCCCCGAGAGGGTTGAGCATCACGTGTACCAAGGACTTCAAGCTAAACAGCCCGAGGGCAGGGGACGTAAATGCTTAGGGACCCCTCCAGTAAATGAGACCCAAATGGGCTGGGCTGGGTAGCTCAGTGGTAGAGCCCTGGCCTAACATTCCCAAGGCCATGGATTCAAGGCCTGTGACCGGTCACAGCACAGAAGAGGAGTACATGGTGGACCTGAGGCCAGCCTAGGCTCTGTTTCAAAGACTGATGGCCAGTACTCGGGATGTGGTTCTGTCAGTGTGCTAGCCTAGCATGTGTGAGGTCCAGTCCATCCCCGGGGCTACAGAGACAAACAAACAAGGGGCTGAAAATGACTTGATACTTAACAGTATTTACATATACTACTATATTATATTTAAAAATGAAATAGTAACAGGGCAGCCCGGTTTTTTTTTTTTTGAATGTCTGTTTAAATACTAGGTCAGGGGTTATCTCTATGCTGGCACTTTAAGGTTCAGCGTGTAAGCTCTCGGGCTCTCTCCAGCACTCGGTATCTCGTAAAGACTCAGCACAGCACCTTTAAGTACATTTGTGAGGATGGGACTCCCAGTGGCCCTCGGGGAAGCCCCCACTACGAGTCCAGTGCTGCCTTTGGAGGGACTGGCAATTCTGGAGTCGGGCAGGGATGGAGAAAGTCAGAAGACAGGCAGAGAATGAAAGACCTGGGCGAAACTGCACCATGCAAGGCTAACACCAGGAAGCCCACGCTCTCGACGTTGGTGGAGGGGGTGGGAGGATTTTTTTCTCCTCAGACATGCTCTTCCTTCCAAGCATCCAGCCATGCACTCTAACGCCACCACCCCGAGGGGGTCACACTGTCTGGAACTGGGGACATGCTGGTGGTGGAGAGTCACCCACGGGGACTTACCGGGGAACTGGTAGGTGTAACCAGGGGCAAGGCCTGTGTAACTTCGGCTGGCGTAGGTCGTGGCTTGGAAACCTGGGTAACCTGATGGGACAAAGGGGCCATGTGACATACCTTGCCCTCAGCTGGGGCACGGCCAGCTTGGATCTGAGGTTGCTCATAGCCTCCCTGTGGCTTGTCACAGAAAATCCTCAGGTTTGCACAAGTCATCTGCACACCAAGCCCCGAGCTAGGCACGGTGTACATTTTATAATCTCATTAAACCTCGAAAGCACTGTAACAGGGAGCACAGCGAGGGGCCTCAATGTACAGACGAGGAAACTGAGGCACAGAGAGCTGACACTGGACAAGAACGATACAACCCTGTCACCCAACTCTTCCCACTCCGGCTCCCGTCTTCCTCTGCTCCTCGACTCTCACACTCCGCTCCTTCCAGCCTCTGCACCCTGACTTGCTGCTTCCCCAGTTTGCAGAGCTTGGCCCAGGGCCATTGTACACACTGTGATCTCTGTCTGGGGCACCCACACGAGACCACTGAGGGCTTGCTACACTAGTGACTGACAGGTCTCCCCACGTGAGGTCTTCTGCACGGAGGCTACAGTTCCTCCAGTGTCATCCCATGATCCGTCTGAGGGTGGATATTCTATCACCCAGAAGAGAAATCCTGTCATGGGGCTGGAGAGATGGCTCAGGGGTTAAGAGCACTGACTGCTCTTCCAGAGGTCCTGAGTTCAATTCCCAGTAACCACATGGTGGCTCACAGCCATCTGTAATGGGATCTGATGCCCTCTTCTGGTGTGTCTGAAGACAGCTACAGTGTATTCATATGCAATTAAATAAATAAATCTTTTTTTGTTTGAAGACTTATTTACTTTATGTATATGCTGCACTGTCCTTGACGCACCAGAAGAGGGCACTGGATCCCATTACAGACGGTTGTGAGCCATCATGTGGGTGCTGGGAATTGAATCCACAACCTTTGGAAGGGCAGTCAGTGCTCTTTTTTTTAAAGATTTATTTATTTATTATACATAAGTACACTATAGCTGTCCTCAGTCACACCAGAAGAGGGCATCAGATCTCGTTACAGATGGCTGTGAGCTGTAATGCGGTTGCTGGGAATTGAACTCAGAACCTCTAAGAAGAGCAGTCAGTGCTCTTAACTGCTGAGCCATCTCTCCAGCCCGATAAACAGATCTTAAAAAAAAAGAAAAAGAAAAAGAAAAAAAGAACCCTGTCAGTATTAACGGAGCACTGGAATCCAAGTTAGCTCCCGGGTTCTCCCCTACCAGCTTCATAAGTTCAGCATGGGCGGAGCGTGGATGGGTGTGTGGTGCGTGGATGGGTGTGAATGCACGCAAGGTCTCAGAAGCTCACCAGAGTGTCCTTGTCTGTCACTCTCTGCCTGATTTTATTTTGAGGCTGCGTCTCTCACTGAGCCTAGAGCTTTCTCACTGTCTACACTGGGTGGCCAGGGGACGCTCAGCACAGAGGTTCCAGGACAGAGCTGGGGAGAGGAACCCACTGTGACTGCCCACTGGGCTGTCCATCTCCCCAACATCGACCGACTGACCGACCGACCACACTATTACTTTTCCCTTTAGTTGTTGGGAATCGCGTGAGCCCAAGACAACAGACGAAGGTGTTTCTCAAAGTGCTGGGGACAGCGACCTCCTCATTCCAGCCCCAGCAGGTCAGGGAGGACCAGGGGCTGGGGAAGGAGCTCACTGGGTAGAGCACTTGCTAAGCAGAAATGAGGTAGTCAGAGTAGGAGGATCCAGAGTTTGAGGTGAGTTCTAGGCTACCCTGGGCTACATGGGTCCATCTCAAAAAATGAAATAAAAGAGAGCCAGACATGGTACTGAACACCTTCAATCCCAGCCCTGTGAGGCAGAGGCAGGTGGATCACTGTAAATGTGAGGTCAGAACCGTGCAGGGCAGCCAGGGCTACAAAGTGAGATCCTGTCTCCAAGCAAACAAACGAAACATCATAATTTTAAAGGAAAGGCCTTCTTCTCAAATGACTCAGGAAAAACTCACACATGCTAGGCCGGAGAGATGGGTCAGCACTTTCTTTATAAAACTTATTCTATTACTATTATTACTTAATCTTTTGAGGCAGGGTATCAGGATGTAGCCTTGGCTGTCCTGGAACTCACTCTGTAGAGCAGGCTAGCCTCCAGCTTTCAGAGATCCACCTGCCTTTGCCCCCTGAGTGCAGGGATTAAAGGTGTGCACCACCACCGGCATAATTTATATTTTTATATTTATACTTATAATTTATATTTTTATATTGTAGTTTAATTAGCGTGTGTGTGGTATGACTGTGTGAGAGCCCTCAGATCTCCACAGAGGCCAAGAGGCATCAGATTCACAGGCATGAGCTGTTAGACGTAGGTGCTGGGAACCAACCTCAGGTCTTCTGAGGAAGACTGAACTCTGAGCCACACCCCCATCTCTCCAGCCTCGTCCTGGACCCGGCCGGCCACTAACTCCCCTGGCTAGATGTTCATCTTTTCCACTCTGTCCTTACATTTATTAATGTGTCTGTGTGTGTGCGTGTCTGCTCTGTGCACACTACCTGCACGGAAGGTGAGGAGCTGCAGGGTCCCCCGGGACAGGAGGTGACAGCAGGTGTGAGGGCAGGGATCGAGACCCAGGATCTCTACGAAGCAGCTACTACAGAGAGCTGGGCAAGTTCTCCAGCTCCTATTTATTCTGTGTGTCTGTGTGTGTATGTATATGTGTGCATACATGTATGTGTGTGTGTCTGTATGTGTGACTGTGTGTGTCTGTGTGTACATGTATGTCTATGTGTCTGTATGAATGTCTCTGTGTGTGTATAAATATGTATGTGCATGTATGTATGTGCGAGAGTGTCTCTGTGTTCGTATCTGTATGTATGTCTGTCTCTGTATGTATGTATGTGTGTATGTATGCGTGTGTCTGTGTGTATATGTATGTGTATGTATGTGTGTCTCCTGTGTATATGTATGGGTATCTGTGTCTATGTATGTGTCTGTATGTATGTCTCTGTGTGTGTCTGTGTATGTATGTATGCATGTGTGTCTGTGTATGTCTCTGTGCGCATATGTGTATGTATGAGTGTGTCTCTATGTTTATGTGTGTGCATATGTATGAGTATGTGTATGTATATGTATGTATGTATGAGTATGTGTACGTGTGTGTATGTACGTATGTATATATGTGTGCCCTCTCACATGTGCTCCCTAAGGGCTGAGCATACATATAACACCTCACAATCTAGGCACTTTTCTTTTTGAAATTCACTTTTTTTTTAAAGTTTTTTTTTTTTCTTTTTTTTTTCTTTTTTTCGGAGCTGGGGACTGAACCCAGGGCCTTGCGCTTGCTAGGCAAGTTTTTTTTTTTTTTTTTTAATTTAATGTATGAGTATCTGCATGTACACCTGTATGCCAGAAGAGGGCGCCAGATCCCATTGCAGATGGCTGTGAGCTGGGATTTGAACTCAGGACCTCTGGAAGAGCAGCCAGTGCTCTTAACCACTGAACCATTTCTCCTGCCCCTCCTCCTTTCTAATTAAAAAAATACCTTTTTTTTTCCTTTTTTTTTTTTTTCAGAGCTGGGGACCGAACTCAGGGCCTTGTGCTCTACCACTGAGCTAAATCCCCAACCCCCAAAAAATACTTTTATGCAAATATGATTTCTTTTGTGTGCATGAGTGTTTTGTCTGCATGTCTGTCCATGTACCTCAAGTGCACAATGCCATGAAGGCTGGAAGGAGTCAGACCCCCTAGAACTAAAGTTACAGATGGTTGTGAGCTGCCATGTGGGTGCTGGGAATTGAACCTGGGTCCTTTGAAAGTACAGCTAGTGCTCTTAACCACTGAGCCATCGCCCCAGCCCGTTGGGTGCTTTTCAAAGCGCAGCTGACTCTTAGCTGATTTTCAAGGCTAATGGCCAGTCCCATCACCTACTCCAGGGAGCCTCCTATGGTTGTTTAGGTGGTTCCTTGATCCTCCCACGGCCTCCAGTCCCTCTATGGAGACTCTCCTGTCTTTCAGTTGGACCACAGCCCTGTGACGACAGATCCTACCACTCAAAAAACCAAACCAAACCAGACAACAGCAACATAAGAATTAGCTGAGTGAGGCGAGGAAGGCTTCTTCAAGCCTCTGTAAATGCTACTCTCTTCCTCCCACAGCGGGTGCCCACCCGACCTGCAGACTCAGCTTAACTCTTTTGTGGTTTCTGGTTCTCCAGAGTCTTGGTCCGATTCTCTATGCCCACACCCTCTTAGTAGCCTATACTTCATCCTGAGCTCAGGAAAATCATTGCTGGAATTCCTGGCGTGCATAAGGCACTCAACACCGACCGGATAGAGACAGAAATCCTGAATAGACAAGAGGCCAAATAATATGGAGCGGCTGCAGTACATCAGAACTACCACAAGAGGGCAGTGCTCCACGTCGATCTGCCCACCTTAGGCAGGCCGGCCAGATCTGTGACACAGTTTTCTTTACTCTGACTCAGACAGAAGGGCAGACCATGGAGGAGAAGTCACACCCACACAGCCCCCCCACCGCCCCCTGCAGAAGCACCAGAGGCAGGACTAGGCAGGAAGAAGCCACAGGTGTAGGCTTGGCACCTACCTAGCATGCCAATACCCAGCATGAAGGCGTCCATCCCGTAGGGCATGACTCGAGACCGGCCCCGGGCTGAGCCCGTCGGGGACATCACCTCCTTTGGCTGAGCTTTCTTGCATTCCACCTACAGTGAGAGCTGAAGGTCAGAGCTTTCCTTCCTATGCAGGCCTCTCTATCCTGATTCCAGTTACCGTTTACAGAGCTTGCTACAGAGCGCTTGCCACGTCTAAAGGGCTTTACAAATGTGGTTTTGGCCGCTTAAGGATTGCGCCGGACGTACGGTGATAACTGTTTGACTTATTCCTAGTTTTGATTAACTTTAATGATTTTATGATATGGTCTTATTGCGTAGCTCTGGCTAGCTTGCAACTTGCTATACAGACCAGGCTGGCCTTGAACTTGTAACAATCAATTCTCTTGCCCGGAAGGCTGAGATTATAGATGTGTTCCATCACAAGGAGCTGGGATTCCCATCTCCTCTCTCCCTCCTTTCTTCTTCCTCTTCCTCCTCCTCTTCTTCCTCCCCTCCTCTTCCTTTCTCCTCCTCCTCCTCTTCCTCCTCCTCCTCCTCCTTCTTCTTCTTCTCTCTCTCTCTCTCTCTCTCTCTCTCTCTCTCTCTCTCTCTCTCTCTCTCTCTCTGACACAGGGTCTCTGCATGGTTCTGGCTCTCCTGGAACTCGCTCTGTAGACCAGGCTGGGATAAAAGGCATGCACTGCCATTGCCACCAGGCCAGGGATTCCCATATAAAAGCAGAAACCTGAGCTACCCCAAGGTACTCACTTCCTGTCTGCATCCTGAAAAGTTCAGGATGAAGGATTCTGCTGATTTCTGGGAGAGCCCCCCTCTACCTATTTACAGAACCCCAGAGCTTCCCTGACTGCCTCCTCCTGGACCCACGTTCTCCCCGAACCCCAACCTCTGAACCCCGATCCGTCCCATCTCACCATTTTGTTGTTGATTTCGTGGAAGTGGATCTCACACACTTTCTCTACGATGTCCTCACTCTCGAACGTGACAAACCCGAACCCTAGAGGGTTGGACCAAGGGCGGGGCAGGGTCAGAAGCAGGGCTCATGGTCATCACCCAGCCCCACGCCACATACACCACGGCTCATCTCTTGCGGGCAAGTGTCTGAGAGTTAATGAAAGGCTCTGCCCGTAGCCTAAGAGCATCTCAACTACTGGCTGACTCAAGGTTTCAAGTCCCAAATTACAGATGAGCAGGACGGAGGCTCAGAGAGGTGAACTAACATGTCCAAGGTCACACAGCAAGTTAGAGAGAGGTCCCAGTGAGGCTAGAGGGACAGTTTGGTAGCTAAGAGCACTTGCTGCTCTTCCAGAGGCCCCAAGTTCACTTCCCCCATGCTCTCATGGGACAGCTCACAACAGCCTGTAACTCTACAGAGAGAGAGAGAGAGAGAGAGAGAGAGAGAGAGAGAGAGAGAGAGAGCGAACACACACACACACACACACACACACACACACACACACACGGCAACACGGCATACATCTACGCAGACACACATACATAAATAAAAATTTTTTGGTTTCTCGAGACAGGGTTTCTCTGGGTAGTCTTCACTATCCTGAAACTCACTCTGTAAACCAGGCTGGCCTTGAATTCAGAGATCTGCCTGCCATCTGCCTTCCTACCTCTGCTGGGATTAAAGCCTTGCCCCACCACTGCCTGGACAATTTTTTTTTTTTTTTTAAAGCGGCAGAGCCACCATAAAAAGTCATCCACTGGAATTGGAGCACTTAAAGGGTCTTAGGTGCTCGCCCCGACCCTCAATCTCTATCCAAGCTGTGCTCGAGTTCCTTATACAAAATGGCATGTTTGCACAGAATCCACGCACGTCCTTCTGTGAACTGTGAGCGTTTCATCCCCGCCACGAGGGCTCCATACATCCTATTACACTCCGAGGTTCGGAGAACGGAAGCGAGAAAAACATCTGTACCTGCAAAGTACAGATGTAACTCGGCGCTTGGGAGCTTTCTCCTTCCTTTTGCGGAAGACAGAACTAGGGTCTGGTATCTCTTACATTCTCAGCCCTTTAGATACCATTTTGGGTGGGGTGGGGGCGGAGGGGGAGTCATTCCAATCCGAGATTGCTTGACCCCGAAAGAGCAAAATCCACAGAAACAGAAGGACGGCCTCAGCTAACAGCCTCTTACCCCCTCAGCTTCCCACGCACAGCCCTTCCTATAGTGTACACGGAAACACCATTTCACAGACACTCGGGGCACTCTACGGGCATGCTTGCCCAGTCCCACGCACATTTAGCCGGCCCTGCCTCCCACCTCTTACACAGCCATAGCTCACACCACTCTGCTCCAAGAAGCTAAAAGCCACTGAGAAACCGTCCCTCTTCAGGGAGTACCCCAGAGGCTGGAACAAAACATCCAGGCAGGACACAAACAGTAGAGAGGCCCAGATGTGATCAGGTTGGGGCCAAGGGAGGGGTCGGAGGAGCCTGGGCTTAGCTTGGTGTGGAAGCAGTGCTGAGCCAGACAGCCTCAGGCTGTAGAGTAGAGCCTGACCCAGGGGCAGCCAGGCCTCAGCTCTGGTTTCTAGGGATAAGGTAGGCCCAGGCGGGAGCAGGGCCTGGCCAAGGGGGGTGCGGGGCCCTGTTCGGGGGTGTCCTCAGCTCCTCTGCAATTGGCAAGGTTTCTGATGCAGGAAAGGAGGACAAAAGCCTTCTGTAAGGCCAGACCCTGGAGAGGATGCAGATCCTCGGGGATAGGATGTCGGGAGGCAACATGAAAGGGCAGCTGTGACCTGCAGCCCCCTGGCTGACCAGGGCCCTGGGCCCAGCCTGGGAAGGGGGAGGGGCCACTCACCTCTGTGCCTGTTGGTAGTTTTGTCGAACATCAGCATGGCATCATCCACCTGAAACACAGACTTCTGTGTTGGAACCACAGACAGCAGCCTCCCTCCCCCCTCTTGTCTACCCCTCCAGGAGACAATATCCTAGACACGGAGACCACCATCAGATTCTCAGCACATCAGTCTGTATTTATTAGACTCCAAACGGTACACTCCCGCCTCTACCATCCCAGCAACCCCTGCAAAGGCTCGTTCCCACTGCATAGCTCAGAGAGGTGAAGTCGCCTGCCCAAGGCCACACAGCAAGTCCTGCATGAAGCCAGGGAGGGAAAAGGCACAGACCGAGGTGCTTGAGAGAGAAGTACAGGGAGCAAGACTATGTGGCGGGGAAACGAGAGCCTCTTCTCTTTTTGGAGAAGGCCAGCAGCCAGACTCCCTTCTGCTACAGCCCTGTTCTCTAATTGAGGTTTCCTCTGGCTAGAGGCTGTAATTAAAGCTAGTAGAGTTCACTGACTGAGCTGCCTGCCTTGCACTGGCTGGGGGAGGGGAAGGGGGAGGGAGGAGGAGGGGGCTACATTAGCCACACTCCCTTGAACCCCAGCCGTGGCTCCTAGCTACTCCCTCCTGGCATCCTCTCAGACACAGGGACAGTCAAGGGCAGCCTCACCTTCTTGGGGTACGTCTGACCTTCCCCCCCACCCCCACGCACCCCTCTCCAACCACTGGCCTGACCCCAAATGGTGGAGGGAAATCCTTAGACCAGGAGGCACAGCCTAGTCCCACGGAACTCCAGGATCCTTATCTGTCTTCTGTCTTTCAGGTCTCACCAAAGCAGACCCAGAACTAGCGTGGGTCTCCTTGGGGAGCCCGGAAGCTCTCCTTAAGGGCCAATCTAGACCAGGACACCCTGAAGTGGGAGGCAGTGGGGTTCCTGGAGAATCTCAGAGAAAATAGCTTCTTTCTTCCTGGTGCAGAACGCCATCTTCCACTCTCAAGCAGACGACCACACTCTCATCCCTGACCCCAAAAAGGCAGTTAACCCGAGCTTCTGTGTTTGCTGGCTGGGTGTCCTTGGGTAAATGGCTTTAGGTTTCTACAGCTTTGATCCCCCAGTCTGTAAAATGGGTATATTACTGATTATTTCCTACAAGAGCTAAGAGTAAGGCGTACATAGGACACTCGACTCCCAGGGCTGGGGTTCAGGGTGCACTCAATACGCAGCAGCTGCTGTCTTTATTGTGCAGGGACCCGCCCACAGTGGCAACAGAGGAGGATCCCCAGGTCCCACCAGGACAGGGGCTTCAGTTCTTATCATCGCTATTCTACTGAGCATCCTGACTGTTGCTCAATTAATTACTTTTTGAATGGATGAGTGAATGAACAGAGAAACCAGCCACACCTTCCTCCTTAATCCAGCAGTTGAGTCTCATGTCTGACCCACAAACTGATTCAGGTCAAAGCCAGTCCTTCCGGTTCCCTTCCACTCAACATCCCTGGTCCCCAACATCCTTCAAGCTGAGCCTGGCTGGACTGACCCCCATTGCTGTGGTGGGGTTGTGGCCAGAGTAGCCCCCCTTCCACACGAGGAGACTGGCTAAGGGGTCCAGGGTACCCCCACCCGTGGTGTCCCCCTCCTGAGGCCGGCTGAGGGGGAGGGAGGCTCCCGGCCCAGTGTCCTTAATAGGCTTGGTCTCCATGGGAACCTGGGGGCAGGGGGGCTCCGGAGGGGGGAGGGGAGGCGACCGAGGCCTGCTGACCAGTGGGAGCCGCCAAGTTCGGCGGCGGCTAAGCCTGAGTGGCAGCCATGGCGGCTGACCATTGTTCCCCCCTCGGTGGCGGCCCCTCGATCCGGGCGGGGTGGGGGGGCAGCCGCGGGGCCCTTGGCATTCCCGGCTGTCCCCCTCGCTCCCTGGCAGCCTATTCTCCAGCTCCCCCTGGCCTCCCCGGGCCGGTTTCACATGCCAACGCCGATTTAGGCCCGAACAAAAGACGCGGCCGCTGACGGCTTCTCCTGGGGCCCGGTTGCCATGGCAACGCCGGCCCCGGGGGCAGGCGGCCTCCAATCACAGCTGCTGGATCAGATTAGTGCGGGCTCTAATGCTCGGTGCTCAGACACAAAGACACCCCGCCGGAGCCGAGCCGGGCCTGCAGCTTCCCAGGAGCACCCTTCCCTCTGGGGCCCAGGCTCTGCTTGCCCTGCGTCTTGGACCCAGATCCCCAAGGAGGCGCCTGAGCCAAGGCCTCTCTGGCCTCAACACGTCAGCATCCTCTGGCCTGCAGACCCCCCACCCAGCCACCGCTCGCTGACGCTCTCCCAAGCCTGGTCCAGCTTGGCCTGATGGGGAATTCACGTACTACCAGGGACCTGGACCACCTGAAACACTCCTCCTTCATCCACCCCTGCACTTCAGACAGACCCCTTAGCCATTTCCCCCCTCACGGCCCTGAGGTTTACCCTGCCTGCTTTTGTATAGATACCTTTATTGTCTGGGTGGTACCACACCCGCCTCCCTTTCACGGACTACCTCTTCCAAGGCCCAGAAATTAAACCTGGACACACCCAGGAGCCGAGAGCTAGCGACCTCTCTGGGCTGGAGCACACTTGGAGTGTTTTCTTCACTTCCCATACCTGGAGATCAGAAGCCACCCCCAGCTCCCCACCTGTTTAAGCAGGGTACCCCAATGCAATAGGAGTCTTTATTGCTCTCTTATCATTCTCCCTAGGAAGGAGAAGGGGGGGGGGGAGGGAGGTGCAGCTGCCTGTAGCTTGGACAGGTGCAAGCTCCCAAGAGGGCAAGGGGAGGGGAGCGCTGGATTGAACTGGCTACAGAATCGCCTCCTCCCTCGGGGGAGTGAAGAGAGGCAGGAGAAAAATACAGAGGAAGGGTAGAAAGGTAATGAGAGACTATTGAAGAGGCCCAGAGTCTGAGGCCCACACACGGGTCCAGATCCCAAACTGACTTGGTCTGACCTCACCTGCAGGAGGAGCCAGGCCCTTGTCTGCCATTTACTGTAACTGGGATGATCTGACTGCCACCCCCTGCCTCCTCTGAGGCTTTCCCCGGCTTCAGCCAGGCACCCACAGTGAAAGACCTACCTTTCCGAACTGCTCAAAATAGTGCTTCACGTCTTCTACCGTGGTGTTCACAGACAGCCCCCCCACGAAGATCTTCTTAGTTCGAGTGACCATCTGTCGGGGAAGGAAGGAGAAAGTGGGCATCTGAGTCCCGTGGCCTACCGCCACCAGCAGGGGCTGTGGAGGGGGGTTCCCCCCTGCCTGGATGGCAGCTGACAAACTCTCTGTGGCCCCAACTTCTCCAAGGCCCCCTTCCAAGCTCCCCCTTGGACTCCTGCCTCTAGGCCTGTCATAGGCAGCTGTGTGCCCCACACCCTGGCTGGCTTGAGTGTGCCTCCCTCCCTGGGGTCTGTGTATGGAAAAATGCCTTCCCCCTCAGGAACCGTACAAGGAAGTGGTGGTGTAGGGGGGGAGCAGGCCAAGGGCCTAGACTCACTGCCTAGCATGAAGACTGCACAAGTTCTCCTGGGAGACACCAAAGCCACCAAGGGGTGTCACCAAACCTAGCACCAACATTTCCCTCCTCAACCTTCCTCCCAAGCCAACCTCTGGCAGCCCCGTGGCCCCAGCCCCTGTTTTAGGAAGACCACATGGTCCTAATTACCTCAGGAGCGCATGGCTAATCCGAGGCAATTCCCAGCCCCATCCTAACACTAAGGCACCTTCTGTCACCAAACTGCTTAATGGAATTAACCCAATTCTGACCATGTGCTCCCTGGTGTGGTTTCCTTCGAATACCTGCCCCATAATTGCTTTCAGACCCTCAACTGGACCCTTTCCAAGGATGCCCCCTTTCTTGTCTTCCAAAACCTGCTCCTTTCTCTCTGCCCCTAGCAGAGACCTTGATGGAATTCAGGGCTCAGAATCTCGGAGGACCTGGGTTGCCATCAAGGGAGAAACTGAGACCTCCAGGAGAAGGAACATCCAGTCTCAGGATGACCTCAACCAACAAACATTAGGGTCCAGACTCCTGGTACTGCAACTTGCCCTCTTCTTCCAGTCCCCATTTGCTTAAAACCTAAGATCTGGCCAGTTGCCATGGCGTCTGGGATCAAATCTAAGGTCCTTGCCCTGCATCACAAATCCTGCAGGCTGTCTGCTCAACGGCCCAGAAATCTTTCACAGAGCCACAGAGGTTCAAGTTAAAAACACAACAGGTGACCAGGGTCTGAAAGGCTCCGGCCTCCCTTCCCCCTCTGAAAGCCCAACGCACCTCAAACCAGAGACAGGAGGGTGGCATGGAATGAGGCGAGCTCCCTCACCCAAGTCTAGGACAAGCCCGCCCTGTGTTCGTTGTGCTCAGCACCCACAGGTCGTGAGCTACTAGGCCAGAATCACACTCAGTCCAAACTGTACTGGCTTCAAATACAGGACAACGAAGCCACCTCCCTCTGTATCTGCTGTCCATCCCGCACGCGGGTGGAAGGAGTAGTGTGTCTTAATTCTGTGCAACAGATATCCCCTCTCCTCAGCCCTGCCAATTCGAGAAACACTCCAGACACCCCAGAGCATGCTGGGAAAACCACTACCCCTTCAGCTTGCCCAGAATAAAGGAACTTTCCCAGCAACCTCCTCCCTGCCCCTTAGCCCCATCACACACCTACCTTAGGCTGTGCTCTCCGAGGAAAGGCCACCTTGGGGTCAATCTGTAAGAGAAGGGACAGGTTCGGAGTCTTGGGGATCTCGTATAGCCTCGGCGGCCACACAACCTCCAGCTTCCTTCATCTCAGGACACAGAAGTAAGAGAAACCACAACAGCTTCAGGTAGGACAACACAAGTTGTGGGGTTCTAACCCCACACACACACAACTTTCTAGCTGGGATGAGACCCTGGTCAAGTTATTCAACTCCTCAGAACTGCAGGGTCAGGTCCACCTGCTAAAAGGACAACTAATACCTTCCCCACCCCAAAGGTCCGTCTGCAGATTACTTCAGACAGCGATCACTGAGCATGTGACACGGTGTCTAGCCCACAGCCGAAAACCAAAACGATGTGGCCTAAGTCTTATTTCACCCAATATCGGACACACCGGAGGTCTCGCCAAACAGACTCCCTCCCACAAGGGTGCCGGCGTCATTACCCACCGCCTAAGTGGCGCGTGTAATTCTGACGTCACCAACGGGACTTTTGCAAGACTATCTAGTCTTTGCCTGAAAAGGACAAGGTCAGAGCTCAGACCCACCAGGATAAGGCTTAGTACTGTCTCCCTACTACCTCCAACCACTGATGGCCCTCCTTAGGGGCTGCAAGCAAACAGCTCCTGTTGGACATCAAGGCTCCAGGGGAAGCAGAGAACAGGGAATGAGACTTAGAAGCCCTGGGCTACAGGCCAAGTTTGGAATCTTGGTAGTTGCATGGGCCTCTCTTAAGCCTCAGTCCACCCATCTGCAGAGTGGGGACAATCACACCCACTCCGCCGAGGGCAGCTGCGGGGGAATCAGACGAGATAAAGGGTGAAAGCGGTCCTTTGTCAACGTCCCTTCGCCGCACAAACAAAGGTGCCATTACCAGGTTACCTTTGCCCTTGACGAAATCAGGACGCACCTGGGTACCGATCCTAGGCGCTTCAAGCCACACTGACAGACAGTAAGAAACAGAACACGAGATGGTCTGTGACCGAGACAGGGCCTGCGAGGCCTGGTCCTGAAAATCCTTGCTGTTCACATGGACGGACATCATTTAGAAGTTACCAGCCAATCACAGGCGAGATCTATCTTTTCCCCAAAGTTCCTTCTGTTCAAAACTCAGTATTCTAGACAACTGGCCCTAGCTTCCCTCTGCCCACATGGCCTGAACCAGGAAGCAGCCTTCTGCCAGCTCCCCTACTGGAATCCGCCCAGAGACGGATCTCCAAAGCCCGCACTAGGGCAATGTCCCCCCTGTAAGCAAGGCCCTGTGATCTCTAGGGAAAAACCAAACCCACCCACTGCTCATCCGAAGTTGTGATTTCATACGTCCTCACCCTACTTCTTCCAGATGCAGCCTCGCTCCCCAACCACCTACCCACAAACCTCAAACAGCCCCCTGCACAGACCCTGATAGAGAGATAGTAGACAAATCACACTCCCCCAGACCCACATACAGCAAGTCCCCAACACACACACACACACACACACACACACACACACACACACACACACCACCTCCACTCTGACTCACAGCTGGCAACGTAAGTAAAGACCAACAAGTAAATAAAAGGTGAAATTCAGAACCCAAAATAGACTCTTTTCCCGCCCCCTTCCCCAGCCCAGAGATGCTAAACACAGACAAAGCCCTTGCAGTTGGCAACTTCCATATCCTAAGGGATGCCCACCTCGGCATCCTCCCCCTACCCCCTTATCAATCTTGGACTCCTCCGGCCCCCCGCCCTAGCACTCAGCTTCCTGAGAGCAGCAGAAGCCATCGGTGCATTCTGAGGACAGGGGACTGATGGTAGGAGAGCAGGCAGCAGATAATCGCCAAAAACAATAGGCCACTGTCTCTTCTTTCTCAGCCTGGGTCACTCGGGCTGAGCCAAGAAGATCCTTTTAGAACAAGCAAAGTGGAGGCCTGGCCTCGTTTGCTCATTACCGTGTGCAGGAGTGGGAGCCACTGGGCAGAGATAACAGGAGCGGGGACAGACAGTAATTTAACAAATTCTTGGGCACAACCAGCCATTGTTGCAGGTAAACAGGAGCCAGTAACTGGCCCAAGCAGGGAGGCCCAGGGCTGGGGAAGAATGGGGGAGTGTGGAGAGAGGTCACATTGTCCCGGCCCCACTGGCAGACAGACACCCCCCCCACCCCCATCATCAAGTGAGCCTTCCTCTGCTTTTCTCTTTTTCCTTCTGGAACCCCAGAGCTGGCCTCCGCCAGCGCCCCCTGCAGGGTCCAAGACACTGGGAACACGGGGGAAAGAATCAAAATGTTCCAGGAGTTTGAATGACAAACAGGCAGGGTCTCCTAAGATCTGGTCGGCAGAGCACTTTTTTTTCCCCTTCTATGCAAGCTAGCTCCCTGTTCACAAATCCCCTGTAAGGATAAAGAAGGTGCGTGTCTTCTACAAAAGCGAGGAGCTCATTGACCAAAGTGCGGGAAGGAGGAGAGGGGAGTGCCCACGGGGGTGGGGGGTGCTCTGTGATGCTTTGCCATTGGTCTGGAATGGAAAAGGGGGTGTCACAGAGTCAAAGAGTAGTTAGATTTCAGAGAAGCCACCGTGGGTTTGTAACTGTAGCCCTGACTCACTCAAGCTGGGGTAGGAGAGGGACTCGGCTCCACCCCAAAGCCAGAAGTACCAAGATTAGCACTCACAGAGAAAGGGTAGTAGTTGCTTCGTCCCTCACCAATACTCGGGTGTGTGCTATCTTTTCCCAGGCCTGAGATTTTTTTTTTTTTTCCTTTCCTCCCTCTGTCCCCAACTCCACTGACAAACTTTCAGGGCATGACAGCTCTCGCACTCAGAAAACTCCATCCAACTGTCCCCACGAGAGAGAGAGTCCAGGATCTCTCTCCTTCGGCAGCCTCCCTCTCCCAAAGGACCCCCGAAACCCCGAGGGCCACTCACTGTTTTGGAGTCGAGCTCGTGCCGAGATTGCGCCAGCACTTTATCCACCCCCGCCTGGTCCATGAAAGTGACGAAGCCGAAACCCCTGCGCCGCGTAGTGAGGGAGAGGCAGATGGTTACAAGGACAGCGAGTGGCCGCGGCGGGAGGGGCGAGCCCGGTGGCAGGAGAGGTCTCCGGGACTCACCTGGATCTTTTGGTCAGGGGGTCCCGCATCACCAGACACTCTTTCACCTCCCCGAACTGGCCGAAGTATTCGCGCAGCCCTTCTGTAACCACACACTCGCCTTCGGACCAGCCCAGGCCCGGAGCCCTTCCCCCTCCTCCCCCGTCCTTTGCCCCCGGTGACCCCAGCGCGGCCCCGCCGCCCCCGCGCCGAGCTGCCCGCGCGCGCGCTCTCCGCGGCCGGCCCCCCCACCCCTGCCCTCGCCGGGGGGTTCCCGCGGAGCCTTCCTGGCGCCCACCGGGGCCTCGGCAAGGCAAGGGCCGGGGCCGGGCTGGAGTGGGGGACCGCTCCGGTTGGGTTCCCGCCGCTCCGGGAGCAGCCTCACAAAAGTTTGAGCCGCAGGTGCGAGCGGAGTTGGAGCTGCCGCCGGCGGGTCCCGGGGGCCCAGCCCGCCCCCCGATGCCCCCTGAACCTCCCCCCACCCCCACAACTGCTCCCCAACCCGCGCCGGGCCCGTGCGCGCTCGCCGAGCGTGCTGCGCTCTCGGGGTCCCCAGGGCGGGGCGCGGAAGAGGGCACGAGGGCGCCCGGGGTCAGCGGGGCGCGGGGCCGGGCAGGGGTGTACAGGGTTGGGGCGCCGCAAGGGGTGCAGGGTGGCGGTGCGGGGGCCGGCGGGCGATCCCCGGCTGGCTCACCCTGCGTGGTCTGCCAACTGAGTCCTCCGATGAACATCTTGCTGCGGGAGGAGCAGAGACACAAAGGGCCCGCGTGAGCGCCGGGCGCCAGGGAGCAGGGGGCGCGGGCCCGGGCCCCGGGGAGGCCCCGGCCCGACCCGGATCGGCCATGTTGGCGGGGCCGGGGCGGACGCGGGCTGGGCAGGCCGGGCCGGGCCGGGCCGGACCGTACCAGGGGTCGTGTGGCGAGTCCGGGAGGCGAGGCCGGGCTGGGGCGCGTCAGTCTCCATCGGGAGCCGCGGGCGGCGCGGGCAGCGGGCGGCGGCGGCGGCGGCGCTCGGCGCGGGGCAGATGAGGAGCGCGGCGAAGGGGCCGGACGGACGGGCCATGCTGCCCCCTCCCCCGACCCCGCTCGGGCGGGCGGGCGGGGACGGCCAGGGGAGGGCCGCCGGGGGCCGACCTGCCAGCTCCTCCCCGCCGCCCTGCGCGCATAAAGCCCGGCGCGCGCCCGGGCGCCCGCGGAGGCGGCGGTGGCGCCGGGACCCCCCCTCCCTCGGGGTTCCTGTGTGTCCAGGGGGCGAGCGAGGTCCCCTGATTCCTGGTGCGGGGCTCGGGCCTGGGGCGCGGCCGCACCCCTCACCCACAGCGGCGCGGGGGCCCAGCCGCGGGGAACGCCCTCCCGGGATGAAGCGCTTCCCGGTGCGTTCAAGGTAGCTCGGCTTTGGATCGGGAACCCTCCCTAGTCCTTCCTCCCTGGTCCCCGCTATTCAGAAGATGTCCCTAATCATCCTGGGTCGGGTTGGAGATAGCCCAGTGCCCCCCAATCCCTACACCTTCCAACTGGTAAGAACCTCTCTTCCCAGTTCGAGCGAGAAGCCGCCCTTGGAGCCCCCCCACCCCCAGTTTCTCCTAATTTAGAGTGCCCTGACAACGGTCTCCAGTCCACTCCTAGTTTCCCACTTCCAATTTGGGGAGCCCTCTCAGTGCCTCGCATCCTGAGTGGGGAGCATCTATCAGTACACTAGTAGAATCTTTCCCAGTTTTGTTTGCCCCTCCTCAGCCCTTGCTGTCCAAATTAAGTGTGCCTTGCAACTCCCTAAACCCTTCTCTCCACACTCGGGACCCCTATGGTCTGTTGAGAGCATGCCCAGCTTTGAGCCAGGTTTCTCAGGTGGTCACCTCTCCGCCTTTCTGTGGGCAGCTCCTCCTGTCTCACTCCCGGCCCCTTTCGGACTCTCTGGAGTGGGGGGGAACCTGATTCCAGACACTCGCTGGTCTGGTCCCCAATGAAGCGGAGAGAGAAGCCAGTGTCTCAGAGATTCCAGTTTGGGATCCCGGTTGACGCGTTTGTGCACCTTCCCCTCCGAATGACCCTCTTCATCTGGGGTCCTAGCTCCCTTCAGTCTGATTTGGAAGAACCTGGGCTGCCTATCCACCGAGTTTAGAGTTAACTTTCCTCAGTAACTCATTTCCCTCTATGAAGCCAAACTCCTGTCTTCTTCCCTCTCACGGCTCTTTAGCATCTCCTCTGAGTACTTTAATCCCATGTCTTTTCAGTCACCCCCAAACTTCTTATCTCCAGCCTGGGAAGACCAAGAAAGTCCCTTAGACATGGTGAGAGGCAGGTCCACCCTTCTGGCTCAAGGCCAAGGGATACCTTCACTTCCCTGGTTGAAGCCACGTTAGAAATGGTCCAAGCAGGAGGCTAAGGTGTCTTTACAACCCCCTCCCTACCACCTTGCTTGCATCCCTGTCTCCTCTCTTCCTTACACCCTCCCAGTGTGATCTAGTAGTCACCTCTGTACCCACCCTGTACTCGTTCACCCTTGTGATAATGTGTACCCCAGCCCCAGCCTGGCATCCCAACCTGGAGGTGCTATCCTGGACCTCTTAGTACACGCCCCTCCCCCACCCATCACACCGGGGGAGAGAGTGAACCCCTTTTAAGTTTCCTTTGGAGCCTTGTGGGAAAGCTCAGCAGGTACATCCTGCCGGGTACAAACAAATGTCCTTCTTCCTACTTGTCTCCTCCTACCCTCCCAGTGTCTCAGCATCCCCTGGATTGGGAGGTGGGAGGTGGGAGGTGGGATGGGAAGCACCCTATACTTACTTACCTGAGCTGGAACTTGAGATGTGTCACGGGAGAGAGAGGGAGAGATAGATGAGGGTCAGCAGGTAAAACACTCCCTGTGCCCGGTGTCAGTGACCTGATTCTTCTTAGAACTTCCGGCTCCTTGTGTATAACATGTTCTGAGACGTGCCAGGAAGGGCAGATCTGTGAACACTGGCTTGTGTATTCCCGCTCTTGGCAGGTGGCTCAGAGGCCGGAGAAATAGTAGGCATTGTTTGTTCGGAGCCAGCCATGACTGTGACGTAGCAGCTTGAGAGAGCATCCCTGGTTGGTATCTTCATTCAGTACCTTGGAGCAGAAAACCTGTATTTCCTTGTGCCGGTAGCTAGCTGGTGACTCAAGTCCACTCCCACTGCAGGATCCCTGCTACCTAGCTGGTTCAGTTCACTTTGCTGCCAAGGGGCAATGAATCCTTGGCAGGGTGGCCCTCCCGGGACAATGCATGAGGGTCTGGGCAGGATTAAGGGGGGAAAAAATGATCCTTCGATCACTGGGGCCCAGACTCGACTTGGGAGATTAGAAGCCATAGCCCCAGGTCCTTCTCTCCAGTGCTGCATACACAAGCCCACTCCACAAATGAAAGAATTTGCTCTATAATGCTTTTCAATCCTCTTGAGAGAGACATCTCTCTTGGACAAGTGACATCGCACCCAGCAACCGAGATGGTGTAACCAGTATCAGATATTTACAGAACACCCACCTTCTAGCCTCTACCCCAAGTACAGAGTTACGATGGTTGATTTGTGCCAACAGAAATCGGATGAACACATAGGAGCCCTGTTAAGTGATGTGGAGAAGGAATGAGGAGGTTGGGAGGTAGGGGGAGATTTACTTATTCATGTAGCCTGGCCTGCCCTGCAGTTCATGATCCTCCTGCCTCAGCCTCCTGAGTGCCAGGGTTACAGGCACGAGACACCATACTTGATTCGATGTCCAATTTTGATTTCTTATGTTCTATTTAGTGTGTGAGCGCACACCCCGTGGCCCACAGAAGGAAGTCGGAGGATAATCCCCAAACGTTGGTTCTTCTCACCGTGTGGGTCCTAAGGACCAAACTCAAAGTCAGGTTTGGCAGCAAATGTTTTTGGTGTCTTTGCTGGCCCTATTTCATTTTAAACCAGCAAATCACTCATAAGGAAGGGGATGACTACGTGAGTCTACTGTGTTATCCGGAACTTTTTGGTTTGGTTGGTTTTGGTTTTGGAGACAAGAGTTTCTCCGTGTATCCCTGGCTGTCCTGGAACTCACTCTGTAGACCAGGCTGCCCTCAGACTCAGAGATCCGCCTGCCTCTGCTTCCCAAGTGCTGGGATTAAAGTGTGTGTCACTACCACACAGCTCTTTCTTTCCTTCCTTCCTTCCTTCCTTCCTTCCTTCCTTCCTTCCTTCCTTCCTTCCTCCTTCCTTCCTTCCTCCTTCCTTCCTTCCTTCCTTCCTTCCTTCCTTCCTTCCTTCCTTTGTTTTTTCTTTTGGGCAAGAGATCTCATGTAGTCCAGGCTGGCCCAAGGAGCAAAGATAACCCTGAATTTCTGACCCTTCTCTACTTTCTTCCCAAGTGCTGGGATCATACCCAGGGCTTCGTATAAGGCAAGAAAATGCCATCTACCGAAAACCATCCAGAGTGCTGCCCCCAACTTCTTTGTTGGAGACAGACTCTCACTCTTTGCCCAGATTGGTCTGAAAACCACTGAAAGCCAGGCTAGCCTCAAACTCGAGGCAATGCTCCTGCCTCACGTTTCAAGTGCTAGTGTTACAGACACCGTGCCTGGCCACAGACGTCGGACGTCAGCACTTATTTTAAGGAGGTGGCCATCAGATGACGCTGATAGCTGGGGTCTCCCTAAGGCAGGTTTTAGGGAGACATTACTTTAAAATAAACTAACGAACTTTTTAGAGCAACTGCCAGACTGAAGGCTAAATCACAAGGTTTTCAGTTTGTTTGTTTGTTTGTTTTTATAGGAATTAGTTTAAAATGTCTGATTTATTGTTGTGTCTTGTGGGAGCTTGCGGGCACACATGTGAAAACCGAAGGGCAACTTTAGGTGTCCTCTCCAGGGCTAGCCAGGGTAAGCACCCCCCCCCCCATACACACCTGGCGTTTTTTTTCTCAACTAATGCATTTATTCACTTTCCATCCCGATCACTGCCCCCCACATCTGGCCTCTTTAAATGGTTCTTGGCTAGGACTCAGATCCTCACGACTGTGTTGGCAAGCACTTCACTGACAGAGGCGTCTTCCCAGCCCCTGCCTTTCATCCTTTTGCTCTGTCTCATTTTGAGACAGGGTCTCATGGAGCCCAGGCTGGACTTGAGCTCCTGATCAGCCCACCTCTACCTCCCAAGTGCTGGTATTACATAGGACCGGTCCATTTTACAACCTCCCCTCATTTAAGAAAGTACAAGCAGGTATGATTTTTAGAGTGATTTTGGGCTCACAGCAAGCAACACTGATCAGAAGGCACAGAAGCTGGCCTATACACCTGGGCATACAGGCACAGCACCACCCATGTCAACATGGCCGCCATGGACTCTTCGTTTGTAGGGACAGGCAAATGTGTACAGACACAGTATCAGTGGAACTCAGGTCTCCCTTGGTGGTCACTGCTGGGTTGCAACTCTAGAGGTATAGAATGCACAGCTGTGTATCTGCCAGCGTAGTATCAAATAAGGTAGTTTTGCTGCTCTCAAGAGTCCTCCAAGTTCTGCCTTTTACTCTTCCCTTCTCTACACCTTCGATCTCCTCACTGCTTCCACAGGAGTTTCTCCTCTAGAATGCCTAGCGCTTTCTAGAAGGCATACGGTATACATTGCCATCCTTGAAGTAGTAGCAGGCATTTGAGGTCCCTCCGTGTGTTTTCACTTACTGATATTCATTCATTCATTCATTCATTCATTCATTCATTCATTCATCATCCGCTTACTTAGTTTTAGACAAGACCTCATCACGTAGCTCACCTGACAGGGATCTCTCTGTAGACCAGGCTGCCCTTGAACTCCTAGAGATCTCTGCCTCTGCCTCCCGAGAGCTTCGAGAAAAGGTGTGTGGCACTAAACCCAGTCCACTCCTTTTTGGTGCTGAGTAATATTCCATTTCCTGCTCGTTCCTGCTTATTCACTGTGGCTGCTTTCAAGTTTAGGCAGTTTATAAAGCTGCCGGGGCAGCCGTATACAATTTGGAGGGGAGGGGTGTTGTACAGACATAGTTTTTTTTTTTTTTTTGGTTTTTTTTTTTTTTTTTTTTTGGAGCTGGGGACCGAACCCAGGGCCTTGCGCTTCCTAGGCAAGCGCTCTACCACTGAGCTAAATCCCCAACCCCCAGACATAGGTTTTTAATCTGCATTTTGTTGTTCTAATTTTCCTCTCCTATTTTTTCTTTTTCTCAAATTTCTGGACCCCACCAGGAATTAATGAGCTGGGATAGTAAGAGCAGGTCACCGGGAGTCAGATGACCCCGTAAGGTTGGTCTCAGGATCCCGGCTGCCTTGGATGGGTCTAGAACTTCACGAGGAAGCCTCCTAAGCTCCGTCTTCCCGGGGTTGCTTTGGTGCCAAAATCGTGTCTTTGGAAGCACCCCGGATCTCTGAAGTGTGTGGGAAGAGAAGGAGCTCTCTGTGCATTCCCTGGTCCAGTTAATCTGGTCCAGTTCCAACTCAGTTACTATCAAGACGGAAGTGGACAGCTCCCAGGAGTCCCAGCATGTACAAGTAGCCCTCTGGGTTCAATCCCCAGCACCGAGGGAAAAGAAGAGAAAGAGAAAGGGACCATGTGTAGCATTATTCTACCTCGAGATCTACAGATCAATAGGAGAGAGCTGACAATTTAGCAGTAAGCTCTTGTGGGCTGCACAGAGGGCTCATCCATTAAAGGCACTCGCTGCTCTTCCAGAGGACCTGAATTCGATTCCCAGCACGACGCACATCTAGAAGCTTATAACCACCTGTAACTTCAGCTCCAGGGATCTGACTTCCCCAGTCTCTGAGGCCACCTCCACTCACATGTACACATGACACAACACACACACACACACACACACACACACACACACACACAGATTAAAAATAAAATAAATATTGTTTAAAAGGAAATAAGCCCTTGTATTTACAGTCTGTTCATATCTGACAGGGGTATCTGGGTATCCGTGCACAAAGAAATGAAGCAGTGCCTCACCCCACTGCACCCTCAGATGTTGATCCCAAATGGATCAAAAACCTAAATGTTGGAGCTAAACTATAGCAGAAAAGTAAATCAATTAAACAATATTAAACTTAAAATTAAATACCCTTGCATCACAGCAGACACACACAAAACTGTAGGAAACTACATAGCTATGCACAAGTACATGAATTTAATTTCACTTCCCCCCCTCCCCCATACAGCCCCGGGCTGTTCTGGGACTCGATCTGTAGACCAGGCTGGTCTCAAATTCAGAGATCCTCCTGCCTCTGACTCCTGAGTGCTGGGATTAAAGGCATGGGTTTTAATTTTACTCTTTAAAAGAATGTGTGTTTCAAAGAACTCCATCAATAAAATGAAAAGACAGTGGGAGGGGCTGAGAAGATGGCCCAGAGGGCGGAGTGTTTGCAGCTAGCCTAAGAAGATCTGAATTTGGGTCACCAGCTCTTAGGTAAAAGCGCGGTGGAGAGGGCAGCTTGCTTCTGTAACCCCCATGGGGGATTGGGATAGATATCAGCAACCTGAGGGTTCAAAGTTCAGAGAGAGAGAGACCCTGCCTCCAAATGGGAGGTGAATGACAGTCAAGGCGAGGTACCACACACCTTTAATCCCAGCACTCAAGAGGCAGAGGCGAGCATATCTCTGTTTGAGGCCAGTCTGGTTTACCTAGTGAACTTGAGGAAGACTGCCAGGGCTACTTGGAGAAACCCTGTCTCAAATAAATAAATAAATAAATAAATAAATAAATAAATAAATAAATAAATAAATAAATAAACAAGCAAGCAAGTAAAAAAAGAAAGAAACGAATGGAAGAAGGAGGGAGGGAGGGAGAAAGGAAGGAGGTGACAGCCAATAGAAAACATTCCGATGTCAACCTCTCGCCTTCCTCTACCCCCACACCTGCACATACATGTGCGCTTATGCATACATACGCTACACATACACACAAACACTAAATAATTGGATTCATGTCTAGAGTGCATGTACAACTCATTAACAAAAATGTAAACGGCTCAATTAAAAATAGGCAGGTCCTCTCATAGGATAGCGTCTGCGTGCCCCAGGGAGCTTGTGGTGGTTCTATCCCCACGTGCTGTCTATCCCAGCATGCCCCGCGAAGGATAGCAACTAAGGGCTGAGGATCGGGGGCCAGCTGCTGTGAGGAAGGAACTGGAAGTTCACAATGCCATCTCCGGGCAGTTTTATTCCAGAGATACCATCTGAGCTTGGGGGCTCATGAGGACCGAGGTCCTGTAGGCTGAGAATTCGAACTGCCATCCTGAATGACTTACCATGGACAAGGTCTTCAATGCACGCAGACATTTCAGCGTGGACCACAGACCCCACCTGCATCACGGACAGCAGGGTCCGTAACAGGCGCCAGCCTTTGAGTTCCTTAGAGGCAGTGAGTGGTGGAAAGGGATTCCTGAGAGGCACTGAGGGGCCGGGCTACTGTCCAAATAGCCGAGTTCAGGGTTCGAAGCTTGGTACTATAGCATGTGCTCGGCATGGGTAAAATTCTAGGTTTACCTCAGCATTAAAAAACAAACAGAAGGGTTGGGGATTTAGCTCAGTGGTAGAGCGCTTGCCTAGCAACCGCAAGGCCCTGGGTTCGGTCCCCAGCTCCGAAAAAAAGAAAAAAAACAAAACAAAACAAAAAACAGAAACCCCCTGGGTCAGCAAGGTGGGTGAGCAGGTAAAGGTGCTTGCTACCAAGCTCAGTCTCTCAACGGTAGAAAGAGAACGGACGCCTGCAAGTTCTCTCTCTCTCTCTCTCTCTCTCTCTCTCTCTTCTCACATATATATATATATATATATATATACACATTTGAGAATATATATACTTGGAATGAATATATACATATACATAAACATTACATATATATATATTTATTTATTTATTTATTTATTTATTTATTTATTTATTTCTGGCTAGCCTGAAACTCATTAAGTAGATCAGGCTGGCCTTGGACTCAAAGAGTTCTGCTTCTGCCCCTGAGTGGTGGGTTATGTGACATATCTTTTGTTTTGTTTTGTTTTGTTTTTGAGACAAGGGCTCTCACCCTGTATGTAGCCTTGGCTGGCCTAGACCTCACAGACATCTACCTGCCTCCACTTCCTCAGGGCTGTTCTGTTTGTTTTTTATCATAGTTTTTGAGACAGGATCTCGAGTAGCACAGGCTAGCCTCTTCCTTAAATTTATGTTTTATGTGTGTGTGCACGCACACGTGCGCCCACATGCGCTCGAGAGTGCACGTGCATGCATGCACATATATGTAGAGGTAACATAGGAGTCATTTCAAAACTTTTCTCCTTCTGCCTTGTGGGTTCAGAGATGAATCACGTCTTTGGCCACGTCGCACTGAGCTTCGCCACTGGCCCTCGGCTGGCCTCTTACTCACTGTGTCCCTGAGGGTGACCTTGAAAATGCTGCCCTTTCTCACACCAGAGCAGGGGGATCCCAGGGACGTGCCACCACACCTGGCTTCAGCTTCCTCTCTGGAGTAACGAAAATGTTCTAAAATTGATTATGGTGGCGTTTCAAAACGCCACCAGTCTATTTTAAGAGTGGAAGTAGGTGAATTGGGTGGTACGGGAGTTACGTTGCAATAAAGACGTTGCCAAGAAAATGTCCTTTTACCGACCCTTTCTCTAATCCAGCGCCTATCAACAGAATTAATGTGCAGCACCCTTACCATGGCGGCATGCTTTTTTCTTGTTATTATTATCTGAGCATGATTAGGACTTGCTTGCCCACCAGACACGCAGTACTAAGCACCTCCCAGGATTTTCCAATTCCCTCCTCCTGGCAGTTCTATTCTCTTTTTTATTTCACTGAACAGGAAAACAAATGGTGGAAGAAGTCATATAACAAATGATAACATCTCAATGCAAGGATTACTGAGCGATCACAAGGTACCAAGGCCCGGACCTCCAGCACTTGCATTCATTCAACGCTGACAGCTACTCTGGGAGGGACTCATTTTACAGACCGAGAGACAGAAGCACGGAAGAGCAAATGTACCCCTATAGCTCTGGTTGGCCAGTTGTGATGGTTTACATCTGTAACGTCAGTACTTTGGGGCAGAGACAGGAGGATCATTAATTTGAGGCCAGCCTGGGCTACTTAGTGAGCCCTCACACCAAACAGCAAACCTCAGAATGACAGCACGTGGGTGAGCGGAGGATGTCAGACATGTTCATGATGCCTTTATTTCTATCATAAACCACTATACCATGTTATCCACCTCTAAAGAATACACAATAAACCTGTTAATTATAGATGGTTCCGGACTGTCTATTGTGCTAGAGTGAGAGCCACTGAGAGCGGGGACCCCGTGCCAAGCGCGTTTGAATCCTTCCCCCTCTCCATCTTTTGGACCTGTGTACTTAATGCAACATTCTTCGTTAAGAATTAGCCCAGGGCTGGAGAGATGGCTCAGTGGTTAAGAGCACCGACTGCTCTTCCTGAGGTCCTGAGTTCAAATCCCAGCAACCACATGGTGGCTCACAACCATCTGTAATGGGATCTGATGCCCTATGGTGTGTCTGAAGACAGCTACAGTGTACTCGTATATATAATAAATAAATAAAATATTAAAAAAAAAAAAAGAATTAGCCCAGAGGCCAGGCATGGTGGTGTTTCCAGTTCAGGGTCAGAAGCTGGGGGTGTGGCTCAGTGGGTAGAGTACTTGTTTTGGATTTAAATCCCCCAAGACACACAAACAGGGCTTGATGGCACATGCCTGCCATCTCAGCCCTCAGGTGGAGGCAGGAGGATCAGAAGTTCAAGGTCATCTCGGGTACCATGGGGTGGCGAGGGAGCCCACTATGGCCGCACTCTCCAACAGAAGCGCAGATTTGTCCATGTCTGTCAACGTGTCACTTAACAACGGCGGCAACATTCTGCAGAGTTGTCAAGGAGTTTGTTGTGTGGATAGCAACGTTAATCAACGGCTCCCAACCATCCTAACGCTGAGACCCTTTAACACAGCACCTCAGGCTCGGTGGTCCTGTCATTGTTACTTCATAACTGTAATTTCCCTACTGTTACAAATCATTAATATCGATAGGGGACAAGAAGGGGTCAAGACCCACAGGCTGAGAACCACCGATCATAACGGTATAGCCAATCTCTTCATGAGTTTCTTTGATGTGGTCAAGAGAGTCAGGCCCCGGCGTGAGAACACAGCCAACTATTTCAAACTTTAAAAATAGTTAATATCCACATACGTGTGTAATTTCTTTCTTTCTTCCTCTTCCTCCTCCTTCCTCTTCCTCCTCCTTTTGGTTTTTTTGAGATAGGGTTTCTCTCTACATCCCTGCAGCTGTCCTGGCATTTGCCTGTAGACTAAGCTGGCCTCGAAGTCACAGAGATCCACCTGCCTCTACCTCCCAAGTGCTGGGACTAAGGGTGTGCACCACCACCACCAGGCAAACCCACTTCCCATTCCTTCCCTTTCAGCTCCTCCCCAATCTCAAGGGCTCTCTCTTAACACCCACTGGGTCCCTTAGTGCTGTGGTTCTCAACCTGTGAGTCTCGACCCTTGTCAAACCTCTGTCAAGAAAAATATTTACATTATGAATCATAGCAGGAGCAAAAGACGGCTATGAGGTAGCAATGAAACAATTTTATGGCAGGAGTCACCGTAGCACGAGGAACTGTATTAAAGAACTGTGTTCCCGTCTTTCTGCCCCGTCTTCTGAGATGATCCCTGAGCCTTAGAGGATGGAGGTGTAATACAGGTGTCCCACTTAGAGCTGAGCACTGCACATTCTCATCTTGTCTGCACGTCGGCTGGCTGTGGGTCTCTCTCTCTCTCTCATTCCATATACACACACACACACACACACACATGCACACACATGCACGTGCACACCCACACACAGGCAGGCACATACAAATGGACACACATAGACACATGCATGCACATATGCACACATACAGACACACAAGCACATGCACAAATACAGACACACAAGCAGGAATACACATAGATGGACAGGCACAATCACACACACATACACACAGAGGAAGGCATAAGCATACACATGCATACACACCCTGACATATATGCATGCACACACACAGGGACAATCATACATGCATACACACATACACACACACACACACTGACAGGCACAAGTATCCCCCACAGATACACAGGCACACAGGAACACACACACACACACACACACACACACACACATACACACACACACACACACACACACACACACACACACACACACACACACACACACACACACATGGCTCGGGGAACATCTCAGAACACCCATCTCAGCACAGATGGGGGGAGCCTCATGAAATCCCACCCCAAGCTGAGGGGCTATAGGCAGTGGACAGATGCTGGTGCTGGGGGGGGGGAGAGGGGAACTGTAACTATTGATAAGTTTCCCATGATCCATTAGAAAACTCTACACCAGTGTACGAACAAATTAGATTAATCAGCAATGGGGCTGCCAAGTGTCCGTGGGTGGGAAGACCCTGAGTTCACTCTTCAGTGCCAAGAAATGAGTGAGTAAATTAACCAAGGGCAGCAAGAGGTTCAGTGCGGCATAGCGAACAGCAAGCCAGCAGCCTGTCGTGATCCTGCTTAGGAAGCATGCGTACTACACACGTGTGAGACGTAACACGTGTGCCGTGACCCTATAATGACTGGCAGTTCTGAGTAGGGTGGCGCACCCCTGTAATCTCACCGCTTGGAAGGTGCAGGCAGCGGGGCAGGAGTCCAAGGTCTACCTGGGTTTTACCAGACCCTGTCTCAAAGACAAAAACAAACTAAAGCCGGTGGGGGTGGGGGTGCTTTTAATCCCAGCACTGAGGAGGCAGAGGCTGGCAGATCTCTGTGTTCAAGGCCAGCCTGGTCCACAGAGCGAGTGCCAGGACAGCTGAGGATACGCAGAGAAGCCCTGTCTTGAAAAATATACAAAAAGCAAAATAAAGTATAATAAATAAATACATTAATATAGCAGAGCTTGACAGCACTTTTTTGTACAAGTCAGGTTTGCACAGGGTCTCTTTCGTGTAGCTCAGACTGATCTTAATATCCCAATCCTCCTGCCTCAGCTTTCTATGGGCATGAAAAGAAGAGTGTATCAACCAAATAGCTGCAACTGTACTTTTTTTTTTTTTTTTTGAGATTTACTTATTTTATATGAGCACACTGTTGCTGTCTTCAGACACACCAGAAGAGGACATCGGATTCCATTACAGATGGTTGTGAACCACCATGTGGTTGCTGGGATTTGAACTCAGGACCTCTGGAAAAGGAGTCAGTGCTCTTAACCACTGAGCCATTTTTCCAGCCCTGTACTTTTTTTTTTTTTTTAAATCAGGTCATTGAAAAAAATCACTGCAATGTAGTAGATTCTCTCTCTCTCTCTCTGTCTCTCTCTCTCTCTGTCTCTCTCTCTCTCTCTGTCTCTCTCTCTCTGTCTCTGTCTCTCTCTGTCTCTCTCTCTCCTTTCCTCCCCCCTCCTTCCCTTCCTCCGTCCCCTCCTCTCTTCTGTCTGTCTTCTTTCCTTCCTTCCTTTTCTTCCTTCCTTCCTTCTTCCTTCCTTCCTTCCTTCCTTTCTTTTTCTTTGTTTCTTTGTTCTTCTTTCTTTTTTTCTCCCATACCATTTCAATATTCAGTGGAGGCAGAGGCTTTAAAGAGATTATTCAGGGAGTAAGGGCACTGCCTGCTCTTGCAGAGGACCAGCGTTCAGCTCCCAGCACCCCTATGCTGGCTCACAACCACTTGTAACTCTAGTTCCCATGGATCTGACACAGTCCTCTGGCCAACAAGGCGCCCACAGGGCACACAGACCCACCTGCAGGCAAAGCACTAATACACATAAAATAAAAACAATCTTTTGTTTGGGAGACAGAGTCTCACTATGTATCCCTAGATGATCTGGAGCTTGCTGTGTGGACCAGGCTGGTCTTGAACTCACAGAGACCCACCTGCCTCTGTCTTCTCAATGCTGGGACTAAAGGTGTGCACCACCACACCTCACCTTTGTGTATGTGTGTGTATGTGTGTGTGTGTATGTGTGTGTGAAGAGAGAGAGAGAAAGAGAGAGAGAACAAGAATTGCCTAGGTTTTCATGCCTGTGTATATGTATGTGCCTGTGTGCATGCGTGTACCTGTGTGCATGTGTGTAGGCCAGAAGTTAGCACCTAGCATCTTCTTCAGCCACCCCCACCTTGTATCGCTGATTTGGAAAGGCTGGCTGATCTGTGAGTGTCAGGGATCTAACTGTCTCCCATCCTGGGAGACACATGCCCAAGGTTTTCTAAGAGTGCAGATGATCTAAGCTTAGATCCTCATTGCTTCTTGGAAAACACTACCAACGGAGCCATCACCTCAACCCTGGTGTCTCATTATGTAAGAATACTTCCCACCCACAGGTGGTACACGCCTATCATCCCAGCTCTCCGGAAAGTGACGGGGAAGGACTGTAAATCCCAGGCTAGCCTGGGCTACATAGTAAGATCCTGTTTCAAACATTTCCTTTTGATGGAAGCTTCGCCTGCTTCCAAGCCTATGGTACCTGCTTCTTCCTCCACAAAGATTAAACAGTACTGCTCCTTCTCACAGATTAGAACTGTGTTAGAACTTCACACACACACACACACACACACACACACACACACACGTACACTAGATACTCGTTGTGTATTTTGTGTTAGCATAAATGTGGATTTTGTTCTTCTGTAAATGTGGGTGCATCCTAGCAACTGAGTAAACATAGTAAAAATGATTTGAACCGGGCTATGAAAGTATAAAAATTACACTTGTATTTTTTGCAAAATTTTTTTCTTTCTCTGGGGTGTGCGTGTGAGTGTGTGTGAGTGTGAGTGTGTATGTGAGTGTGTGAGAGAGTGTGTGCATGAGTGTGTGAGTGTGTGTGCATGAATGTGTGTGTGAATGTGTGTGTGTGAGTGTGTGTATGAGTGTATGTGTGTGAGCGTGTGTGAGTGTGAGTGTGTGAGTGTATGTGTGTGAGTGTGTGAGAGTGCGTGAGTGTGATGTGTGTGTGAGTGTGTATGAGAGAGTGAGTGTGTGTGAGTGTGAGTGTGTGTGTGTCTGTGTGAGTGAGTGTGTGCATGAGTGTGTGAGTGTGTGTGAATGTGTGTGTGTCTATCTGTTTGTCTGTTTGTGTCTCCTTTTGTTTTAAGCATACTGTTTTTGAGATCTACCTGTACTGTGTGAGCCAGTCGTCCGTTTCCTTTTCCTTCTGTGTAGTACTCCATCGCATAAGAATGTTATTCTTCACTGGTTCTGCTGATGGACGCTTGTCCTGTTTCTCGTTTCTGGCCTTTATGAATACTGCTGCTGTCGAAGCTTTTAGGCAGTCTTTAAATACTCTGGTTCAATTCATTTTCACTATGCTTTTTGTTTGTTAAGACGAATCCATATTTACAGGAAAAAAATCCATATTCACGCTAAAACAAAATAAGTCCACTTTACCCTCTGCAGCCCCACGGTAATGGTTTGTCAGTCGATGTAAATCTTCCCAGGTACTTCCTCTGTGTATAGAACCATATATGAACCTTAATGAGATCGTCGTCCCTCTGGACGGTCCTCCCTTAGCGATTCCGGGGGATACTGCGGAGTTTTTTGTTCGGTTGGTTTGGGGACTTTTTTTTTCTTTGTTGTTTCTTTTGAGAGGAGTGCTCGTGTAATGAGGGCTGGCCTCAAATCCACCATATAGCTAAGAGAATGACGCTGACCTTCTGACCCTCCAGTCTCTATGTCCAGATTCTAGGATTACAGTAGCATGTCGCCCTGCCTCACCGCAGAAGCACGCTTGCTTGATTTGTTATTATTAGCTATTTGTGTGTGTGTGTGTGTGTGTGTGTGTGTGTGTGAGTGTGTACACCACAGTGCATGTCTGAGTTAGGGTTCATTGCTGTGAAGAGACACCATGACCATGGCAACTCCTACGAAGGACATTTCATTGGGGCTGGTTTACATCGATGGAGGTTCAGTCCATTGTCATCACGGTGGGAAGGATGACATCCTCCAGGCATGGTGCCGGAGGAGCTGAGAGTTCTCCATCTCATTCCAAAGACAAACAGAAGACTGGCTTCTAGGCAGTTAGGAAGAGGGTCTCAAAACCCACCCAACAGCGACACACTTCGTCTAACAAGGCCACACCTCCTAATAGTGCCACTTCTTATGGACCAAGCACTCAAACCACAACAGGGCACATGCTGAAGTGAGAGGACAACTTTTGGGAACAGATTTCCTCTTTCTACCATGTATTCCAGGGATGTCAGGCTTGCGGGTCAAATGCTCTTACACTCTGTCTCAGTTAGGGTTTTACTGCTGTGAGCAGACACCATGACCAAGGCAACTCGCATAAGAACAGCATTTAATTGGGGCTGGCTTACAGGTTCAGAGGTTCAGTCCATTATCATCAAGGCAGGAAGCATGGCAGCATCCAGGCAGGCATGGTGCAAGAAGAACTGAGAGTTCTACATCTTCATCTGAAGGCTACTAGTGGAAGACTGACTACCAGGCAGCTAGGATGAGGGTCTTAAGGCTCATACCCACAGTGACACACCTCCTCCAACAAGACCACACCTCCTCCAACAAGGCCCCACCCACTCTAACAAGGCCACACCTCCTCCAACAAGGCCACATCTCCTCCAACAAGGCCCCACCTACTCCAACAAGGCCACACCTCCTCCAACAAGGCCACACCTCCAAATAGTGCCACTCCCTGGGCCAAGCATATTCAAACCATGACACCTCTGAACCATCTCACCAGCCCTAACCATGTAATCCCTCTCCTCATCCTCTCCCCAGGGGAGCTGTGTGATGGCTCTTGCCTATAATCCCCGCACTTGAGAGGCTGAGTAGGAAGATTGCAGAGAGTTTCCTGTGAGTCTGGGCTACACAGTACGTTCAAGGCCAGCCTGGGCTACAGAACGAGACCCTTTCTCAAAAAGAAAGGATGGGGCATAGAGGATGTATGTGTTTCATATGGGTGCTTGCTTAACATGCACGAGGCCCTAATTCCCAGCAGCAGCAGCAGCAGCAGCAACAGCAGCAACGACAATATGCAAGTGAGCACACACATACACACACACACTCAGACACACACAGACACACACACACATGCACACACTCACAGACACACACAGACACACACACTCACATGTACACACAGACACACACACATACACACACTCACAGACACACACATATACTCACATGCACACTCACACTCACAGACACACACACTCACATGCACACACACATACTCACACACACTCGCAGACACACACATATACTCACATGCACACACACACTCACAGACACACACACACTCAGACACACACACACATGCACATGCACACACACTCACAGACACACACACACAGACACACACATATACTCACATGCACACTCACACTCACAGACACACACACAGACACACACATATACACACATGCACATACACACACTCACAGACACACAGACACACACACAGACACACACATATACTCACATGCACACTCACACTCACAGACACACACTCACATGTACACTCACAGACACACTCACAGACACACAGACACACACACTCACATGCACATGCACACACACTCACACACATACATACACACACACATACACATGTACACACACACACTTTTAGGCCATGGTCCGTTAAAATTCATGCATGTAAAACCTTTAGATACTGAGGGCTTACTGTATTAGGCACATCTTGCCCTATCCCCCAATTACCTGTATCCATGGCAGACATTGATAATCGATCATAGATTTCCATCCTCGCCCAGCTGCAGCCACTGCCAGTTAGTAGAAAAACTGAATTCAATTTCCCATCTCGAGTATAATTTGGCCACTTTCCATTTTGCCCATGAATAAACTAGGACTCTGGGAGGGGAAGAGCCTGCTTCAAGGTCAGAGACAGAGCCCCAGGCTCCGGCCTCCCTGTCAAATGCTCTTTTCACTATATTCACTGACTCCGAAAGCTATTTTCCCTGGGACCACTGAAAACCTGGTCTCTAGGGAGAAGGCAGCGAGTAGGGGACCCTGCCCTCTGGCCAGCCCCTTCATCTCCATGCCCTGCCTGAAGTGTAATGGGAGCCCCTGCCAACAAACAAAACGTCGTGGCAGCCCCTCCCCACAGGCACCAGCAACAGACCTGTGGTTTCTGTTCAGTTTCCCAAAATAAACACTGGAAAAAAAAAATTTTTTTTTTAAATAAAGGAAGTGTGCTTTTAGCATCCTCGTGTTCAATCCCTGGATTGTGGGATTATTAATTGACCAGACTAAATCAAATAATTACAGGCAACTTCAGTAGTTGCTGAATTTCAAAAGCACTGGCGCATGTGCACACAGGCACACACGCGCACACACCCGCCCTCACCAACACATCACACTCGCTCTGGTTGTCATTGAAAGCGACGGTGAGAAAGTGGGAGAGTCAGCAGGTCTGGGCAGACTGGGTATCCTCAGCTGGCTGAGCAGAGTCACTGAATTCCCTCACGTCAGGATGGGGCAAAAAAGTGAAGGGGAAATTTGTGATGCTTGAGTCTGATACACGTGGGCTCTGGAGAGGGCAGGCCGTGACCTTACCTGGCCTGTCTCAGCCTCAGTTTCTTCACCTGTAGGATGGGCACAAGAACATACACTGTATGCTACACTAGATCCCATAGGTATATGTCACCACAGACCGGTGAGACAGCTCAGTGGGTAGGGGTGCCACAAAGCCTGACCAACCTGAGCTCCATCCACAGGTCCAACATGGCAGAAGGACACGAATGACTCTTGGAAACTGTCCTCTGATCTCTGCACACACAGTGTGGTACATGTGCCGGTGGCATGCATACATGAACATAAAGATGTGTACAATTACTATGTGTCAGTTAAAGCTAAAGTCACAGAGCTAAGGGTTGTGGTCGCTGGCGACGGTGGCGGTATAGTGTGCTTATCCCAGCTACTGATGGAGTTAAGGCAGGAGGCTTGCTTGAGCCGAGGAGGAGTTAAAAGCTCACCCACCCCGGAGCAATAGAGTGCGACCTCTTCCATCTCAACCAAACTTGTATATGTGCACACAACACCTGGGTCTGTGGTCTATCTCAGTGGGACAAAGAATTTCCAGTGTGTGTACTTCTATGGATTTGATACCCAGAACCAATAAAATAAGATAAACCTAAAAAATACTTTGAGAGAGACAGAAAGAGATGGGGAGGGAGGGGGAGGGAGGGAGAGAGAGGAGGGAGAGAGAGAGAGAGAAGAAGGAGAGAGAGAGGAGAGAGAGGGAGGGAGGGGGAAAAAGAGAGAGAGAGAGAGAGAGAGAGAGAGAGAGGGAGAGAGAGAGAGAGAGAGAGAGAGAGAGGGGGAGAGAGAGAGAGAGAGAGAGAGAGAATAGAAACAAATTAGGGAGAGCAGAGCAGTGTGGAGGTTATGTCCACTAATGAGGTCCTCCTGCCCCAGGCCTTGCACAGCTCTTCCTATGCAGGGATGGGAGATGAATCTAGGGTTACTTAGAACTCCAGGTTCTCTTATTGGACCCATGGCTCTGTATCCCAAGGAAGGTTTTCTGGTCTACAGTGTACCAGTTTCAAAATGGTTGAGCCATGGCCATGGGGGAGGCTCTGCCACTTCCCCTGACTTACAGGAGGACCCGGATGAAGAAGGGTCCAGTCCAAGGTAGCACGGCTAGCTTGTCTGGAGACTCCATTGTTGCATCTTGAGACTTTCCATTCAGGGGACCGATTTCACCTTTTCTACACCGTGACATTCGTCAGCAGAGTCCCACCCCCACCCCCACCCCGATTATCTTCCCACCAATTCTTAGCCTCCAATTAAAGAACACTTTGTATAAATTGTAACAGAGGGTCCTCGGGGAACCTGAAGGCTCAGAGGAAGGAGAAAACGCTGGGAGGGAGAGGAAAGAAGGAAGGCATTTGAGCAGAATCAGAGAGGCAGATATGGAGGACAGAACACTCCTTGTGGCTTAGCGGAACTAGTGTTCCACCCTACACTCTTGTCGCTAGTACCCGCCACGGTGTCATGGTGCTCTGTCTACAAAACTCAGCCAGGGTCACTGACTGGCACAGGATGTAATATATTCCAGCAGAAGATGGAGACCGTGGTCTTGGCTCTTGGGAAGTGAAGGGGAAAGCCTTGGGTGTTCAAGATCTTCCTCCACTGTGTGGTGAGTCTGAGGCTACAAGAGACTCAATCTCAAATGAACAAACAAAGAAACCTCAACAGAACAGTGCTAACTGCTGTCCTTGGAGTTGACGCTGCCAACCACCACCAATCCCATCTTTCCCTCCCCTCTTCCTGACTTGGGTAACTCTAGCAGACATTTACAGAATATCCCATGGGCCCGCTAGGCAATTTACACCAACTGGTCCGGTTAGTCATTCCTCAAAAAAAAAAAAAAAAAAAAAAAAAAAAAAAAAGGCTTGGGGGAGGGGAGTCTGGGACTCAGACCCCTGTACACCGAGTCTCTAAGTCACACTTGAATCCAATTGCTTCTGTCTGTCTGTCTATGAAGTGAATCTAGGAGCTGCCGTCCATCCTTGATTTTAGCCTAGTGTGGCTACAACTGGCCGGGTCCATGAATGAGCCAAAGGTGTGAGAACCTCACTTTGGTTCCCTAGCAACTAAATAAAAATCACGTGCACGTCTGTAATCTTAGCATGGGGAAGGCAGGGACAGGGGGATCTCCGGAGCTCCCTCACCAGATCGTCTTCCTGAATCAGGGACCTTTGGGTTTTGTGCACAGTCTGCGTCAAAAATTAAGATAGAGGGCTGCAGAGATGGCTCAGGGGTTAAGAGCACAGACTGCTCTTCCAGAGGTCCTGAGTTCAAATCCCAGCAAACACATGGTGGCTCACAACTGTCTGTAACTCATATTTTGGGGTATCCTACACCCTCACACAGATGTGTGTGTGTGTGTGAGTGTGTGAGTGTGTGTGAGTGTATGTGAGAGTGTGAGTGTGTGCGAGTGTGTGCGTGTGTGTGAGTGTATGTGTGTGCATATGTATATGTACACATTTATATATAGTCAAACAGCAATGTACATAAAATAAAAATACATTTTTTAAAAATTAAGATGGAGAACGATAGAGGTGGATGCTTGAGATGGGCCTCTCGGCTGTGCACACACACAAACAGGTACACAGGTAAACACACACACACACATACTCACATACACACACACACACACACACAGAGGTAGAGAGAAGTAGGGAGACTACTTAGTGAGATGGGACAGTAGGTGACCTTCCGGTGTCATCGTGTTGGCTAGCTGAAACCCCTCAATAGCTCCCTTACACCGTTAGAGCAAATCCCAAACGCTGCCAGTAGACGACAATCCCCATGGCCCGACCCCTGCCTCATCCGCCCTGCAGCTGTTGACCCACCCCCCTTTAATCAAGTGACCTTGTAGAGCCTGGAAATCACCAGACGCATCCTTGACCCAGGGCCTTTGAACAACCCTCTCCGGGGATAGAACATCCACCCCTTCCATTTGGGGCAGACACTCCTCTTCTCCGGGATTTTCTTCTGTCTGCCTAGAGCCTTGGTTCTCAACCTTCCCCAATGCTGCAAGTCTTTAATGTAGTTCCCCCGTTGTGGCGGCCCGCCAAACATAAAGTTATTTTCCTTGCTACTTCATAAGTTTGCTACTGTCATGAATCGTGATGTAAACATCCCCGTCTCCTGATGATGGTTCTGGGAGACCCCGTGAAAGGATCGTTCAGCACCCAACGGGGTCACAGTCCACAGCTTGACAACTGCTGGCCTAGAGCACCCTTCCCCATTCAGCAGTATCCTCCTGCCGTGGACAAGCTCCCCTTAGCCACATCCCGCCTCGCCTTTCTTTCCCTAGACTGTGCCTGGCAGACTCCCTCTGCCTTTTCAGTGTCCCGGATGAATATCCCTTCCCCACAGAGACCCCTCCAGGCCTTCCCTTCTGCTCCATCTTCCTTTGCCCCTTTTGTTTCCCAAGAACCTTTGCTGCAACTCTGTGTTTCTGCACCCATGTGAGTGTAAGCGTGTCACATGATCCGTGAATGCCTGTGATTCTCTTTCCTCCTGCTCCCCTCCAGCTCCTCTACACAGTCTCGATATGTAGCCCAGGCTGGCTTAAAAACCCAATACGTAGCTGAAGATGGACTTGATCGGGATCCTTCTCTATCTCCCCACTACAGTGGCAACCAGTGGGGTGGGAAGCAGGGTTCGCTTTAGACATGCGCTCTACCAGCCCAGCAACATCTCGGCCCCTTTAAATCCTTCCCGAAAGTTAGGGCTATTTTCTCCTGCTCCCCGTGGCGTGGGCTAGCTCGTTAGGCACTCTATCCATCTTGAAGGCACAGTGCGGTAGATACATCGCCCTCCTTAAGCCTTTGGACGTAATAATAATGACCGCTGTGCTTTATTGAGCCCTTGGAGCGGCCGGAGCAGTTTCTCAGGCGATTTCATTGGCTCATCGGATAACTTATGATGCTGTCTTAATTACTAGTATATCCGTAGGATGGATGAGTATCTGAGGCTCAGAGACATGCCACCCCTTGGCTAAAATGACAAAGCATCTAAGAGGAGCAGGGCTTCTGCCCAGGGCTCTTCCACACCTCTGCACTGGGCCGAGAGTTTGGTGCCACCTCACAGAGGGTGGGGCCGGCTGCTTCGGTCCTTGCTGTCCTCTCCTGCCCTCTCCTACACCCAGGGGTTTGTGCCTTGAACTCTAGAGCTGCCATCGGGGGATCAGCAAGCTTGTGAGAACAGCTCCTTAATTTAGCATCACAGCACTAAGAAAGAGCAGGCAGCAGGGTCCAGATACCTGCCCTTCTGACTGACCTAGAAGAGAGATGCTGGGGGCCCAAAAAGTAGAGACTTCCCAGGGTCTTCTTTACTATAAGTGACCCAGCTGTCCCCACAGCAGTGCTGATGTTGCTGGGTCATCAGCAACAGCAGGCTCCAGAGAAGCCGGGAGCCACTCAGAACGATCCAGTAGGGGAAAAAAAAAAAAATATATATATATATATATATATATATATATATATATATTAAAGTTTGTACAGTCATACTTTTTACAGGTTTCACGTTTGGTGAGAAAAAGCAAAACCAAACAAGAATATGGGTATTTTTTTGGGGGGGGCTAGGGTGTGGATGTGCACATCTGTAATTATAGCATTTTTGGGAGGTGGAGGCAAGAAAATCAGGAGCTTCAAGGTCATCTTCAGTGAGATAGCCAGAGTGAGGCTAGCCTGGGCTACACAGCAAGACCCTACCTCAAAAACAGACAGAACTACAGGCTGGAGGAGGAGATGCCTACTGCACAGAAGTGCTTAACTGACTGTGTGAGACCAGAGTTCAAGTCCACAGATCCCACATCAAGCCTGGGAGTTTTTAGAAGTCTCTGTAACCCCAGCTCCTACGGAGGTGTGAGAGGTACCAATCAGAGACTCCTTGGAAGTTACTCAGCTGGCCTGACCCACACAGCAGGCAAACCACAGAGACCCTGTCTCAAACAAAGGGGAGGTGGGCACTTACATCCAAGTTGTCCTCAGACAAGCAATGGCATGTGGGCACCCATATCCACATGCATCACACACATGCACATCGTATACATACATAGACACACACACACACACACACACACACACACACACACACACACACACAGAGGCGTGTGAAACAACTTCAGAATGCAAGAATTTGGTTTGATCCAGACAGTGTTGGTGCACGCCTTTAATCCCAACCCTTGGGAGGCAGAGGCAGGGAGATCTCTGAATTCAGTCTGGTCTACAGGGTGAGTTACAGGACAGCCAGAGCTACACAGAGAAACCCTGTCTTGAAAAACAAACAAACAAACAAACAAACAAACAAACAGAACTTAGGTTAGATTCCCCAGCACTTTAAAGTTTCTTTTTCCACTCCATCAACAGTTGCTCTGTTTTAAATTTTTCAAAGTAACTTAGCTGCCCTGGTACTGGGGATTGAGCTCTCGGCCTCACCAAACATTTTGCCGATTTGAGTTCTATGTCCCAGCATGAGAGGGGAAAAAGGCCGTGTGCTGATGTTTGCTGCACATAAGCAGGGGCTACAGAGACAGCTCGACCTGGGAAATGTCTGCTTCACAAGCTAAGGACCCAAGCTAGAGCCAGGACACCCGTGTAAAGCTGGGCCTAGAGGCTCATGCCAGTGATTGGAGTACTGTGGAGTCAGAGACAGGAGGATGCCTGGGGCTTCCTGGCCAGCACATCGGTTGAGTCAGCAAGCTCCTTGCCGAGGGAGAGACCCTTCTCAGTGAGGCAGAGGGACTGAACAGGCAGCTCAGTGGATAAAACTCTTGCCACGCCAGTGCGAAGACAGGAGGTGAGGTCCTCAGAGCCCACGTGAAACCTGGCGTGCCTGGACAAGCCAGAATAGCCAGAATGTGAGAGTTCCTGTGCAGTCCCTGACTCAGAAAATAATGTGGAGAGCAAGTGAGAGAGACATCTGATGTTAGCTTTAGTGTACGTGGGCACGTGTACACACACACACACACACACACACACTCACACACACACACGCATGCACACTCGCAAATGCACACACGTACACGTGCACACACACAGATGGGCATGCACACATACACATACACACATATACACACAGGCATGCACGCACACACATTCGCATACAAGCACACTAACGCATGCATGCACACATGGGCATGTACATATGCACATACACACAGATGCCCATGCAAACACACATACACATACACATATACACAGGAATGCACACACACATGTGTGTGTACACACACAAATACACACAGGCATGCACACACACACACGCATGCACACATGCCCACTCACACATACACACATGCACATGTGCACACACACGGGCATGCACACATACACACACACATATGCATAACACAAATTTGTGTCCACACATTTGTAAACACACACATACACATACATTCACACACTACACACATACACCAAAAAGCACAAACAAAAGCAACAACAAAAAAGATAAATAAAAACAAAACAGGGATCAATGAAGACACTCAACACGGACCCCCTAACCTACACACACTTGTTAATGCACACCCCCACACACGTGTATACACACATAAACAAAAAACCCATGCGAAGCAAGCACAGATCTGCTTAGCTAGACAGAAAATGCCACGCACTTCCGTCTACTCGAAATACCAAAACTGGGCTGAATCTCAAGAAGCAGAAGGCAGGTCAGGAGCTGCCTGGACTCGACGGGGTGGAGAAGCAGGAGCCATAGCCATCCCTGAGGTGAAGAGAGGTAGAACTGGAAGGAATCGGTGCTCGGAGCACTGGGAAGAACCCACGAGAACACACTGATGTGGCTAACTAGGGGCTGAGCATGCACAGCTCCGAGGTAGGATGCTTGCCTAGCGTGTCGAAGACCCTGGTTCAAAGCCCAGTAGCAGAAAGAGGGGGAAGCAGCCCTGTTTGCCCGGTATGCTTGCAACCCTAGCAACAGAGGCTGAGGCAGCAGGAACGGGGGGGGGGGTTGCAATAAAACGTGTACATGTGACTTCAGGTGCCCACAGAGGCATTGGCTGCTCTGGCGGTCCAGGCAGTTGTGAACTGTGCGTGTTAGAACAGAATCTTACACAGATGGGATTACACTCTACTCGCCAACCTTCCTGGCGATTAACATATCAATTAAAATCTCAGATCAATAGATTTTCCTCCCTTCCCTTTTCATTTTGGAGACGGGGTCTCACTAAGTAGCCACGGCTAGCCTGGAACTTGCTATGTGGACCAGGCTAGCCTTGAACTCACGGTGATCCGCCTGCCTCTACCTCCTGAGTGCTGGGGTTAAAGACGACTCAAGTATCGACTTAGCCTATTCTCTCTGACTCTTCCACAGTGGTCCTGACCGACCCACGATTTCCCTCTATTTCCCTCGAAGATGAGACTCCTTCTTGTCTGCCTCAAGGCTTAGCCATGACTGTGACCTCCTCCCTGCAGGTGACTGACCCCACAGGCTGCCTGTCTTGACTTAGTCCCCCCTGTCTTTCAGGACCAGCTAACTGTCCAGACTCCCTTTCTGGCAGGGATAGGCAGCTACCTAAACTCGGTCAGCCTCAGTCTCCTCAGATGTCTTGAGGAGGTGAACAGAGAGAGAGGCAGAGCACGCAGGGCACAGCCCAGGGCCAGATGGTGTCATCTGATCTCTCGGGGAGAAAAGGTGGGTCTGCGGCCACCTGCTTTGGGTAGGGCATTAAAGCTGAGGCGGGAAGGTGAGGCCGAGCTGGGCGGCCCTGGGAACCCGGGAGAGAGGCAAGGCTGGAGTGGAAACGTTTAGGAGGAGAACAAACGGCTCCTGAATGGGAGCTTTTATTCCTGCCGCAGAGGGCTTTGTTCCCCCAAACACGTGACGCAAAAAGCCTCTACTTGAATTCAGGGAACCCAAATTGGTTCTCAGGTGGGGGAGGAGTGGGGTGTCCGGGATTTCGGGATTCCTTAAAGGGACAATGCCCTGGTTTGCCGGTCTCAGGGTTCAGTCCTCATTGTCTTGGGGGAGAGGGGAGGGAGGGAGGGAAAGGGGTGGTGTGAACTGGACCTGTGGGGGCAGGGCGGCTGTTCAGAAGAGGATGAAGAGGGGAGGGGGAGCGCGGGTTGAGAAGAAGCGGGGAAGACGGAAGACAGCCCTGGCCCCCTGCCTGAGAAACAGAAGGCATTGAAAGGGAGAAGAGAAAGGAGAAGACAAAAAAAAAAAAAAAAAAACGTGGTTAGAAAGTTCTTAGTGCATCCACCGCCCTGCCGGGCCCAGGCTCGCCCTGTTTCCCAGCCCCGCCGGCTGCCTGCCCTGTAGTTTCCTCCAAGCCCCAAGCTGGATCTTGCCTCTGGGCCGCTGCAGTTGCCCTTTCTCCCCCCACCTGACCCGCTTCCCACCCACCCACCCACCCACAGGATTACACTGATCCGGTAATCCCAGACGCCACCCCCTCAGAGGGAAAGGAGAAACCTGCTATGCCTAGTCCATCTTGTGCCTAGCTCTCTCCTGGAGGTCACTGCGATGCCTCTCCCAGTGGTGACACACCAAGACACCATACCGGGGCCTGCCTGCCTGGCTAAGTGGCTGACACTGCTCTAGTCCCTTCTCCGTGGAAAAACCATTGTTTTTAGAGTCAGGTGGACTTGAGCCTGTCTATAAAACTTTGTAGGTGGGTGTCTTGGGCAAGCCTCTGACTTCATTTCCCCTCCCTCCCTCCCCTTCTATGTCCCTCTCTTTCCGCCCTTGTTTTGAGACACCATCTACCTACACAGCCTAATCAGGCCTTGCACTCCTGATCCTCCTGCCTCAGCCTCCTGAGTGTTGGGATTACATGTATGGAACACCCTGTCTGACTTGAGAGGTAATTTCTGAATCAGGTTTTTGTTTGCCTGTGGTGCTGGAGACTCAAATTAGGGTCTTGAGGATGCTAGGCAAGTACTCTACCACATAAGCTATACACCCAGTCCTACCCCTGCCCTGAGCAATGTACTTGATCAATAGTATTTACAGATGATACAATTGTCTGAGGAAGGAAGGAACACACACAGGATTTGCAGCCAGTTCCTCACCCCAAAACTTGGGTTCTGTTTCTTTGACTCCTGGACCCTCTTTGGTTCCTGAAGCTTGGAAACCCAGGAGGCAGCACATGTTGAGACCCAAGGGTCACAAGGAAGAACTGGAAGGACTTACCCCAGACCCCTGCATCAGCATCCGGCCCGAGGCCTTACTATATTGTAGGTAGAGAACTGAGTTCTACACCACTGACTCCGTGCTTTGATTACCTTAAAGTTTATAACCGAGACAAAGTTTCACGGTGTACACCTTTAATCCCAGCACTTTCCAGAGGCAGAGTCAGGGAGATCTCTGAGAGTTCAAGGCCAGCCTGGTCTGTGGAGTGAGTTCCAAGACAGCTAGAGCTGTATAGTGAGACTCTCTCTTGTTCTTTCCCCTCTGGGCTGGTGAGATGGCTCAGTGGTTAAGAGCACTGATTGTTCTTCTACAGGTCCTGAGTTCAATTCCCAGCAACCTCATAGGGGCTCACAACCATCTGTAATAGGATCTGGCGCCCTCTTCTGGTGTGTCTGAAGACAGCTATAGTGTATTCATATAAATAAAAAAATTTTTTTCCATCCAGTTGCATGTACACAAATTAAAATTAAAAAGCAAAAAGATATTTTTGAAAAGCTATACTTGAGGCTGAGGATATGGATTGCTACTTAGTATAGACAAGTCCCGAGATTAATTTACAGCACCACATAGACCCAGAGGTCCTGGGGATACATCCTTGCGTTCCTAGCATTTTGGGAGGCGGGAGGATCAGAAACTTAAAGTCGTCCTTGGCATTACTGGGAATTAGAGGCCAGCTTGCAGTTACAGGCACTGTGTCAAAAATAAGAAAGGTTTTTCAGAGTCTCTCCTGTGTTGTCCTAACTGCCTAGGGAGCTGGGGCAGGAGACTCCTTTGATCCCAGAACTGAAGGTCAGCCTGGGGTCAAAGTGTGTCCAAGCCCCTACCTAACTCATACAGGGGGTCTCTGTCTTGATGGTCTGATGGTTGTGCCAGAAAAGAACTAAAGGTGGTGGAAAGAGAAAACCCAGTGAACTCTGTGCTGGGGGCACATCTTCAGCTGGGGTACACCACACTGGGCTGAAGGGGAGACTCTGGGGCACCCCCATACTGTCCAGGCTAAAGGGGAGACTCTGGGTGCCCCAGACTGTAAGGAATTGTTGGCAGGTCATTTTCAGCCCGGAGCTCCAGACTGGGCATTGGGCGCAGAGGCCCTCTAAGAAGGTTGTGCCCCGGTGTCTCCTCCCTAAGTAGCTCACTAAAGAAAGCTGGCTCGAAATGGGATTGTGCAGACCCAGCTTTGGGTTGCAGGATCGGGTCGGGATTGGTCCGCTAATCGGCTGAGATCATCAGTTTCTGTGCCCTGTGCTCTGTGCCCTTCAGGTAGCAGGTAGCGATTTCGAGTGGCTGCCACTGGAGGAGGGCCTGGCTTCTATAGGCTTCCCTCTTGCTTCCTGCTTCCTGCTTCCTCCCCTCTTCTCGCCTACCTGTTATCCTGTAGTCCTGCCCCCCCCCTCACCCCAAAAGTCCGTCTAAGCTCCACCCACCTTCCAGATAGCCACTCAGCTTTGAGGTAGGTACCAGTAGGGCACAGCGGTGGGAAGGCGGAAACACACAGTTCCTCTTTATACCCTGCTCTGTTCTGTAGGTAGGAGCCACATCCCTCTGGCGCCAGGGTCAGGAGACCACACCGTGAGGTACCTTTGCCCTTTATCATGCCTTCTTAGCAAGTGACTTGGCCTCCCTCTGCCTCTGTTTGCCCATCTGTGAAATGGGAGTGTGACAGTAATATCTACCTCAAATGACTCGATCGGATGAGGCAGCCATCCAATGTGCCCGGTTCACCAATTTGGGATGAAGAACTTGATAGGAGGGCCTGTAAGGTGGCTCAACAAGCAAAGGTTCTAGCCACCCCAGTGTGACAAACCTGAGTTTGATTCCCTAGATCCCGGTGCTGAGAGCAAAGAACCAACTCCTCCAAGCTTTCCTCTGACTGCCACACATGCACACCACAGCGCACACACGTCCCCCGTGATGAGTAAAGGAACAAATGTAAAATAATATTGAAAACAGTCATAAAAGCCTGATAGTGACTCCCCATGCGGGCTAGCCTTGGTTCGTTTTTCTTCTATTGTTCTTTTTTTTTTTTTTCTTTTCTTTTTTTCGGAGCTGGGGACCGAACCCAGGGCCTTGCTTGTGCTAGGCAAGCGCTCTACCACTGAGCTAAATCCCCAACCCCTCTATTGTTCTTGATTTAAGATAGGATCTTATGTAGCCCAGGCTGGCCCAGAAATCACCACTGCCTCATGGGGACTAAGATGGATGTCTTCGGCTTGTGGGTCTCTAGTGTGCTGGGATTACAGCAACACTGTGCCCTGCTGTGTATTTTTCCTAGTGTTAACCCATGTTGCCTCCTAACTACCTAGGGAGATAATTAACACCGTTGGTGGACAAACCTAGGAGCAGAGGGTCTCTCTCGTTTGGGGTTCACTCTAAGCCACCCTGTTCTGCCTTCTCCCCACACCTGTGCTAGCCGAGACTCTGTGCACACTGGGCAAGTGCTCTGACGTTCTATCTCCAGTCTTGTTTGTTCTAGTAACTTCTAATCTCCAGTAAGGCTTAAGACGGTGGCTCTACAGAAGAAGGCAGTCTCAGGACTCCCATAAATCCATTACAGTTTCAGGCAGAGTTCATGCGCAGGAGGAGAAATGAAAGTAGCAACTGAAGTCTTTGAACCCGCCGTCTTTTTTGCTTTGGTGAAATATATTGAAGCCGTGGCAGTGACTGGTACAGATGCAGGCATAGCCAAACTGGAAAGGGGAAAGGCCTTGTAGGGCACCTTTGATCCAGCAGGCAGATCTCTGAGCTTGAAGCCAATGTAGGTAAGCATAGTGACACCCTGTCTCGAAAAGAAAACCCTCCCGGGAAAGAGTTGTGGTTACCCATCCCTCGCCTGCAGAGTGGGAGAGCAAACTGTGACACAGGCAGGCAGCGGGAGACTCCTCAGCCAGTGACAAAGGTGGCTCCAACACTCGGCATGGAGAAAGCCTCAGCCGCTCTCGGTGCTGACGAAAACACCTGGACGCATGGTATGGACTGGACAATTCCACTCGGATGATGCCTCGAACCTTCTCGCAGAGGTCACTCGAGTGGCTGCTCCCTGGGAAGGGAGTTCCAATCAGTCCCCGGGAACCATCTGGTACAAAGAGAACATCCTGGTGTGGATGCAGTCCTCGGCAGCCCCATAGGTAAAACTTGGCCAGCAAATTTGTCCAAGTTTGGGACGGGAATACAAGCTCCACGATTAAGAGAGCTTGCTGCTGTTCCAGAGGACCCAAGTTCAGTTCCCAGCACCCACACTAGATGACTCACATCTTTCTGCCTGTAGTTCTTGCTCCGGGGTATCTGATGTACTCTTCTGGCCTCTGTGAACTTGTACTAGGCCCTAGGGCGTTTGTGTGAGCGCACGCACACACATACGCATACATGAAGAATAAATCTTTAAAAAAAATCCATTCACATTAGCATAGACATATGTTATTATACTACTGTTAATATTTTCCATCTAGCCAAATGTGGTAGCATCCACCTTTAATCCTCATACTCGGGAGGCTGAGGCAGGTGGATCTCTGTGAGTTAAAGTCCAGCTGACCTACATAGTGAGACCTGGTCTCAATAACAATAAAAGTGAGGGTGATGATGATAGTTGCTTATTTATTATTATTATTATTATTATTATCATTATTTTATTATCTGTTCTATAATTCTAGCACTTGGGAAGCTAAGGCAGGATCGTAGGCTAGCCTGGGCTACATAGTGAGATCCTGTCTCAAACAGCAACAACTTTTTTTCTTCCACTTAAAAACAGAACCTGGGAAATGGAAACACGAGGACCAGGAATTCAAAGGCATCCGTGGATATGACCATGTCAGTGCATGGGGGGTTTGAGAGGAAGGAGGGAGAAAGAGAGCAAGGAGGAAGTAATACATGTCTGGAGGTGTGGTTCAGCGCTAATAGAGTTCAATCCCCAGCATAATAAAAAATTTGATTTCATTTTAGTCCAGCTAGGTAGTATTCGAAGGCCTATCATCCTAGCTCTTGGGAGGCCAAGGCAGGATGTTGAATTTGAAGCCAGTCCAGGCCACACTATAGGTACCAGGCCAGCCAGGTTTACACTAAGTGGCCTAGCTGGTGGGGGAGCAGGAGGCAGATGAGGGTGGAGTTCAGAGGGTGTGTGCAGAAGTGGCCAAAACACAAAGCAAGCTCACAAACAAAATCCCACAGGACGGCGGTAAACACCAGCCTCCCTGTCTCCTAGGACGCCAAATAAGATCCAAGATACTTGAGTGAAGTTTGCATGTCAGACAAACAACACGTGGTATAAGCATTCCCCACCACACACACACACACACTATTTGGGACTTTTTTCTTTTTTCTTTTCTTTTCTTTTTTTTTTTCCTTTTGCTTTTATTATCTGTCGTAAGCAGAAATTTAATCGGGCCTCCTCGATTTTCGCTTACTAAATCCGGCGATCGCCACCCTCCCGGGACCCCGCCCGGTCGCAAGCCCGTGCCCACCGCAGGGGGAGCGCCCCCGCGCAGCGCCACAGTCACGCCGGCCGCAGCCTGGCAACGCGGCCACAAAGGGAGCCCGGGAGGCGGAATCTTTCCACATGCCTGATCAATGGGGGCGCGGAGACGGCGGCGCAAACAGGCCCGAGACAGCCGCACAAAGAGGAGGCCCCTCGGCCGCTCCCGCCTCGCATTGATCCCTCTCCTTTGTGGCTCGGACAACGGGAGAGGCGCCTCGTGGGGACTCGGCCTATTCTCATTAGGGGCGAAGGCCCTCGAGGACCCTTGGCCCCCAGCCCTTCTATAGGCTCCGAGACGCGGGTCCAGGGGGTGGGGGTCCCGAGTCTATCTGGGGACAGGGTGGGGTGAAAAAGTGTCACTAGTGCAGCCACCCAGACTCCGCCTCCGAGTGAGGACCCCCCAGACCGCTCTAGCAGGTCTGCTCTGTCCCCCTGGTTACTGGCAGCCCTCCTCAAATCGCCTACTTTTATTTATTGAGTAAATATTTATTGAGCGTTTGCTCCAAGCTGTTCCCATTCCCCTCCCACTGCCCAAACCCCCCCAAGACCACTTGAACTGGCCACAGTCCCTTCGGGAAAGTATCACCTCTCTGGGAAAGCATCTTTGGCCCATCTCCCACCTCAGGTTGGGCAGAGCGCCCCCTCCCCCTCTATGCCCTTTTCTAGCTCCAGGCTCTTCAATCACAATAGGGGCAGCTAACAATTACCTAGCCCTTACTATGGCTACAGCTTCCAAGCGTTTGACATGGCTGGCTCTGGTTTTTTTCTTTTTGTTTGTTTGTTTTTAAGATGGGACTTCAGTGTGTATGTAGCCCAGGCTAGGCTTGAAGCCTGTAGCCCAGGCTGGCTTCAAGTTGGTAATATCCTTTGCTCTGCAGAAGTGTACCATACACCCTGCTCCCGGGGTTCCTATAAACTCATAGAACATCCCTCCAGATTTGAGCTGCTGCGACCTCCATTTTTGAGAGACAGAAATGAAGGCTGGTATGTTGGGGGAGGGGTGCGGGGGGGTGTTACCCAAAGCCACATAGCTAGTAAGGGGAAGATCTGTTATAATGGGCAGGGCAGCTAGTCCATGCGTCCACTTTTGTCTGTTCGTCCAACAGACCTGGCGACCTTGGCATCCAGCAAGACCAGAGTGGCCGTGTCCTAACTCTTGATCTTAACGACTTGGGTTTAAGAATCAAGCTGAGGGCCAGGGGCTGAGGGTGTGGTGTGGCTCTGTGGTAGAAGGGCCTAGTATGCTCTGGCTCTGGGTCTGTCCCCAGCATTGAAAGGGGGTGGTGGTGGCCCACAAATGAGGTTGAAGTCAGACTCTCAAATAGTGTACAATCCGTCGCAGGGATCCGGAATCACAGCTATATACTTCCTTGTTGGAAAAAAAAAATAAAAAGCAGCCTCGCTGAAGTATAATTTTCAAGCAAGGCAAGACACCCATTCTGAGTGTCCAGTTCGATGAACATTGACAAGTACATCCTCCGGAGTGGCTCAGTCAGATGAAAAACATTTCCATCTCCTTGAAAATACCCTGCGTGCCCCTGACAGCCTGTGTCCTTCCCTCCTGTTCCCAGGCAACCCTTCATCTGCTTTCTGTCACCATAGATTAGTGTGCGTGTTCTAGAACTCTGTAGACACGAAATCCTACAGGAACTCCTCCGCGTCTAGCTCGTTCTGGGGATTCGGTGCGGTGGCCGGCGCTTGTTCCACCTCAGCTTCTCCATCCAGACGGCGAAGGTGGACACGTCCTGGTTTCGCTGAGAACAGGCTCACAAGAGAGCGCTAGACCTGTATACTGTAGGTGCTCAATAAATGCCCTCGCTTGCTGTGACTCTTCTGTTGAAGAGTTGGAGTTGCTATAAGTGTTTGTTTTGCTCTGCCTTCATGAATCCAGATTTGGGGGGAGGGGAGGGGGAGAGGAGAGGGAGAGAAACTTTCCCAAGCTGACATAGTCCGGAAAAAGTCAGAGTTAACAGAGGAACCCAGGCAGCCTAGTCCTGGAGAACGTATTCTTTCTTTTCTTTTTTTTTTTTTTTCCGGAGCTGGGGACCGAACCCAGGGCCTTGCACTTTCTAGGCAAGCGCTCTACCACTGAGCTAAATCCCCAACCCAAACGTATTCTTTCTTTTACTTGAAGACGAGGTCTCCTTGAATTTGGTCTGTAGCTGAGGATGACCTTGAACCCCTGATCCTCCTGCCTCTACCTCTCATGTTCTGAGATTACAGGCACCCACCAACCATCCCTGACGTACACAGTACTGGAGATCCATCCAGGGCTTGGTGCATGCTGGGCAAACACTCTTTTATCCACATCCCCATCCTGCCCTTATACTTTTAAAAGAATTATTATTGTGGGCCCGCTGTGGTGGAAGTGGGAACAAGAGGAACCCAAAATTGAGACCAGTGTAGACCACACACAGACACGTCCTCCAGAGAAGATGTCCTTAGAGCGGTATCACTCGTGAAGACCATGCCGTCTTTCATTCTTCACTTTTTTTTTTTTTTTTTTTTTTTTTGGTTTTTTTTTTCGGAGCTGGGGACCGAACCCAGGGCCTTGTGCTTCCTAGACAAGCGCTCTAACCACTGAGCTAAATCCCCAACCCTCATTCTTCACTTTTAAACTTTTTTTTTTTTTTTTTTTTTTCTTTTTTTTTTCCGGAGCTGGGGACCGAACCCAGGGCCTTGCGCTTGCCTAAGCGCTCTACCACTGAGCTAAATCCCCAACCCCCACTTTTAAACTTGTATCATCGAGATGCTGTCTCACCGGGTAGCCCTGGCTGTCCTGGAATTCACTCTGTAGACTAGGCTTGCCTTGAACTCACTGAGATCCTCCTGCCTCTGCCTCCTGAGTTGCTGGGATTAAAGGCGTGCGACTCCATGCCTGAGTGAAGGCCATTTTTCTTTTTCTTTAAGAGGTCTCTGGGGATGGAACCCAGAGCCTCACACATGCTAGGACCGCACTGCTGCACTCTGGCCAAGAGACCTCACAGAGAGGCCTCGTGCTAACTGCCTCCTGTCTTCTCCAGCAACCCCTCCATGCTGCCTTTGGTCATCTGTCTTCTCTAGGGATGTAGTACAATGTAAAGATTATATACATATATATACATATATATACACATATACATATATATAATATGTGTCTACTGTTATATGTATGTGCTAACATATAACTGTACTATTGCTAATAAACATGCATGCATATGTATATGTGTGTGCGCTCACCTGTGTGTACAGTGTGGATGTGGAGGTCAGAGGTGGCTTTAGACAGCTTACTTTTTAGAAAACAGCTTCTCTTTTTAAACCCGGAGCAAACCTGTTTTGGCTAGACTTAGGACTTCCTCCATTCTCACTACCAACACCACACTGGTACTGGGATTATAGGGGGGGGGGACTGCCACACCCAGCCTTTAGGTGGGTGCTGGGGATCCAAACTCAGGTCCTCATGCCTCCGTGACATGTTCTTTACCCACCCCCCCACCCCACCCCCGTTAAGCCACCTCCGCAGAGGCTCCATACACTGCGTGTACATCAGCTCTTGCAACTCCCCAGGCAGGATGGGAAGAAGAAAGAGCTCCCATTTTACAGGTGAGGTCACTGCGAAGGAGCTGGCTTTGGCAAGCCGCACAGATGTTGCGGCCCAAGCAAGAACTTTGGCAAATCTCTGCCCTCCTGTTCCCGGGGCCCTCCCCAGAGCTCCCCCCTTGACCTGGCTTCTTTCTGGATGCATCCGCCCTGACCGCTCCTCTCCACAGGTTTGCTTCTTCCGGCCCATGGATTCTAAATTTCCTCAGTGACCCCACCCCCGCCCCTCCCCGCACTTTGTCTGGGCAAAGCTACAATTTCAAACCGGGTTGAGTTCCTTCGGTAAAGGGGCAGGGACAGAGGCCCTCCCCTCGGGTCTCGTCCCATAAATACCCCCTGTGTGCAGCGCCCAGGGGCGGGGGTGGGGGGGAGCCAGGCAGGCTGATCTGTAATTAGAAACTTTTCTCCCTTCCCTGTCAGGAGAAGGGAGGGCCCAGGTCTGGCCCAGTCATCTTATTTGTCATGAATTATTCAGGAGATGGGAAGTGGAGTAGCCTCGGAGGGCCCCTCTGTTTCCCAGATCCTTCTCTGGTCCTGCCCTGCGCACAGCGCAGCCTGGCTCACTCAGCCCTGTCCCCCTCACCCAGTGAATAAACAAACCCCCAGGGGGCAGGCAGGCGGCTTTGCAGACAGGGTTTGCATCAGATCTCATGGGGCGCGGAGGATGGGGTGGGGGTGGGGATTGCCTTCTCACCTGAAAAGAGTTGGCATGGAAGGAGAGAGACAAGGCTAGGAAGAGAGGGGCTGAGCTGGATTTGAACTCAGAGCTCAGGGACTGAACGGCACTGAGGTCACGCAGTGTTACTAGAGCTGCTGGAGAAAGAGAGGAAGGCAAAAGGTACTTAGCTGCCATTTCTGCTTGCTCTTGCTAAGTCTCCCCAAGGAGGAGAAAAGGGATGGTGTGGGAAGCAAGGGAGTATTGGGGAGGGGGGCTACTGGAGGTCGAGTATCTATTAATTTGTTGAGACACGGACTCTCTGTACAGCTTTGGGTGATCTGAAACTTCTTTTCTAGGCTGGCCTCGAACTTATGGTGATCTTCCTGCATCAGCCTCATAGGTACTGGGATTATAGATGTGAGTGGCCACACCTAAGAAACTCTTATTTTAAAAGAGTCAGCATACACTCTCCAGGACCCCAGAGAGGAGGGGGGAGGAGGAGGGAGGGAGGGAGGAGAGAGAGAGAGAGAGAGAGAGAGAGAGAGAGAGAGAGAGAGAGAGAAAAGAGAGAGAGGAAAAAATAAGAGATTCCTATAAACCTTAAGGAAGATGCTACTGTGCCCATTTAATAGATGTGGAAATTGACAGGCACTAGGGGAGTTTATTGGAGGATGCAAACTGGCTAGTAGAACAGGAAGTCAGCCCGAGCGCATCCCTGCATGGCACACCCTTGGCCACCAGTCCTGTGGGCAGCAAGGTGGTAGCAAGGAATGCAGACCCTGTGTCCTCACGGTCTTGAATTGTTCTTCCCTTGGTGACAAACTTTGGGTGTGCAGGTGCCACCCTAAGACAAGGGCTCTGTGGGTCATCAATGACTCTGTGGTCATCGGAATGAGGTCTGCCATCTTCACATTCCATAAAGGCTTGCAAAGTGACCTCTTAGCAGGCCCTGGGCATCTCCTTTGACATGAAGCTATCAATTCCGAGAGAGAAAGAGACAGAGAGAGACAGAGACAGACAAGAGGCAGAGACAGAGAGACAGAAACAGAGAGACAGAGATAGAGACAGAGATAGAGAGATACAGAGAGACAGAGCTAGAGAGACAGAGACAGAAAGAGAAACAGGGACAGAAACAGAGACAGAGAGAGACAGAGACAGAGAAACAGAGGCAGAGACAAAGAGAGACAGAGAGAGACAGAGACTGTGCAGTTCCCAGAGAAGCCAAGAGTTTAGATTTGGAAAATAACTACCTAAGGCCACGCCTTACTGTGTACACGGACTTGGGCCAATTCCCTGAACTCTGAGTCAAGATAAGGAAAAGTAATAAACAAGGGTTGTGAAGATACAGAAGACAATGCACACAAAGTATTCAGCTTGCCGAGCACATATGGGTGCCTAGCACATAGTGGGTGCTCAAACAATGAGGCCATCCTTGTACTGTCCTCTTTATTGGTGGCTTTTCCTTAGGAGGATTCATGGGAATGAATCAGCCCCTGCTGTTGCCTCTAGGAAACCCCTCTCCCCTGGGCCAAGCCCTACCTACGCTTTCAATGGAGCTTCCGCCTCATAACCTCCGCATCGAGGTTGGTGGCCCAACCTAGACACAAAGTTGGTTAGAGCCCGTGTATGTGATCGATTAGAGCCAATGCGAGGAAAACTGAGATTTAGCTCCGGGGAGCTGCAATTTTCCCACTGGGAAAGGCAGGCAGATCTGGTCAGGACACTCATATCTTTGAGCTCCTGGATCCGAGTGTGGGCAAGTAAGGAATAATAATTATTACAGTGTCTCACGTAGCCCAGGCTGGCCTCAGACTTGCTACGTAGCGGAAGAAGACTTTGAATAGCTAACTTTCCTGCATCTATATCCTAGGTGCCAGAACCACAACCCGTAAGGCCACACCGGGCAGAATAATTGTTACTTCATTTATTTACTTTTGAGACAAGCTCTCACTAAGTTACCCTAGCTGCCCTGGAACTCACTCTGTAGACCAGGCTGGCCTCAACTCATAGAGAGCTGCTTCTCTCTTCCTCCAGAGAGACCAGGACTAAAGGCGTGGGCCACCACCACACGGGGCTACGCTATTGATATTTTTGTCATCGTCGTTGTTGTTGTTGGAGTTATTTTTTCTCTCTCAGCCAACCAAGAGCTCTGATGAATATACCCGATCCAGCAGAGTCTCTCAGTCTCTCCACATATATACAGCAACAGATCGATATAAATATAAAAGCCATACAGGCATCTTTCAAATGACAGTGTGCGTCGGGCGACTCAGTCCTAACTATTACTTTTGTTCCCCACGGTTAGGTCAGTAAAGAATTCACAACGCACAGGTACAAATTAAGGGCCTTTACTCACTAACGCAGGCTGTCACTCAGGCTCAGACCTAAGAGTCACCGCTTGGCTTTCACCGCGGTCTTCCTTACTGCTTTGAGGAAAACATTTAATTCCTACTCTGGGCGTAGGCTATGCCTGCTTCCCCGTATGAGTAGATGAGTTGTTCCTGTCTGCCTTTTGTCTGTGCACTGGTGCTGCCAGAGCCCCAGCTGTTTATGGTTTGAGACAGAACCTTGATTAGCCTTTCGTATCTCCCACTTCCCTCTAAGACTCCCCAGTCCCCAGCCCTGAGGGGTTAATCACCTCTCTCCCACAGAGAGAAACGCTGGTCCTCCCCTCCCTGTCAAATCTGGCCACCTGCAAACCCAGACTTATCCTCTAAGTGCCCAGAGAGACACTGATGGAGACAGTAGTAGAAATCTGTAGAAAGCAGGGTGGAGGACAAGTTGCCCCAACCCAGAAGCTCCTGGGTCAGACACAAGGTGGTTGTAGGGTAGTAAGGAAGACATTGCTGTGTGACTTGGGGCAAGTTACTTTACCTTACAGGGCCTCAGTTTCCTTGCCTGTAAAATGGTCAGGATAGCATCTGCTTCTTTTTAAGGTTATTTATTTTATTTATATGAGTACACACTGTTGCTATCTTCAGACAGATGGCTGCGGGCCACCATGTAGTTGCTGGGAATTGAACTCAGGACCTCTGGAAGGGCAGTCAGTGCTCTTAACCGCTGAGCCATCGCTCCAGCCCCAGCACCTACTTTTTCTTTTTTTTTTTTTTTTTTTTTTTTTTTTTTTTCCGAGCTGGGGACTGAACCCAGGGCCTTGCTTTTTTTTTTTTTGCTAGGCAAGCGCTCTACTACTGAGCTAAATCCCCAACCCCCCCAGCACCTACTTCTTAAGGTCAGCGCTTAACAAAAACACTTTCCTCTAGATCAACGGCACTCAACCTATGGGTTGTAACCCCTTTGGGGTCTACTGATCCTAAGAACACTGGGAAGCAGAGGTTTACATTATAATTCGATACAGTAACAAAACTGCAGTTATGAACTGGCAAGGGAAATAGTTTTATGGTTGGGGTCACCAGGACATGAGGAAACCGTGTTCAAGAGTTAAAGCATTAGGGAGGCTGAGAAGCGCTGCTGTGGAAAATCAAACTTCTCTGTGCTTCGCTCATTGGGAATGGGTACCGAAGTCTGGCGACAAACCCTTCAACGTTACGCTAAAAAATCCTCCCTTACATGGAACCGCAAAAGGACTCAGTTGGCAAAGGTGCTCGCTGCCTCCAGACCTCATTCCCAGGACCCACGGGGCGGAAGCGGGGAAGGTATCCCCACAAGGAATCCACGGTGGAAGGAGAAAATCAACTCCTCAGAGTCTTTTCTCATTTTGTTTTTGTTCTTTGAGACAGTATTTCTCCGCGTAGCCCTGGCCATTCTGGAAATCACTACTTAGACCAGGCTGGCCTCGAACTCAGAGATCAGCCTGCCTCTGCCTCCCCACTGCTGGGATTAAAGGCACGCACCACCACTGCCTAGGTGAAAGTTGTCTTCCAGCCTCCACGTGCAAACTGTGGCACACGTGTACTGGGATGTGCACCAACGCATGTGAGCATGCACACGCATCATATTTATACAAACACACAGTGAACGACAGACACGCCTGGCGCTATTTCTCCTCCTTCCCCTCTTTTAAGTACTGTTCTGGGAATTGAACCCATGGTCTCACGCATGAGAGGAGGAATTCTACCATAATTTCTTTCTCTTAACTATAATTACACAGCCGCCACTGTGGTAGGAGACACCAGCCCCCCTTGTGGAAGGCCAGATAGAACAAAGGCTAAGGTGGTTGTCAGCCTGGGAAAATGAGTCATTCCACAGTCCGCATGATACCATTGGTCAATAGAGAGCCTGACGCTCCAAGAGTCCAGATCTGACCTTCTCTAAGGAGGTGACGTAGTGGGGCAGGGGGAGGAGGAAGGAAGAGGATGGAATGGAGGGAAGACGGGCTTGTATGCAGTCTCAGTGGAGGCTTTGAAGCTCCGATGGGTCCATGAGGGTTGACCTGAGTGGATGTGAAGGGGCTGAGCAATTAGACCTGCGCACGCAGCATCCATGGCTGTGAGTGACAGGGAGCAGGGGGCGTGGCTTTTTCTATGGTCGGTGAGTCACAGAGATTGACCTGTGTGAGCTGTCAGTGACCAGCATCACCTCCAGGAAATGGGAAATACGTGGCTCGGTCTAAATGATACCTCAGGTTCTAACCCGCGACGGAGTCATTCTTTCCTCTCATCCTCAGACGCTAGTGTCCCTTAAAAAACAGAGTCAGGGAACAGGAACCACCGCGTTCTTAGACTTGATCTTCTACACAACTCTTTGCTTCTGGTGACTTGTTCCAAGCTCAGGATCCCATTAAGCACAACTTTGATTGATAATTCACAATATTAACAAGCATTTATCCCATAGATGTGATCCAACTATAAATACTTCAAATATTTTATAAGTATATAATATTTAGATAATATAAATATTTGCAGTAACCACTGAGATGGACTTCTGTGAATATCTAGGCTTTACAGGTGAAGAAAGCGATGTGAAAAGAGGTTGAGGGATTTTAAAGCTCGTTTTGAGACAGACTCTGTCTCTCTGATTCTCTCTCTGTCTCTCTATCTCTGCCTCTCTGTCTTTCTGTCTCTCTGCCCCACCCACCCCCTAGGGTTGCTTTGAGACAGGGTTTCTCTGTGTAGCCCTGGCTGTCCTGGAACTCTCTCTGTAGACCAGGCTGGTCTAGAACTCACAGGCTGGCTTCTGCCTCCCTTTAATCTGGGATTAAAGATGTGCATGCCCCACCAGTGCCTTTAAAGTTTCTGATCTTTTTTTTTTTTTTTTTTTTTTTTTTTGGTTCTCTTTTTTCGGAGCTGGGGATCGAACCCAGGGCCTTGCGCTTCCCTAGGCAAGCGCTCTACCACTGAGCTAAATCCCCAACCCCTAAACTTTCTGATCTTAACCACACAGTGGTCCCTCCAGGCTGCAGACCCAGGATCATAATGCAGATTGGCTACAGAACTCAGTCTTGGCTGGTCCAGTGCTATTCCTTCAGAGTCCCAGTTAGTCAGGAAACTGAGGCAGGCAAGATCAGCTTGGGAATCCTTGAGGTCCCATTTGTAAAAAGACAGACAAGAAACACCAAGTGCAATTCCAGGACTTGGGAGACGGAGCAAGGAAGACCAGGGGTAGAAGGTGATTCTCTGTGACACACAGCGAATTCGAGGGCAGTCTGGGATACATAAGACCCTGCTTTAAAAAGGAAGGAAGGAAGGAAGGAAGGAAGGAAGGAAGGAAGGAAGGAAGGAAGGAAGGAAGGCCCAGATAGTGCATGCCTATAATCTCAGTGTTTGCAGGCTAATACAAGAAGCCAGCCACGTTACATAGTGTCACCCCTTCTTAAACCAGAACTAGGGGGATAAGGAGAAAGCAACAGGTGAAGGGACGGAGAGAGGAAGAGAGGAAGAACCTTTAGTAGCAGTAATAACAGTAGTACTTTGGTTCTTTTGTTTAACGGTCTCTCGGTGTAGCCCTTGCTGTCCTGGAGCTCACTCTGTAGACCAGGCTGGCCTCCACCTGCCTCTGCCTCCCAAGTGCTGGGATTAAAAGCGTGCACCACCATACCTAGCTAAGAACTTTTTAAAAAAGAGAGAGATTTATTATATTTTAAATTCTGTGTATGTCGGAGGGAGTTTTTTTGTGTGTGTTTTTCCTCCCAGCCCCAAGCTTATGAAAATAATGTCTCTGAAAGCCCAATATATCCACAAATACCTAGGTCAGATAGCTAGGTATATTCTCCGACTGGTGTATAACTTAGTAACCCCATGATTCTATTCTAAGTTCTGCTACGTGGTTGTTTTCCTGGCCCTACGCTACATGCGACCGGCTTCCTCTATGTCTTGGACCAACTACAGGCTTGCACTTTTTATTAACCAGTCAGAGAATATCGGGGAGCTTTCCTTACAGTACATAGGTTAGCACAGTGCCCCAATATCAGGGTACTATCTGGACCACGGCACAGAACTCAGCTTCTGAACACAGATTATACAAAACTAACCGCAGTATGTGTCTATGTGCGTGTGTGAGAGCGGGTGTCCTGGGGTCCAGGAGGGCATCGGAGTCCCTGGGGCTGGAGTTACAAGTGGTTGTGAGCCACCTGACGTATATGCTGGGAACTGACTCTGATTCTGTGCAAAAACGGTTAAGTGTGCGGGAACCTTGGAGCCTAGGAAAATTCTTTAATTTTTTTTGGTGGGAGGGGGCGGTGTCAGCCTACCATGGTGCATGTGTGGAGGTCAGGGGACAGCATGTAGAAGTTGGTTCTTTCCTTCTTTTTTTTTTTTTTCTTTCTTTTTTTTTTTTTTTTTTTTTTGGGGAGCTGGGGACCGAACCCATGGGCCTTTCTTATGCCCTACCCCTGTCCTCCCCAACCCTTTTTTTTTTTTTTAAAGATTTATTTACTGTATATAAGTACACTGTAGCTGTCTTCAGACACACCAGAAGAGGGCATCGGATCTCATTACAGATGGTTGTGAGCCACCATGTGGTTGCTGGGATTTGAACTCAGGACCTCAGGAAGAGCAGTCGGTGTTCTTAACCACTGAGCCATCTCTCCAGCCTGGTTCTTTCCTTCTTACCCTTTCAGGTTCTGAGGATCAAACTCAAGTTGTCAGATTGATGGAGGATTACCCGGTGAGCCGTCCCTCCAGCCTAAAAGGAAGTGCGTTAACCAGCCTGTCTTTGTCACGGACCTTATCACAGAGGGTGGATACCTACGAATCCGTGGGTGGGAGAAGCATCAGGATGGGTGGGAACACAGACGATGGGTGGCTACCTAGGACCCCGGCGTTCCTGGATCTTTCCAACCTCTGCTTGACTGTCCATCCTTGACACAAGAGCCACTTGGTCTGTATCTATAGGGAGAGCCACTGGGTCTGTATCTGTTGGTCTGTAAAGAGGGTGGCTCAGCCCGTATAAGAAAAAGATTGAGATTTTACCTCCAGCCTAAGAGCGATGACAGGACAGAGTGACAGGACAGACAGAGCTCAGAGGCAGTAGTAGAAACCCAGACTTGCCAGCTGTGTAGCCCGGGGAAGGCCTGTAGCCTGTTTTATTGCAAAAGCTGAGCGGGTTGCTCAGGTAGCCAAGTGTAAATCGGATGTGGTAAATACACCCATAATCCCAGCACTGGGGAGGTTCGGGGTATGCCCCACTCCATGGTGACTTTGAGGCCAGCCTGGCCTACATGGAACCCTGTCTCAAAACAATTAGCAACCAGGAGTAGAAACTTCCAGGTCAGACGCTCCCTCTCCAACTCTCTGGAGCAGGAGCTCCCAGCAGGCATTTTTTTTTTTTCTTTTCTTTTTTTCGGAGCTGGGATCGAACCCAGGGCCTTGTGCTTGCTAGGCAAGCGCTCTAACCACTGAGCTAAATCCCCAACCCCTCCCAGCAGGCATTTAACCTTTGCCCCTATGTGCGGCCAACTCTCCTCCAGTCCCCATCGTCCATAAAGTTTCTCCCTCTTCTTCATAGTTTCAGGATTCTGCCCCAAATCCTATTCCTCAGGTCTCTCCTCTTTCTTCCTTCACCTATGGGTGTCCGATGCTCCATTCCCTATGACGGGATGGTGGCGGCTGACCATGTTTCTGTCTCTGAGATTTCCTCCCTGTCTGGGCATGCAGTCCTTAACTACTTGGCTTTTTTACGATGGACAGGCAGTACCCAGCCCTGGAGGGGGAATGCACAACTGGGCTGTGCTTCTGAAAGACTTTTTTGCCCCCCAGCACAGGGGCTCACGCTGTAGACCAGACTGGATTCAGAGACCCTCCTGCCTCTGCCTCCAGAGCATTGGGATTGAAGGTTTGAACCACCACTGTCCAGGCTATAAGATTTGTTTTGGAACCTGAAGGTCACACAGGAAAATCTTCTGAGGGAGCGTTTGACAGTCTACTTAGGCTGCGTTCTTTCCCTGACTTTGAGCCCTTTTCCAGGCTTCGGTATTTCAACCTGTAAAACAGGAGTCTGAACTTGCAAATTCATAAAACGAGAGCTGGATTGCCTGATTCTAATCTCCGCCGAACCACTTGCCAACCACATGACTTTGGGAAAGGAGTTTCCGTCTCTGCCTCACTTTCCCCATCTGTAAAATGGGGATGATAAGATCGCCAACTTCACAGAGTTCTTGTGGGAAGCAAATGACTTTGTACACGAAGAGTGGAAGGCATCAAGCCAGGAACCAAGGAAAGGCCCAGTAATTGGTGGTGGTTGCTACAGTGTCAGAGAAGAGGAAGCAGGCAAGCTGGCAGGAGGATGGAATCATTTAAATACTAAGTGTTCCCTCCGGCATGCCAACCTGACCTCCCTGACTCTAATTTCTTGCCATCTTGTTACATAGCCCTCACTGGGTTGGGACTCACCATGTAGACCAGGCTGGCCTCGAACTTTCAGCAATTCTCTGGTCTATTGCCTCTCAGCTACGAAGCCTAATATCCTTGAGAAATGGTTTTGCAAAGGGTCTCACCAGGCTAGTACCCCAGGCTAGACTTGAACTTAATACCTAGCCAAGGACGACTTTGAACTCCTGACCTTTCTGCTTGTAGCTTGCAAGTTTTAGGATTACAGGTATCCACCACCATGCCTGGCTTCCTTGGCTTTTCTCCCTGCCACATCTCCATTCCCCCTCCCCCTCCCCCGCTCCCATCCCATAAAGGTTGACTATGTATATATGCCAGCCTCGAGCTTGAGATTTTCCTGGCTCACCTGCCCAAGTACTGGAAGACAGGCATGAATGACAACCGCTCCAAGCTGGACGATACTTTTTACGAGCCCGGAAAAAACATTGCTTGTAATTTTTTTTTTCTTTTCTATTTTTCGGAGCTGGGGACCGAACCCAGGACCTTGTGCTTGCTAGGCAAGTGCTCTACCACTAAGCTAAATCCCCAACCCCCATTGCTTGTAATTTTGACAGACGGCCTTGAGGCCAGTATGTGGAAAATGGAAGCAAGACAATCAGTAGTCTGAGGTCATTCTTGGCTACATTAGGGAGTTCAAGGCCAGGGTGAGACTTAAGACGCCTTGTCTCAAAAGAAGTAAAACCACTCTAACCCCTTTCACCCACTGTCCTCTGTGAGGGAGGACACTATTTGCCATGGAGAAAAGCTAAGTGGACTTAGACTCCTGAGTCACCTGCAGTCACAAAGCCTTAGAAGCAACTTGATGGTTCATGAACGGGGGTACACGGAAGTAAAATGCCAACTGTTGTTGCCCTAACTTAGAGTGACTAAATTGTTTCCCCAGTTGCTCATCAAACAACTGAAAAACGTGCAAACATATCAAACTACCTACAGTAGCAAGTGCAAGGCAACTAGGTCTGTATGCGGAAGGGATTGGATCGTAAAAATAGCAAAAGATTGAGTCTCACGCAAACCCAGTGGTTAACGGTGCCCGCTGTCCTCCCGGAGAGCTTGGAGTTCCGTCTCCTGCACCACAACACGCAGCTTGCAGACGCCTGGAAGACCAGTTAAGACCAGCTCCACATCGTCCGAGGGCACTACACTCCCTTGCACAAAGCCACAGACACATACACACGTAATTAAAAATAAAAATAAAATCGTAAAAAAAACCCAAACCTCGGAAGAAGATTCCATTTATACACAAACATTTTAAACAGCGATGACTGGTAATGGGTGAGGCATTGGTGGCTTTAGGTTTCTAACTTTGTATATTGGGGTTATTTATGTGCATTTTTTCCATTTGCTTTTTTTTTTCTTTTTTTTGGAGCTGGGGACCGAACCCAGGGCCTTGCACTTGCTAGGCAAGCGCTCTACCACTGAGCTAAATCCCCAACCCCTCCATTTGCTTTTTAAAAATTTTTTGGAATGATAATGATGTAATTTTCTCTTCCCTTTCTCCCTCTGTGCCCTACCATAAACCTACCCCTCCTAGCTCTTTTTCAAGTTCATGGCCTCTTTTTTCATTAACTGCTCATATCTACACATGATATACATCACATGCATATACATCAGGTGATACATACCCACATGTATATATGATACACACATGTATATATATGATACACACACCACATATATATCATATGACACACACCACATTATATATATGATACATACCATATGTATGTACAGCATATGATATATACTACATGTATATACATCATGATACACATCACATGTATATACATCACAGGATATACATCACATGTATATATATATGATACAGGATACACATCACATGTATATACATCACAGGATACACATCACATGTATATACATCACAGGATACACATCACATGTATATATATGATACACACCACAGGTATATACATCATAGGATACATATCACATGTATATACATCATAGGATACACATCACATATATACATCATAGGATACACATCACATGTATATATATGATACACACGAAAGGTATATACATCATACACTACACATCACTTGTTTGTACATCATAGGATATACATCATATGTATATACATCATAGGATACACATCACATGTGTATAGCTCATAGGATACATATCACATGTATATGCAACCTATATACATATCCCTACATATAGAAGCAATGACAGACTAAATGGTGGACTCTTCACTAGGGAAGACTGTTCTCCTGCTCTCGGTGTTAGTCACCTGTGATTCGTCGTGTGGGGTCAAGGCCTCCTGGTCCTCCATGTGCCTTCCCCTTCCTCCATAGCCTGTCTATTCATGTGCTTCTTGTTCCACTCATGTGTAGGCAGCCATGTTGGTGAGACTTTATGGCCGTAGCTTCTGACATTGCTAGGAAACGATCTCACAGAAAACTCCCTGCTCCTCTGACTCTCACCAATTCCTTATTGTCCTTTCTTATGTGATGATTCCCGAGGCTCTGAGCCTTAGGCACAGGAGTTGTATTTTGGATGTATCCATTGGGACTGGGCTCCACAATTCCGCATTTTGATTGGTTGAGGTTTTCTCTAATGGCCTGTTGTGATGAAACCTTTTACTTGATGCAGTGTGAGGACTATATTTATTAGGCTAGGCCCTAGAGAAGAAGCTCTATTTTTTTTTAAAAGTTAAACTCTGAGAAGTTGGTGATTTTACCATCCCCATTTTACAGATGGGGAAAGTGAGGCAGAGAGGGAAATTCCTTTCCCAAAGTCATGTAGTACAGTGGAGATTAGAAAATCAGGCAATCCAACTCTCAATTTGTGAATCTGCAAGTTGAGGCTCCTGTTTGACAGGTTGAAATACTGAAATCTGGAAAAGGGCTCGAAGTCAGGGAAAGAACACAGCCTAAGAGGACCTCCCCCTTACGTTCCGCAGTCTCTTGCCAAGATACGGATCTAAGGAGACTATAAAACGCTCCCTCAAAATTTTTTCCTGTGAGACCTCTGAGTTCCGAGAAGGGCCTTTCAGGCAGGTTGGTGGCACAAGCCTTCAATCCTAGCACTTGGGAGGCAGGAGCAGGCAGATCTCTGAGTTTGAGGCCAGCCTGGTCTACAGAGTGAGTTCCAAGACAACCAGGACTACACAGAGAAACCTTGTCTTGAACCCCCTCCCCCAAAAAAGGAAGAATAAGAAAAACAGAGACAAAGACAGAGACAGAGAGAGAAAGAGAGAGAGAGAGAGAGAGAGAGAGAGAGAGAGAGAGAGAGAGAGAGAGAGAGAGAGAATGTGAGTTGGGCATGGGCATGGTATACACTAATAATCCCATAACTTGGGAGTTGAAGGCCAAAAGATTAGGAATTCAAGGTTCTCTTTGGCTACCTACCAAGTTCAAAACCAGCCTGGGCTACATGAGACCCTTCCTCAAAAAAGTGTATGTAAGGAGCTGGAGAGGTGGCTCAGTGGTAAGAGCACCACCGGATGCTTTTGCAAAGGACCTGGGTTCCCAGCACCCACACGGAGGCTCACGACATCCCAGGGGATCTGATGCGCTTTCCCGGCTTCGGTGAGCATCCAGCACACAGAACTGTCTACAGACCAAATACTCATACACATAAAATAAATAGGTTAGAATTAAATATGCATGTATGTGCATGCACATGTACACGTATAGAGGATGGGGGCTGGAGATATGAGGGCTCAGTAGCAGGGAGAGCCCTGGGTGCACAGACATACTCGACTAGAACTCCAATAACCAACCAACCAAACAAACAATAATAATAATTTTTAAAATAAAAAACCGTTAGCAATGAAAACTCCTTGCTATTAGTGAGGAGACAGAGATATCTTTATTGGGTTTTACTATTTTATTTTATTTTATTAGACAGGGTCTCACTATGTAGTCCAGGCTGGTCTGGAACTTCTTATAAACTAGGCTGGCTTTAAACTCATAGAGATCCCCCAGCCTCTGTCTACCATGTGCTTGGATTAAAGGTGTGCCCTGCCACCCAGCAAGAGATATATTAATAGAAGAATCTAGAAAGAGATCCATGTAACAAATCCATGCAAAAAAATGCATTCAACTGTTTTGTCTTATTTTATTTTTTTAATGTATACATTTATTGTATATAAGTACACTATTGCTGTCTTCGGACACACCAGAAGAGGGCATCGGATCCCATTACAGATGGTTGTGAGCCACCATGTGGTTGCTGGGATTTGAACTCAGGACCTCTGGAAGAGCAGTCAGTGCTCCTAACCACTGAGCCTTCTCTCCAGCCCATTTTATTTTATTTTTAAGATGAGATTTCTCTGTAACAAACCTGGCTGTCCTGGAACTTGCTCTGCAGTCCAGGCTAGCCTCCAACTCACAGCTATCCACCTGCCTCTGCCTCCTAAGGGTTGGGGCTCTAGGTGTGCGTCACCACCATTCAGCTGACCAATTTCTTTTTTTGACAAGGAAACATTGGGTTGTAGGTAGGGTTTCACGGTGGAACCCTGGCCTAGTATACAACTCTAGATTTCATCCCGAACATTATGTAAATAAAAAACACCTAGTACGCATACTGATACAGGAAGAAAGGAATGATGGTGTATGACTTAACCCCAGCACTTGAGTGTGCGGGTAGGGGACAGAGGCAGGGGGTCTCTGAGTTCAAGGACAGCCTGGTCCACGTAGGGACTTCTAGGCCAACCAGTGCTATTTAGTGAGACCCTGTCTCAAAAAAAGAATATCAACTAAAAGATGTGTGTCAATTACAACTTAAAGACACGGTCTATAAAGAAATCCTGAAAACACTTCAGCTGTGTCAGTCTCTTACTGAACGGCTGTGTGTCTGTCTGTGGGTCTGTCTGTGTCCTGTTGGTTCTCAATCATTCCTTAGAATCTTCATTGGTCTGCCTGCCCGTCAGTGTCTGTGTCTTTGTTTGTTCCAACTAGATTTCATCCACTTGGTGAACTTCTAACTAATGTGTGAGGATGGCGGACTTCATTCAGTGTTAACCCTCCAATGAGCTGGGCACAGAGGTGCATGCCCGCGACCCCTAGCACCTAGGGGCTGGGGATGGGAAGAAAAAGAGGTCACAGGTCACGGCCAGTTTGAAGCATTTGAAACACGCATCTCCAAACAGGATCGGTGCCCGGGATGGAGCTGCTACAGAGCATGCGCCCTGCGGCAGATTTGCAACTTTACCGAAAAGAATGGAAAAGGAAAAAGAGAGGAAGTTACCTACGGTAGATGAGGTTTCTCAACATTTCACAATCTGGATTACCGGCTGGAGATTTGGTTCTCCGGTAAGGGCCAGGACCCCTATCTTGCAGAGGGCTAGATTAATTCCCAGCTCAGAACCTCAACCGCCTGTAACTCCGGTTCTAGGGCATCCCCTCACCCTGTTCTGAACTCTATGGGGCACCTGTACTCACAACACACACACACACACACACACAGAGGAACAGCACTGTGGCTCAGTGGTGGGGGGCTGAGGCCCTGAGTTCCGTCGCCAGCACTGCAAAACAAGAAAATCAAGAGGAAAAACGGGCTAAAAACAAAAATTTCAGAGGGTGCTCCTCCAGACTCACCCTGGGGTCAAGGGTGCTAACTGTGAGATGGGAATGAGTCCATGTTTTTTTTTTCCCCCTAAAACGTGTTATTTGTACTTCGGAAAAGAAACAATGAGAGGCTTTAAACAAACAAACAAAACCGTAATTAACACACGCATACACACGCCTCCTCCCCTTTCCTTGGCTCAATCGGCAACATCCATTGATACCGCCCACTCTTCCAAACTTCTTGCCCCCCAAAGAAAGCCACTTGGGAGCTCGCTCCGGGCAGCTGCGCCATGCTCGCCCTGCTCGCCCGGCTTTACAGACAGCAAGGCTGGGGCGGGGGCTCGCCGCCCTGCCCAGGGGAGCGGAGCAGGGGGCTCCCGCCCGCCCCGCCGCTTTCTCTCGGAGTAATTAAGAGTGAAATCCCGCTCCCGGTGACCCCGCGCTCCGGGCCGGCCTGATTTACACATGAAAGGTCTACCCCGGGCTGCGCTTTCTCTCTTTCACGTTCACAATAAGGAGCCGGCCTATAAATAAAACCTCTGAGAAACAAGAGGCTTCAAAAATGTCTTTGTGTGTGTGTGTGTGTGTGTGTGTGTGTGTGTGTGTGTGTGTGTGTGTGTGTGTGTGAAAGGGGGGGGTGGAACGACAGATAGACAGACAGACAGAGACAAAGACTGACTAGGAATAGTTTCAACAAACTAGAAAGAAGACTAGAGAAAGCTCATGAGATAAACATCCAGGTGGGTGAGATAGCCCAGGCTCTGTAGAGCCTGTTCAAGTCCCAGAACGCACAGGATAGTAGTAGAAATCAGAACTGACTCCTAACTTCCACACTGGGGCGCACACAAACTCATAAACAAATGAAACTTAATGTGTGTGTGTGTGTTTAAATGGGGTCAGAAACTCGGACTTGAGGGGAAGATTTCCCCAAGATAACCCACAGAATTAAGGGCTCAGACTTGGAAGCAGCCTTGGGAGCAAAAGCGTCCCAAATCAGCCCTTAGAGGGCTTCACAGGTCACATGACTCACAGAACTGTTCTCTGACTGGAAGAACTTTACTCTTACCCTAGTTGTATTTAGGGTTCCCCCCCCTTATGATTATTTCTGCATTTTTTTAATTTGTTATCTGAGAAATTTATTTAATTTATTTATTTATTTATTTATTTATTTATTTATTTATCTTGTATTTGTTTCCCCAGTACAGGATAGCCCTGGCTATCCTGGAATTAGACCAGGCTAGCCCCGAACCCACAGAAATCTGCCTGCCTCCGCCTCCTGAGTGCTAGGATTAAAGGTGTATGTCCCTATACCTGGTCTGTTCTTTGGGAATTTTGTATGAAGTGTTTTATTTATTTATTTATTTATTTATTTATTTATTTATTTATTTTTGGTTCTTTTTTTCGGAGCTGGGGACCGAACCCAGGGCCTTGCGCTTCCTAGGCAAGCGCTCTACCACTGAGCTAAATCCCCAACCCCTATTTATTTTTTTGAGATGGAGTCTCCTATAACTAGGATGGCCTTGAATTCCTGATATTTTTTTTTTTTTGTCTCCTCTGTCTACATACTAAGGAGGTGGGAAGGTGGGAAGGAGGGAGGGAGAGAGACTGTGTATGTGCATCTGTACTGCTATGCTCAGCTCACATAGCCCAGGCTGGCCTCCAATTCTCCACGTAACTAAGGATGACCTTGAACTTCTGACCCTTCTGCCTCTACCTCCTATGTGCTGGGACTACAGGGCATCACAGCATCTCCAGTTTCTACGCAGCGGTTGAACCCCCTGCTAGCACAACCAACTCACCCCAACCGTGAAAATGTAAGGTTCCTGCATTCACTATGTGTTGGTGTATCTGTGCGAGCACACATGCAAAGCTTTGAGCGTGGGGGCCAGAGCCAACCCAATGTCTTTCTAGCCTGTGGGTCTCGAGGATCAAACTCCGGACATTGGGCTTGGTGGCATGCGCCTTTCCCAGCTGAGCCCTAATGCCAGCACAAACCTTTCACACACAGTTACAAATAATCCCCTCGACTCCCCACAGGGCCTCACTATGTAGGTCTGGCTAGCCTGGAACTCATTATATAGACCAGGCTAGCCTCAAAGCCCCAGAGACCTGTCTACCTCCGTCTCTCAAGTGCTGAGATTAAAAGATGTGTACAGGCCATACCTGCCTTGGCATGGATTCTTGGCCATCCTGCCTAACTATTCAACCCATTTGAACAAAACAAACATTTCCCGGGAACCTCATTTCCTGTAACAGGCAGACACCAACAATAGCATTGCTAGAGTAAAGATGAAGCTCAAGCTGGCTTTGAACTCGGTATGTAGCCCAGACTAACCTTGAAGCTCTTATTCTCTTGCTTCAGTCTCCCCAAGCTGGATTTACAGGGTAAGAGCTACCCTGGTCTCCCCAGGCTGTATTTACAGGAACAAGCTGCCCTGTCTAGGTTATAGAATGAACGGGATCAAACCCTGGGCTCTGTGTTTGCTGGGCAAGTGTTTGCCAAGTGAGCCTCAGCCCCACGAAAGGCTCGACATCTTTGACCCGTGACTTCTAGAGCTCCGGAAACAACCCCGCTGCTGCCATTGCCTTAGCAAAGTCCAGGCAAGGGGCAGAGACCGGCAGATTCTGAAGGGCAGATGGTTTGGAGAGAGCCCTGGGGAGCAGACAAGTCGGCCTGCATCTGCTTGAGACGGGGGGGCGGGCGGGGCGCAGGGTGTGGATGGGTCCCCGCCATGCTGCTTCACAGCTGTCTGTTAGCCCCAGTGTCCGTGTCTGCAAAGTGGCCGGTGACTCTACCCCGGAGCCTTCTGCTCTGGTGCACTCATTAACTGATAGAAGGGCCTCAATGGGGCTGCTCGGGACTACGTTAACTCTCCAATACCTTTTCCGCTTTCCTCTCAAACGTTTACTGCCCGAATTCAGATGCCAGTGCCGAGCTCTTAATAGCAAACAACGGCCTCCCCCACCCCCACGCGTACACACGCCCCCGCGCGCGCTACACACACACACACACACACACACACACACACACACACACACACACACACACACACACACACATATCTGGGTGCATGGCCCGTCTTTTTCTGTTGTTCTTTTCTAGAGAAGAAATGGGTCCAGGGAGATGTTCACGCAGCCTCGCGGTGGTACATGAGTCTGGGATGTGAACTTCCGTTAACTGGAGGGCACTCCAGAATGCTCAGCGGGCATGTTGGGACACACACCGCCGGGCTCACACACACACACCCCTCCAAAGGGCCTGAGGAAGCAGGCCTGGGGTGGAGCCCCAAAATTGACATTTCTCACCAATTCCCAGGTCATGTTGCTGTTGCTGGCCCAAGGTATACTGAGAATTCCCTGACACCAAGATTTCCCCACTGTCATTATCCCAATTAGGCAGGTTGTATCCTGCCCAGCCCGGTAGGGAAGGCCGGACTCCTGGAACTGGAAGGTTGTTAGAATTCTTTTGGCACTCAACTTATATGATCCTGTAGCCTTAAAGTCTTTACAAAGAAAAGCAGAGAGGGAGAGAGAGAGAAAACAAGAACAAAACCAGCGCCAAAACAAAACAAACTTTCCAGGGGAAAACAAACTCTCCAAGGGAGTTGTTCTTAACCTTCCTAAGGCCCTGACCCTTTCAATAAAATTATCCCTGCCAATACTTTATTATAACTGTAATTCTGCTACTCTTGCGATCTATAATGTAAACATCTGTGCTTTCTGATGGTCTCAGGTGACCCGTATGAAAGGCTTGTTTGACTCCCAAGTGGCTTGTAACCCACAGGCTGAGAACCGCCGTTCTAGGAGCTGGGACACAGCTCATTAGTAGAGTGAGACCATTCTGACGTCCAGCCCTAGCACCAAGCAAAACTCCTGCCCGCTTTAGAGGTGTTGAAGTGAAGACAGGGGAGTTGTAAGGCCAGTGAGCTGGCAATTCCCGCATGTAATCCCAGCCCTTGAGATGGGGATAGGAAAGCCAGGAATCAAGGCCAACCTCAGCGACAGACATAATGAGATTGAGGTTAGCCTGGGCTTCATGAACAAAAAACTTCAAAACAAAAACAACAAACCACAAAAATAAAAATCATTTCAAAATAGGGAAGATGGACATGACGTAGAGGAGGAGCAGAAGGTGGGGTGATAGTGTGTGTGCGCTTTGTACCCCTAGGTTCTCGGAGACGAGAGGAACATTTCAGTCAGCTGATAACCTGCGTAACAAAAGGCCAGCCACACACAGGGGCTCGGTTCTATGAGCTCAGCTACTCCGAAGGCTAAGGCAAGGGGATGGAGAGTTCAAGGCCCACCTGGGAGAGTTAGAGATACCCTACCTCACTAAGAGAAGGCTGGAGAGTACGGCTTACTGGACAGTGTTTGAATAGTATGTGCGAGGGCCAAGGTCCAATTCCTAACACTAAAAGGGGAAGAGAAGGAGTGGGAGGGGAGGAGAAAGAAAAAGAATTAGAGAGGGAAGGAGAGACAGAGGGAGGGTAGACCATTAGCCAGTTCTGGTCACCCTAACTATCCACGGCAAAGGCTTTATGGTTCTACAGTAGAAGTTTGCTAATTCGAGTAAGAAATCACCACAGGAGTTGGACATGATTTTGTATGTGTGTGAGTATGTATGTGTGTGTATGTGTGTGTGAGCGTGTGTATGTTTGTGTATGTGTGTAGCTGTGAGTGTCTGTGCATGTGTGTATGTATGTGCGAGAGTGTGGATGTGTATGTATGCATATGTGTGTAGGTATATGTGAGCATGTACATGTGTGTGCATGTGAGTGTGCACTGTGAGTATGTGCATGTGAGTGTGTATGTACGTGTGAGAATGTGAGAGTGTGTGTAGTACCAGTACTTGGGAGGTAAGAGGAAACAGGACTGGGAGTTCAAGGCTAGCCTCAAATGCATAGAGTTTGTGGCTACCTCAGGCTACTGGAGACCCTGTCTCCAGAACAAAACAAGGCTGGCAAGATGGCTCAGTGCTTAAGGCAGCTGCTGCAGAGCCTGATGACCTCGGTTAAGACTGCGGGCCCCAGTGGTGGAAGAAGAGAACCAACCTCTACACGCATGTGTGCCTGCGCACGTGCGCAGGGAAATACATGTAAATGAGAAACAACAGAAGGAACTCGCTTGCTTACTACATCAGACCACGCACCGGCTCTCGTCTGTATCCTGTGCATTTCAGGACGATGCGATGCTCACAGGGCTGACGGGTTCATCTCCAGTGTGAGCGGCTGCTGATTTCAGATGTGACTTTGTGTTTTCCAGACGCCGGCTGAACTGGGGCTGTTATCAGGTCCCCGTTATTAAATCATGGAACTGTATATGACGGATTGCTGAGACACGATCGGGGAAAAGAAAACGAACTTTTCTGCAAATGGAGTTGGATGCTCTGTGGAGATCAGAGGACAGATGGCCCCAGGGCTTGCTGAGGAAGCAGCAGAACCTCAGTTAAGCTCCTCGGCATCCACGTAAAACCTGGGGACAGCCACATGTGCCTGCAACCTTGAGCCTGGGGGGAGGGGGCTGCGACGGGATTGCTTGCACATGTTGACCAGACAATCTCCCTGCCAACTGTCGGGGGTCCGGGTTCACTGGGACCTCAAGGAACAAAGCGGGGGCAGGGGGATCCCAACATCCTCCTCTGGCTTGCGTGTGCACACACTGAGGCCGAGGGTCTGTCCACCCTCCTCTGATCCCAGCACTCGGGAGGCAGAAGCAGGCAGACCTCTGAGTTTGAGGCCAGCCTGGTCTACAGAGCTGGTTCCAGGACAGCCAGGGCTACACAGAGAAACCCGCCGTGTGTGCGTGCGTGTGTGCGTGTGTGTGTGTTGGGGGAGGGATCTGAGGACAGTGCCTGCAATCCCAGCGTTGAGGAAGTATTAACAGACAGTTCCCTCCCCAGGGCTCACTTTGCCCAAGTCCCAGCAAGAGCTCTTGTCTCAAAAACCAAGGTAGGGCTAGGCATACAGCTCAGTAGGTAAGATTGCTTGCCCAGCAGAGTGCTCACCCAGCAGAGTGCTCGCCCAGCATGAGCAAAGCCCTGGGTTCAATCCCCAACACTGCATAAATCCTGTGTGGGGGTGCATGCTGGTACTCACAGCTATTTAGAGGAGAAGGCAGAGGGGTAGGAAGCTCTAGGCTATCCTTGGCTACATAGCAAATTTAAGGCAAACCTGAGCTACATGAGACCCTGTCTCAAGAAGAAGAATGAAAATAAACTCGAGGTGGGTAGTTACTGAGGAACGCCACCTGACGTGAGCTCTGGCCACACACACACACACACACACACACACACACACACACACACGCACACACACACTTGGGAGAAACTTGGGGGTTGGAGAGATGACTCAGGGGTTAAGAGTGCTGATTGCCCTTCCAAAGGACAAGGGTTCAAATCCCACATGGCAGCTTACCATGACCTCCAGTCTCAGAGGATCTGATGCTCCTTTCTGGCCTCATGTAATGTACACACACACATACACTCACACACACACACACATACACACACACACACACACACACACACACACACACACACACACACACACACACACACACATACACACACACACACACACACATACACACACACACACACACATACACACACACACACACACACACACACACACACACATACACACACATATACACATACACAAACACACACATATACACACACATACACTCACACAGATACACATACACTCACACACACACACATACACAGATACACACACTGAAACACACACAGACACATAGACACACACACACACATACACACAGAGAGATACACATACACACAGATACACATACACACACAGATACACACACAGATACACATACACACACAGAGATACACGTACACACATAGATACACACACACAGATACACACACACACACACACACACACACACACACACACACACACACACAGTTCAGCCTGGCATGGCTGACCTTGGCTGTCTGTTATCTGGAATGAACTGAAACCTAAGCAGCCGGGCACCCCTGAGAAGAATTTTTATTTTTATTTATTTTTTTGACTGGATCATCTAGGTCACATCTTACGGTGGCAGCCCATGGAAAAAGACCTGGTTGGTAGAGGCTGGGGTGGCTCATACTTTTGATTTCAGCACTGGGGAGGCAGCAGCAGGTGGGTCTCTAGGAGTTCAAGGCCAGCCTGGGCTACAGAGCCAGTTCCAGGATAGCCTTGGCTACCCAAAAGCTTTTGCTCTTTGCCTGCCTGCCTTCACTCTTGCTGGCAAGCTCATCTATCCTGGTACAGAGACATCCCTTCGCTGGGATCCCAACTTCTTCAGGATCCCAACGTAAACTGAGGATCAACAGCTAGGATTTCTCTGGGCCTCCAGGAATAGATATGGACCACTCAGACATCCAGTTTCCTAGACTGAACAACTACCAGATCCTTGGACTTTCTCCTGGGAGACAGTCACTGTTGGGCTCCAGGGATCACAGCCTGTAAGCCACTCCAGAGACTCCCCTTTTAGTATAGATTCATTCTAAAAGTTCTCCTGTAGAACAGTGGCTCTCGACCTTCCTATTGCAGCGACCCTTTTGATACCATTCCTCATGCTGTGGTGACCTCAAACCATAACGTTATTTTCATTACGACTTCATAACTGTAATTTTGCTACTGTTATGAACCGTAATGTAAATATCTGATTTGATAGTCCACCCCTGTGAAAGGGTCGTCCAACCCCCAAAGGGGTCATGACCCCCAAAGGTTGAGAACTGCTGCTCTAGAGAACCCTGACTGTGACACCCACACACATAAAAAATAAAATAGCGAGTTAAAATGAAAAGACACAAAGGCTGTAATAGACCCCCAGTTGACGCATGATGGATACACTATGAAGGTATCCACATTCACACTGTGTGACTATGTTGTGTTTGAGTGTGTGTGTGTGTTGTTTTTGTGTGTGTGTGTTGTGGTTTTAGTGTGTGACTATGTCGTGGTTGTTGTGTGTGTGTGTGTGTTGTGTGAAGTGTGTATGTTGTTTATTTGTGTGTAAGTATGTGAGTAGGTTGTGTGTGTGTGTGTGTGTGTGTGTGTGTGTGTGTGTGTGTGTGAGGGATAGCATCTCATCACTTCACAGTTTATAAAGCACTTTGTGGTTAATGAAGCATTTTCTAGTCATTTCCTTTCATTCTCAGACAGCTCCAGGTGCAAGGACTAGAGCTTTGTGTGTGTGTGTGTGTGTGTGTGTGTGTGTGTGTGTGTGTGTGTGTTTGCATGCACATGCATGCATTAGTCAAACCCTTGATCACAGACCCACACTACCTGTCCCATTTCGTCACACCTTTCTTATGTGGAGAGAAATGGCAGAGGCATGCAGAATAGCACAGTCTTTAACCCATTGCTCAGAGGCCTGGTTTATTCCGTGGGTTCCAAACTAACTAAGGCTTCATAGTGAATACCCATATATAAAACAGAAAGAAACATTTCCTGCAGACAACCAGGACTGTGTCTTAGGGTTTTTAATCCCTCCGATAGATATAACACAATTAAAAGCAAGCTGGGGACAAAAGGGTTTATCCAGCTTACACTTCCACTGCTTGGCCCTCCACTGAAGGAAGTCAGGGCAGGAACTCAAGCAGGGCAGGAACCTGGAGGCAGGGACTGATGCAGAGGCCATGTAGGGATGCTGCTCACTGGCTTGCTCCCCATGACTTGCTCAGCCTGCTTTCTTATAGAACCCAGGACCACCAGACCAGGGATGGCTCCACCCACAATGGGCGGAGCCCTCCCCACATCAATCTAATTAAGAAATGTCCTACAGGCTTGCACACAGCCCAATCTTATAGAAGCGTTTTTCTCAGTAGAAGTTCCCTCTTCTCTGGTGACTGTAGTTTGTGTCAAGTTGACGTAAAATGAGTCAGAACAACTGACCCTTGCCAACATGACACACAAACACATCACTGTTAAGCCTCAATCTTTCCTTTCTTGTTCACCTTTGCACTAATACCATCACAACGTAAAATATTCCAAGTCTTAAAACCCCCACAGACTTCACAAATTCAAGCAGTTTAAAATTCAGTCTATTTAAAACTCCAAAGCCTCTTTTAGGACCTAAAAAAAAATCTCTTTAATAATTCAGTCTCTCAAGGGTGGGCTCCTGTAAAATAAAAAATAAATTAAATACTTTCTTACTTCAAGAGAGCAGAACCAGGGCGCACCCCCAATCAAAGCAAAGCAAAAACAAACTCCAACTATAAATAACCCAGCATTGAAAGTCTGAATCAACTCACGGCCTTCTGGGCTCTTCCGAAGGGCCTGGGCCGCTTCTCTGGCTCCGCCCTCTGCAGCACACACAGCTGGTCTTCCGGGCTCTGACCCGTTCCCCTCCACTGCTGCTGCTGTTCTTGGTGGTCGTCCCATGGTGCTGCTTTCTCATAGAACCCAGGACCACCTGTCCAGGGATGTTCCCACCCACAGTGGACGGGGCTCTCCCTATCAATCACTGATTAAGAAAATACCCTACAGGTTTGCCTATAGCCTGCCATTATGGAGACACGGTCTTAATTGAGGCTCCCGCCTCTCTCTCACACCTCTAGCTTGGGTCGAGTTGACTTAGAACTGTCTAGCACAGGCCTCAGCTGACTACGCGGCTTCCTGCTTGTCTAGGTATTATCTCTCCATCGTCAAGAACACCCACTTCACACAGAGGCTCAGGAGTGCCTCCCACTTGAAACTCCCCTCAAGGCCACACTGAAGACTTCTAGGCCCCAGACAACCTGGATTCAAATCCTGACATAGCCATTTTCTCATGTTCTGTTTGCTTTTCAGTTTATGTAGACAGTGTCTTGTTATGTAGCCCAGGCTGGACTCAGAATCCCAATTCCCCAAACTGGGGATAGTGAAGGAAACCTTCAATCCCAGCCCTCCTGAGGCAGAGGCAGGTGGACCTCTGGTGAGTTCAAGTTACTGGTCTACACCGTAAGTTTAGGGCTAAGCAAGGCCGCATAGTGAAACCTTTTCTCAAAAATAAGCAAAGAAAAATCGTAGTTCTTTCTCTGACTCCTGAGTGCTGAGACTACAGGTATGCACTCTCACGCCTGGGACAGACATTTTTTTTTCTTGTTACAAGATGAAAGGGAACAGCAAAACACGATTAAAATACTCACTACTGTAGGTTTGTGTCGGAGGCTGCTTTTGGTATGGGATACCAGAAAGAAGCAAACCGGGGTTGGGGATTTAGCACAGTGGTAGCGCTTGCCTAGCAAACATAAGGCCCTGGGTTGGTCCCCAACTCAAAAAAAAAAAAGGAAAAAAAAAAAAAAAAAAAGCAAACCATGGTCCTGCTCTTGGGGCTGGAGGGCTTCAGGACTTCTTGTAAGTCAGGGATGGATGGGATTTAGCTCAGTGGTCGGTTGCCAGGGAGGAAGGGGAGAAGGAAGAAGGGGAGGAGGGAAAGGGCGAGAAGAAGGAGAAGGGGGAGAAAGAAGGAGGGGGAAGGAGGAGGAGAAAGTAAGACCACTCTTGACTGAGAGAACGGCATGAACAAAGGCCCTGGGGTTGGAAAGGGCTCAGGAAGGTTTTAGACGCACGAGGAAAGTTACTGCCGAGGACAAATGAGTGTCTAGGGCAGAGATGGACAGGACTAGAGAGATTGTATGCATCAGGACTTGGAGGTCAGAGTCTATGGCTGCTGTATAGAGAACAGATGGGAAGGGGTGAGGCTCTATGGAGGGAGACGAACCTGGAAACCACTGTCGTGGTCCAGGCAGAGAGAGGAACAACAGCCAGCCAGCTGTGGCTAAGCAGAGGTGGACTGGAAAGATCTGAGAGACACTGGGGTAAGAAACGCGTAGGACTTGGTTGATGAGATGGGGTGAGTGAGGAAAGAAAACACTGGTCCCCAGTTGCTGGAAGGAGAACACTGGCGCCGTTATAAAAACCATCAAACCAACGGCAAGAGAGGCCCAAGGCTAACACTCGAGGGGAGGCAGGCATAGAACACACAGCCCTGTGTTTCCCACGGCAACACGAAATGTGAGAAAGATGTCAGCCGAGGCCCTAGGAGGCTCTGGCTGAGAGTCATCGGGGTAAAGAGATTTCAGTAGATGAGGCCCTGGCAGAGACGCAGGAGACTAAGGAGCTGGGAAGGTGACTCGATACAGAGGGTGTGACAGTGGCCCTGGGAGTCCCTGAATGACAACCCAAGGAGTCAGTGAAGGGAAGTGACACTTGAATCTAGCAGAAAGTAGATGTGGTCCTCCTTATCCAGTGAGAGGGAGCAGTAAAGTGGGTGTCCCCCCACCCCCCCCACCCCTCTTGCTCTGCGCTCTCTCTCTCTCTCTCTCTCTCTCTCTCTCTCTCTCTCTCTCTCTCTCTCTCTCTCTCTCATTGGTCTTATTTTATTTTTTATTTTTTTCTTTTTTTCGGAGCTGGGGACCGAACCCAGAGCCTTGAGGTTGCTAGGCAAGCGCTCTACCACTGAGCCAAATCCCCAACCCCAGTCTTATTTTATTTTTATGGGTCTTTTTAGATTTGCTTATCTTATATGTACATATCTTTTGCCTGCACGTATGTATGTGAACCACCTGCAGGACAGAGAGCAGTTTCAGGTCATGAGCAGCCATGCTGGGAATAACCACTGAGCCACCTCTCCAGCCCTCCTCCTCCTCCTCCTCCCACTCCTCCTCTTCTCCTCCTCCTTCTCCTTCTCCTCCTTCTCCTACTCCTTTTTAAAGATTTTATTTATTTTATGCATATAAGTACACTGTAGTTGTCTGCAGACACACCAGAAGAGAGCATTGGATCCCATCACAGATGGTTGTGAGCCCCCATGTGGTTGCTGGGAATTGAACTCAGGAAGAGCAGTCAGTGCTCTTAACCACTGAGCCACCCCTCCAGCCCTCCTCCTATTTTTAAGGTTTTGTTTACTCGGTTTGGTCTGGACTCTGTTTTTCTGTTTTTGTTTGTGTGTTTTGAGGCAGGGTCCCGTGTAACTGAGGATGGCCTCAAACTCTTTGTATCGCCAAGGATGACTATGAACTCCTAATAGATCTACCTTCAGAACCCCAAGGTTACAGGGGTGTGCCGCATTATCCAGCTCACAGCATCTCGTAAGGAACACCTCTGAGCTCTGCAGGGTGGGCAGTGTCGCTCAGTGGGTAGAGCACTTGCCTCGAATGTATGAAGACTGGGTTTGCACCCCAGCAGGGACTCAGGTCTGTAACCGCAGTACTGGGGAGTTGGCAGCAAGAAGATTAGAAATCCAAGCTCATTCTCTGCTACAGTTGAAAGGCAAGCCTGGGCTACAGGACACTGATGGGGATGGGCTTCTGTTCTTCTGTTTGTCTGTCTCTTCTTCATTTTAACTATACACTGTCTTATCTACAATTACTGTGCATGTGCAGGTGTACGCAGGGTGCACAAGTGTGTGGGGGTGCACAGGTGTGTGTGTGGTGTACAGGTGTGGGGGTACACAGGTATGTGGGGGGGTGCAGGTGCACGGGTATGTGTGTACAGGTGCACAGATGTGTGTGTGTATGTCTGTGCAGGTGCACAGATGTGTGTGTGTATGTCTGTGCAGGTGCACAGATGTGTGTGTGCAGGTGTACAGGTGGGGGGTACACAGGTGTGTTTCTGTGCACAGGGTTGCGTGTGAGTGCACAGGTGTTTGTGTGCAGGCGCACAGGTGTGTGAAGGTGTATGGTTATATGGGGAGGTGCACAAGTGTGTGTGCGGGTGCAGAGGTGTGTATGTGTGGGTGCACAGATGTGTGGGAGGGATGCACAGGTGTGTATGTGTGGGTGCACAGGTGTGTGCAGGTGCACAGGTGTATGGAGGTGCACAGGTGTGTGGGGGTGCACAGGTGTGGGAGGTACACAGGTGTATGGAGTTGCACAGGTGTGTGTGTGCAGGTACACAGGTGTATGGAGGTATACAGGTGTGTGGGGGTGCACAGGTATGTGTGTGCAGGTGCACAGATGTGTGTCTGTGGGTGCACACATGTGAGCACATGTGACTAGAAGCCTGAGGAGAACGTGGGTGTTATTCTTTAAAGACTGGGGTTTTTTCTTTCCCAGGTCTGAATGTCACAAATCTCACCTACTAACCTAGGCTGTCCTAGGAGTCCTCTGGTCTGATTTCCCAAGTGCTGGAATTATATGTTTTCACTTCTCTTCCTTTCTTTTTTATTGTTTTATTTTATTTATATTTTTTTCCACATGGGTTCTAGGAATTGAACTTGGGTCTGAATGCTTATAAGGCAAGCACTTTATTCTTTTTTTTTTCTTTTCTTTTTTTCGGAGCTGGGGACTGACACTTTATTCTTTATTACCTGAGCTATTGCCCAGATCTCTGACCTATACTTATTAAAGAAGGGGGAGGGGTGAGATGGCTCATGGGCTAGAGGTGCTGAGCATCGAGCCTAAAATTCCTAGCTGGATTCCCCAAGACTGACATGGGGGAAGAGACCACCAACTCCTGCAAGCTGTCCTCTGCCCTCCACCTGCACTGTGACTTTGGAATCCCTCTCACTCACACCACAGAGATAGTGCATGAAAGTTAGAAAGAAAGAAAAAGAGAAAACCTAGGAGGAGAAGGAGGAGGAGGAGGAGGGAGAGGAGGAGGGAGAGGAGGAGGAGGAGGAGGGAGAGGAGGAGGAGGAGGAAGAGGAGGAGGAGGAGGAGGAGAGGAGGAAGAGGAGGAGGAGGAGGAGGAGGGGGGGGAGGAGGAGGGAGAAGAGGGAGAGGGGGAGGAAGAGGAAGAGGAGGAGGGGAGGAGGGAGAGGAGGAGGAAGAGGAGGAGGAGGGAGAGGAGGAGGGAGAGGAGGAGGAGGAGGAGGAAGGGGAGGAGGAGGAGGAAGGGGAGGAGGAGGGAGAGACTCAGGAGGCTAGGGCAGAAGGATGGAATTCAAGGTTAGCCTCAACTATGGAGTGAGAGAGACCCTGACTTAAAAACAAACAGGGCTCAGGCGGATCGGTGGTTTATCCTGTGTGGGGCAAAATGGAGCTCGAGGCCATGAGTAAGTAGGTATACCAGCCCAGTGAACCTGACTGTCTTCCCTCACCTGACTGTGGTACTTCTGGCCATCGGCATGTTCTTCACTGCCTGGTTCTTTGTTTACGAGGTCACCTCTACCAAGTACACGCGCCATATTTACAAAGAGCTCCTCATTTCCTTGGTGACCTCACTCTTCATGGGCTTTGGAGTCCTCTTCCTCTGGTTTGGCGTCTACGTATGAGTCTCCAAGGGCACCCACCAGGCAGCTCACCGAGCCTCTGCTTTTGTAAATGAATTTTTTACCATTGCTACATGTCCCACCTGCTATTTACAATAAAGGCAGATGTGTGACATGACAAGAGCCCTGACTGCTCTTCCAAAGGACCAGAGTTCAATCTCTAACACCCACATGGCGGCTCAGAACTGTCTGTAACTCCAAAGGATCCAACACCTTCACACAGCCTCACCCTTAGGCAGAACACCAGTTCACATGAAATAAAAACAAGTAAGTCATTTAAAAAAACAACCAACCGGGTTGGGGATTTAGCTCAGTGGTAGAGCGCTTGCCTAGCAAGCGCAAGGCCCTGGGTTTCGGTCCCCAGCTCCGGAAAAAAACAAAAACAAAAACAAGAACAAAACAAAAAAAACAACCAACCAACAAGCCAGAGGCTGAGAGATGGCTGGGGCCGCTGCTCTTTCAGAGAACCGGGGTTGTTTTGTTTGTTTGTTTGCCCCAGCCCCCACTTCAGACAACTTACCACTACCTGAAGCATCAAAGGGAATCCCAAGTAGGGGAGAGAACTGAACTGTCAAGTGAGTTCTGAGTTATGCCGAGTTTCAAAAAACCTTCCTTGCTTTTGCTCTGTGTCCCAGTTCCAGGGGGAGGGGAGGGGCTTTTAGTATCTACCTCCCACTCCTACGGGACATGAGGATTCCCAGATCTCTCCGACAGGCTCTCGAGTAGCCCAGGCTGGCCTTGGATTTGCTATGTAACAGTAAATGCCCTTGAGCCCCGGATTCTCCTGCCCTCACCTCCTGAATGTTGGGGTAACAGGTATTCACCACCGCGGCTGTTCGTATGCAGTGCTAGGGACAGAGCACAGGCCTTGTCAGTTGGGCCACTCTGTGCCAGCCGAGCTTCCTCCCGAACCCTTTCACTGTTTATTTATTTGCTTGTTTGTTAATTTTTAAAAAAGACTTATTTATTTATTTCACGCATGTTGGTACACTGTCACTGTCTTCAGACACACCAGAAGAGGGCGTCAGATCTCACTTCAGATGGTGCTGAGCCACCATGTGGGTGCTGGGAATTGAACTCAGGACCTCTGGAAGAGTGGTCAGTGCTCTCAACTACTGAGCCATCTCTCCAGCCCTGTTAAATTTTTTTTAAGGATTTATTTATTTATTACATATAAGTACACTGTCGCTGTCCTCAGACACACCAGAAGAGGGCATCAGATCCCATTACAGATGGTGGTGAGCCACCATGTGGGGGCTGGGATTTGAACTCAGGACCTCAGTGCTCTTAACTGCTAAGCCATCTCTCCAGCCCCAATTGGTTAATATCTTGCATGCCGGGGATTGAACCCAGGGCCTCCCACATGCTAGGCGGTTGCTATAACGCTGAGCTACATCCCCAACCTTCTTTATTGTTGTTTGTCTCTTGTTTTTGATTCAGGTCCTTACCAGGAGGCCCCAGCTAGCCCTGAGTTTGCAGTGTTCTTTATGCCTCTGTCTTCTGTTGCTGCGTATAAAAGCACGAACCACACTGTGTCTTGCTTTTACTTCTTATTTTGAGACAGATCTTACCAAGTTGCCCACACCTGCCTGGCACTCAATCTATAGCCTAGGCTAGCCTTGAACTTGTGATCCTCTTGCTCCAGAATACAGAGTAGTTGGAATTACAGGCCTGACTAGAACAATTTAAGATTCCCATCCCTCAAACACCCAGGGATTCGCTGTGTAGACCAGGCTGGCCTCACACTGACAGAGATTCTCCTGTCTCTGCCTCCCCAGTTCTGGGATTAAAGGCGTGCGCCACCACAACCGTCTTCCCCTGGAATTCTTGCTTCTCCTACCTTAGCTTCCCAGGTACTGGGATAACAGGGGTGGAGGTGGGGGGAACACCACCATGCCTACCTTGAAGACTTCTTGTTCCAACGTGGGGAAGATGAGAAGCCTCAGAAGAAGGCCGGAAGAAAGAGTCCCCGAGGTTGAGCTGGCCTCTCTCTCCCTGTATTCCTTTCTCAGGTTTCACTTCCCTCCATCTCTCCTTCCAGGAACCTGAGAGGAGACCAGCCACGTTGAAGGTCGAACGCAGGACTTCCCTGGCCTCGGCTTTTGGGCGGCGCCCGCATATGAGGAGCCTGCCACCCACTGGGAGCGAGCGGTACTGCAGGCGCACATGCTCGCGGCCCGCCCCTCCCCAGTTCTTCGCCTGTTTTCACTCTGCCCAAAGGGCTCTTGTCCTCATATGACTTACAGTCTAAGGGAACTGACAACAACGACAGAAATCCTGGTAGCAGCTTAACAGCCCGTTTTTTTTCCCCCTTCGGTGGAAGGATTTTTTTTAAACGACACAAAGTGTATACATTCGTAGCAGAATATTTAAAAAGAGAAAGCCCAAATATAGCTTTCACTAAAGTGTGTGTGGATGCTACAGTATTCCTCTTTATGTCTTACAAAACCGGAGGCATTTGTGATATCTCATAGGCAGCCTTTATGTTTAAAAAATGTTTAAATACAATTTGGTGGGTGCTCATTCAATGTATTTCCGTAGACCATATTTTTTTTTTACATCTTTTTTAATTTTTTTTAATTTTATTTTGCTTGGATATTTTATGTCTTTACATTTCAAACGTTATGCCCTTTCCCCCTTCCTCCATACCCCGCCCCCTTTTACATCATTATTAATTTTATCTAGATGAGTGTTTTGCCTGCCTGTGCACCGTATGCATTCACAGTGCCCATGGGAACCAGAAGAGCGCGTTGAGTTCCCTGGAACTGGAATTGTGGACACTTCTGACGCACTATGCGCGTTCTGGGCCCTTCATTATCCTCTGTGAGAGCAGGAGTCGGTCTCTACCATGGAGCCACACCGCAGTGCTGGAAAACAAACACATCCTCGCGTGCCGTCTATTCGATTTTGTTTTCTTTTTGAGACAAGATCTCACATAGGTTAGGCTAGCCGTGTAGCTCAGGATGACCTTGCATTTCTGATCATCCTGACCCTTGGAATGCTGGAGTTGCTGCACCTTGATACCCAGCTATGGTAAGTGCAGCGGGTCAAAAATCAGTGCTTCCTGTACAGCGGGCAAGCGCTCTACCAGGTGAGCCACATCCCAGGTAGGCGTGGTCTTTCACTGATTGTAACTGTCCATGGTTAGCAGTAACAGTGTGCATCTGGAGGCTCAGTCAGGAGGATGTCACGGCAAAGCAGAAGCCAGCCTGAATTGCACAGTTATTTTAGGCTAGCCTGGGCTACAGAATGAGATCCTGTATCCGTTGGGCAGTAGGGGCACAACGTTTAATCCGTAGCACTGGGGAGGCAGAGGCATTGCATCTCTGATTTCGAGGATAGCCTGGTCTACGTATCGAGTTCCAGGACTGCCAGAGCTACACAGTGAGACTCTCAAAAAACTAAAAACAAAACAAAACATAAAACAACAAAGAAAATAGCTGCTATCATTTACTGAGCAAGATACCAAATGCTTCACATAAACCACAGTGAGTCCTGCGAACACCAATAAGCAGGTGCTATCCCATCTTTTGTTCCACGAAAGAATCCAGGCCCCAGATAAACGATTTATTCAACAAAAGCAGCAGAGCCAGGATCTAAATCCAAGTCCATCTTCATCCCTGGGTTATACCGGCTCTGTGCCAGTTCCCGCCACCCTGCCCCCCGGGGAACTCAGGAGCTCAGGTGGACATGAGGACACAGACTCTTCCTACTAGAGACAGAGAACTTCGACATCACTGGGGCCTAGAGGGCAGGAAGTAATCGGGAGAGGCCGCCTGTAGGAGGCGGGGAGCTGGGGACTGGCTGGAAAGACCAGGCAGAGTATAGAGTATCAAGTACACGTCCAGAGCCGCTGAAGGGATTCAAGAGTGGACAAGTGTGAGGACCTGAACGGCAAAGGGGGAGGAAAAACAACTGAGCAAGACAGGGGCTCACTGTGTAGCCCTGGCTGTCCCAGAACTTGATATGTAGACCAGGCTAGCCTCAAACTCTGACAGATCTACATGCCTCTGCTGCCTGAGTGCTGGATTAAAGGCACTCGCTACCACACCCTGCTCACTGTATGTATGTATGTATGTATGTATGTATGTATGTATGTATGTATGTATGTATTCTTTTGAGAGAAGGAGTCTTGCCATATGGTGTGGGTTGGTCTCAGACTCACACAAGTTTGAGCTCTTACTCTGCCAGACACTCTTCTGAGGACCCTTGAGTTACTGACATAGTGTTTCTTTAAGGCGCTATTAAAAATCACATATTTATTTGTGAGCACACATGTGCACAGCACGCATGTGGAGATGAGGGGACAATTTTCAGGACTAGTTTCTCTCCCTTCCACCACTCAAGTCCCAGTGATCAACGTCTGTTCATCATGTTTGGCGGAAAGCACCTTCCCCCCTGAACCATTTCAGTTCGAATCTTGGGAAACAGTATTTCTCTCTCTCTCTCTCTCTCTCTCTCTCTCTCTCTCTCTCTCTCTCTCTCTCTCTGTGTGTGTGTGTGTGTGTGTGTGTGTGTGTGTGTGTGTGTGTGTGTGTGCATGTGTGCTGGTGGGCAGGCAGAAGAGGGTGTCAAACCCCTTGGCTGTGCAGTTGCAGGTGCTTGTGGACACCAGGCTTCTTGGTTAAGAAGTCCAGGGGGTTGGAGAGATGGTTCAGTGGTTAAGAGCTCTTCCAGAGGTCCTGAGTTCAATTCTCAGCAACCACATGGTGGCTCACAACCATCTATAATGGGATCCAATGCCCTCTTCTGGTGTGTCTGAAGATGGTGACAATGTACTTATATATAATAATAATAATAAAAATATAAAAAAAGACGTCCAGGCCTGAGATTGCACAGGCGCTCTCACTGGCTGAGCCAACATCAGCCTGTGACACAGTAAATCCTCAGCCCACAAGCGGGTTTTCCCAGGTGCCTTGGGAATGAGTAGACATGCGGCAGACCTGAGACTTGAACTTGATGTCAGTGGTCCACGTCGTCCTGTCTCCTCGCTACAGAGCTCATCACATGAGCTGTCATACCCGTTAACTTGTACTTCCTTCTAGACTGGCCACTGCTGGGTCCCCGTTGAAGGGGCATATTGAGACCGTGAGGAATCATAACCATGGGGTCCAGTTCAGTTACACGAGGACGAAGGCGGTGGTCACAACGTGAAGTTTCCCTGGGGACCTGCTGGAAAGAGGCCTTAGTACCTTCCAGGATCAGTCTCCTGGTCTGGGAATTTAAAAGTGCTCTTAGCTCCGAGAGGCTGTAGTAAAAATAACAGGCAGGATGCCCCAGATAGGATTTCCTCCTAAGCGAAGGCTGTTCTCAGCCAGGGTTACCCCAATACCCTCTCCCACCATCATGAGCTGCTCCACCACAGAGCTAATCCCCTACTGGTTCCTCATTGCAGAAAACCTTACAGCAGAAAACATGGCTCCAGCACGGGTAGAAACACCACCGGCCGCTGGAGAGGATGATGTCAGACCCGAGCCTGCCTGGAAATAGCCTTGGGAGGCTCTGTACACGGAGAGGCCAGGCGGTCCCTCGGGAGGCAGCGAGAGATGGCATTTGTGCAGAACTGTCACCTCAGTGCCGCGAGAAGACATTTGATGGCCCAGTCCCTTCTCAAGGGTGACCCGAAATATTTCCCGCAGAAGTCAGAACATTTTTTATTGGATTTTTTTTTAATTTACATTTCAAATGTTATTCCCTTTCCCGGTTTAGCATTTTTAAATGGTTATTTTGACTGGCTTGTGTTAACAGTACCTACTGGTAGGGTTCAGTGTGATATCTCCACTTGAGTACACAGTAGGCTCTCATCCATCTCTCTTTATCCCTCTACCACCCCTGAAAACCCACATCCTTCTCTGTCTCTAGTAACTGACTTTTTTCTTAAGTTCAGCCTCCCAGTGCTGCGGCTGAAGGCGCATGCTACCAGGACCGATTTTGCTAAACCCTCCCAGTTCTGATGTGCATATCAGCTCAGCAAAAGGTTGGTTGCATGAGCTCCCAGGAGTTGACCCTGTGCTCCCTAAAGCAAACCCTGTGTGGTTCGGAGGGTAAGAGAACAGGCGGGGGCAGCTTCCCTGAGTCCGACCCTTAGCAAACACTGAGGTCTGGGGGTGATTCTCTGAGTCACGGTCTCAGGTCTCTGTTTCATTATCTGAGCCTATGAGAACAGCATTTATCGATCGGCTGGGGACTAACATAACCAGTGAGGGCCTGCCATGTGACAAGCGTTGGGGATCACACCAGTAAAGAACTCCAAGTCCTGGTTCCCATGTGTTTAATAGGAAGGCAGACACTAATTCTATAAATATTTAATGTAACAGCCGGCGGCAAGTGTGACGGGGTAGGTAAGGTGCTGGAAGGCAGACGGAGTGTCAGCATAAGGAGGAGTTGTTTTGCTTAAGGATGGTCAAGGAAGGCCTTCTGATAAGATGCTCGCAAGCACGGGGAAGGTGGCTAGCACACGCGTAATCCCAGCGCTCGGAAGACTGAACTTTATGAATGGGAGGCTGTACAGTGAGACCCTGTCTGTCTCAAACACAAAGACAGCAACAACAGGCCCACACGATCGGCCGTTGTGGGGTCTCTGACCTGTGATCCTAGCACTTGGGAGGCTGAGGCAGGAAGACTGCCAAGAGCTCAAGATCAGCTGGAGCTGCACAGTTCCGGGTCATTCTGGCTGCCGAGGGGACTCCAAGTCAGCCTGGATTACAGAATGACACCCTGTCTAAAAAAGCTCGAAAGCAGAATCAAAAGTGACCTGTCTAAAACAAACCAAAGGGCAGGCGATATGGGCGAGCAGTCAGGAGTGCTTGCTGCTCTTGCAGAGGATCCAGGTTCTATTCCACGCACCCTCAACCATTGAGGGTCACCGTGGCTTGTAACTCTAGCTCCAGAGTGTCTAGCGCCCTCTTCTGGCCTCTGTGAGCACTACACATACATGGTGCACATATAGCTAAGCAGGCGCACACACAGAGATATACATACATACACATATGTCTACATGTGTATATGTATATATGTACACATAAAATAATGTAATTTTTGAGACAGGGTTTCTCTGTGTAGCCATGGCTGTCCTGGAACTCCCTCTGTAGACCAGACTGGTCTCGAACTCACAGAGAGCCACCTGCCCTCTGCCTCCCAAGGGGTGGGACTAAAGGCGTGGCCACCAAGCCCACCAAGTATAAATAAGTAATTTTTAAAAAGAATAAAATCAGGGTGGGCTACGAAGGCGAGTCAGTGAACTAAGCATGTGGTATGTATATATAACAAGGTTTGGATCCGCTTCATCAATGGTGATGCCATTGCTCCGTGGTGAGCTCCGTAGGCTTAGATTTTTTTTAATTAATTAATTTATTTTTATGTATATGGTGCTCTATCTGCATGTATACCTGCGTGCCAGAAGAGGGCATCAGAACTCATTACAAATAGTTTTTTTTTAAAGATTTATTTATTATTATATTTATGTGAGTACACTGTACCTGTCTTCAGACACACCAGAAGATGGCATTGGATCCCATCACAGATGGTTGTGAGCCACCATGTGGGTGCTGGGAATTGAACTCAGGATCCCTGGAAGAGCAGGCAGTGCTCTTAACCATCTCTCCAGCGTCAGGCTTAGATTTTTCTAATCCCACTTTATTTAGGGTTCTTGAACGCTCCCTGCTCTTAACCATTTCTCCAGCATCAGGCTTAGATTTTTCTAATCCCACTTTATTTAGGGTTCTTGAACGCTCCGAGCTCCCTTCTAACCCACTGACTAGCGGTTGGGGAGAAAGGTTAATGGGAAAGGGGGTTGTGGACCTTTTAGTAGTAGCTCTTTGGGCGACTCAACTCTTTGTTGTCAGGATACCAGCAGTTCAGTCCAACAGCAAACACCAAAGAGGAATCGTGGGCAGCGGCTTGATCCGCAGGAATCATAAGACGCTGCTGAGTTGGCAAGAGTGGACAGAAGCGGCAAGAATTGGCCGGAATACTACAAGTTCTTTGATGCCTTTCGCTGGCGGAGACCAAGGAAGCATTGCATGGTGTCGCGACGCAAGAGTGACCTCTCGCTGTTCATGGGTTTCCATTTATACACTTTCTTAACATCATGTGTTTTTTCCAAGCATCTGTTTCCGCAAAACATCCTCTCTTGAGACAGCTTCCTGAAAGACATCACGAGGAGACACAACTGGGTTTCCGCTTCAAGCCGTTATAACCGCAGGGCGAGGAGACACGGGATAGAAGAGCCAATGGTCAGCTAGCTGAAACAGCAAGCGTCCATGAGACCCCCCTCTCGCTAATACGAAAGGAGAAGAGCCTTAGAGGAAACCTCGACATCCGGTCGCCATTCAGGCACCATCCCCCAAGCCTTGAGTTTAATAGGGACCGATTAATATGACTCTCTGGGGCAGAACTCTTGCAGACAGAGAAATAAGTATGCACAAAGGTCCCCCCGGAAGAGCGTCCCCCGGAATGTCTATGGAGACATAAAGGATCTAGTGTAGCAAGAGAGAAGAGATCTGACTCCATGCACAGCGGATTCACTGATGGACTGCACGGCAAAGGCATTTATGTGCAGGGCTGACGTGAGGAGTTCAGTCCACAAATCCCACAGGGCGGCAGATCAGAGTTTAATAGACACACACACACACACACACACACACACACACACACACACAATATGTTTTTAAATATATATGTAGTGAGTGACGGAATAGCAGTGACAAGATCTAAAAATGATGGGGAGTGCGACAGGAATAGAATTGCCAGAACAGAGCAGGTAGAGTAAAAGCATCCCGTTCCAAGGCTGGCGACATAGTGAATTTGATGCTGGCTTGGTACACTTGAGATGCTGCCTGAAACAAAATAGAATTTTAAAATGTTTACTATAGGGCTGGAGAGATGGCTCAGTGGTTAGGAACATCAACTGCTCTTCCAAAGGTCCTGAGTTCAATTCCCAGCAACCACAGGGTGGTTCACAACCATCTGTGATGGGATCCCATGCCCTCTTCCGGTGTGTACTCAGTAAAATAAATATTTTTTTTTTTGGTTCTTTTTTTCGGAGCTGGGGATCGAACCCAGGGCCTTGTGCTTCCTAGGCAAGCGCTCTACCACTGAGCTAAATCCCCAACCCCAAAATAAATATTTTAAAAAACTGTTTACTATAGATTTAAGCACAAGAGTGAGGGCTCAAGATAATACACATTCAGTAAGTGTGATGAATCACACCTCTAATCCCAGCACTTGGGAGGCAGAGACAGTTGTATTACGGTGAGTTTGAGGCCAACCTGGTCTATGTAGTGAGTTCCAGGCCAGACAGGGCTACATAGTAAGACACACTCTCTCTCTTTTTTTCTTTTTCTTTTTTTCGGAGCTGGGGACCGAACCCAGGGCCTTGTGCTTGCTAGGCAATCGCTCTACCACTGAGCTAAATCCCCAACCCCAGTAAGACATTCTCTTAAACAACAACAACAGCCAGGTCGTGATGGATGCATGCCTTTAATCCCAGTGAGAGTTAGAGGCAGGTGGATCAATCTCTAAGTTCGAGGCCAGCCTGGTCTACAGAGTGAGTTCCAGGTCAGCCAGGGCTACACAGAGAAACCTTGTCTCAAAAACAAAACAAAACAAAACAAAACAAAAACTACTCCCCATTCTTTGTACCTACAGTCTTATTTTTCAGGACTGTCTAAATTCAGTCATCCGAGGCTATGCATAGATTGTCTGACGGTTCCTGAACTTAAGAGCTCCTGTTCAACCTTCACACCTTCCAGGATTACAGGTGTGATCCACCATACCTAGCCTTGCCAAGAGTTCTTAATCTGAGGCATAAGGACCCAAGGGGGCCTGACATATAGTTATCTTCCTCCCTGACATTGCCTGTTAAACTATGAATGGATTTTTTTATAAAGCTTTTTTTTAAAATTTATTGGAAACAAGGTCTTATTGTGTAGCCCCTCCCCCTGAACTCCCCCACTAGCCAGGAACTTGCTTTATAGACCAGGCTGGCCCAGCATTTCTTTTGTAGACCAGGCTGACCTCGAGCTCATAGAGATCTGCCTACCTCTGCCTCCTGAGTGCTGGGATTTAAGGAACGTGCCACTATATTCTGCAAGAGTTTTATTTTTTGCACACAAGTACATGCCTTTGCGCCATATATGTACATGTGCACTCAGAGACCAGAGAGAGTGCGATTCCCCTGGAGCTGGAGTTAAAGAAGGTTATAAGTCACCATGAATATGCTGGGAGGGACTGGAACACAGGTTCTCTGGAAGAACAGCCAGTGCTCTTAACCACTGAGCTATATCTCTACGGCTCTGCTATGAATGCATTTATGTAGGTGAGGTTTAGGGGCTCAAGATGGCTAAGTTTGTAAACAGCACTTACTGCTCTTGTAATGGAGTGGAGTTTCATTCTCAGCACCCACGGGAAAGAGCTCACAACTGTTTGTATCTGTTCCAGAAATTCTTTCGCCCTCTTGTGGCATCTACAGGTACTGCACACACATGATGCACATTCACGAAGCTCAAACAGTAAGACACATATACATTTAGATAAGTCTTTAAAAAAAGAAAAAAACCTAGTTCAGGGGGCTGGAGAAATGGCTCGGCGGTCCGGAAAAAAAAAAAAGAAAAAAAAAAAAAAAAAAGAGCACTGACTGCTCTTCCAGTGGTCCTGAGTTCAATTCCCAGCAATCAAATGTGGTTCACAACCATCTGTGATGGGATCTGATGTCCTCTTCTGGTGTGTCTGAGAACAGCTACAGTGTACTCGTATAAATGAAAATATCACTATATTCCTAAAAGGTGCTATAATTTAAGCTATTTTAAACTATTAAATACTTACAACTGGAAAGATGGCCAGTGAAGGACCCTTGCTGCTCTTGCTGAAGACCAGTTTGGTTCCCAGCACCCACATGTGGCAACTTACATCCCTTCATAACACCAGCTCTAAGGTACCTGGCACCTTCTGCCTCTGAGGGCACACACACACACACACACACACACACACACACACACACACGCACGCATGACCCAATACACACAAGATCCAATACATAATTAAACGTACATCTTTTTGCTGTATGTATGTGTGGGTTTTTGAGACAGGGTTTTTCCGTGTAGCCCTGGCTGTCCTGGAACTCACTTTGTAGATCAGGCCGGCCTCCAACTCAGAGATCCACCTGCCTCTGCTTCCTGAGTGCTGGGTGTGCCACCACCATCCAGCAATACACCTGTTTTTTTTTTTTAATTGTTCATATAGTTCAGTATGGCCTTGAACTCATCAAGCATTTGAGGATGGTTTTGAGTGCATGAGTCTGCTGCCTCTACCTCCTTTTGTTATTTTGAGATAGGGTCTCATACCATAGACAAGGCTAATCGCAGACTCTATATGTGGTCCAGAGTGGGCTCTAATTAGAGATTCCCTCCTCGGTCTCTCAGAACTGTGCCATATACACATACATTTTAAACTTGGGGGTGTGTGGGTGGAGACAGGGTTTCACTTTACAGCCCAGGCAAGTCTCTAACTCACAACAATCCTCCTGCCCCATCTCACTCTTGCTGGGATTATGAGCCACCTGCCACCATGCTTCCCGTGTTTGGTTGTTTTTGTTTCATGGAGAAGGGTCTCACTATGCAGCCCCTGGACAGCCTGGAACTCTCTGTAGAAGAAAGAGGCTATCCTGGGATCAGTCCCATCATCTTCCTCCAAGATGCCACCACACCTGGCATTCCAGCCTTTTTTTTTTTCTTAAACTTTTATCTTTAAAAAGGCGTTTAGACAAAAAGAAAGAAAAAAGAAAGCAGATATTTAAAAAGTTCTACAGACGAAATTTAACAGATGTTTGTAGAATTCGAGGGAGAGAGCAGGACCATTGGCCAATCGCTGAGGATATGGAGCTGAAACTAAGTCCAGATTTTTTGGCACCAATTCCAGGGTTCTTTCTGGGTCCAGGAGCTATTCATTGACTCATTAATTCATGGATTCATAATTCATATATTCATTAAATTGCATAAAGCACCTGCTACTTGATTTCGGGTAACTCTGGGAATGCAGCGCTGGCAAAATCTAAGCACCACGGACTTTACAGTCCATATAGGGCGTCACAGAAGAGAATAACAACGGTCTTTAAGAGTGATGACAAGGGTGTCGGGTGCCTTGGAAATCGCGGAATTAGAAGTCAGCGAGGAAAGGAGAATGGCGCTTCCGATAACGTCATTTGTTCTCGGCATTTCAGATCCTGTCCAGGGATTCCAAAGAAGGTAGCAGTTAAAAACAAAACAAAACAAAAAAAAATCTCACAGAAGCTCTATTCAGCGAACATCCTCACCCAGCAGCAGAGGAGGGAGGTGGGGCACAGGTATGAAGCGCATGCGCAATCTCGCTCGTGCGGTCCCGAGGGTTTGGACCAGGACCGAAAATGTGCGCAGGCGCTACAATTCCTAGCCAGGTCTGAGAAGGCGTTGCCCAATGGAAACTTCGTTTGGCGTCTCTGTCCCGCCCCCTTCCGGGACCCCATTTCCGCTTCCGGCGCGCCGGGGTAGTTCCAAGATGGTGTCGGCTGTGCTGAGTGCGTCTCGAGTCTCTGGGCTGCTGGGCCGGGCCCTCCCACGGGTGGGGCGGCCCATGTCGAGAGGCGCCCACGGCGAGGAGGGTTCAGGTACCCTCGGGCTCGGGTGGGCGTGGGGGCCTCAGTGGCTGGCACGCGGCCTGGCGGGGCCGTGACCTTGGCGGGAGGCCTTGCGGGAGGGAGCGGCCGAGGCTGACATTCTGGCCCCGCCGCAGCTCGTATTTGGAAGGCCCTCACCTACTTCGTGGCGCTGCCCGGGGTGGGAGTGAGCATGCTCAACGTTTTCCTGAAGTCGCGACACGAAGAGCACGAGAGACCCGAGTTCGTCCCCTACCCCCATCTCCGCATCAGGACTAAGGTACGCGCTGCGCCTCTGCTGTCCTTCAAGCGTCCGTTATTTCTGGGTTGTCCACTCCCCAGTCCCAGCCCTTGGTGCGCTAGGATCTCGGCTGCCTGTCTATCCGCGCAGACTGAACATTTTATTTACTCTCGTTTTACATGAGGGAAGCCAGTTTGTGGGTCGCGGCTCAATTTTCTTAAAAAGCCGCACAATAAATGCCCCTGGATTTTCAACTCCCCCAATTTGTCATCTTTTGTCTTCTGGTGCACTTCAGATGCTGTTTCCTGAATGAAAGCTTATAGTTTTGGGGTGTCCTTTTATAGAGGCAGATCCTGAAGGTGATTTACAATCCGGGCGTTAGGCTTGAGCACAGACTGCCGGTTTGTGTAGACAGTTTTAATATGTCTCGATGAATTTTTAACAAGGCTGTTTATTTGCTCCTTAAATTGTATCACCTAATTCACATAGGACTAGCCTTGCAGAAACTTAATCTAGATTTTTACATCCCACGAGGCTCGATCCCACTCGTGTACAGCCTCAGCACTTGGGAGGCCAAAGCAGGCATATCTCCTGAGCTCAAGACCAGTCTGGTCTACATAGTGAGCTCCAGGACAGTCATGGGTGAGAAAAAGGTGCTTCACAGCATCCTTGCCTTGGCCTCTGCCCAGTAGGTGGCAGTAGTACCCCGGCCTAACCGCCTCTAGAAAATGTGCATGTCTCGCCCCTGACACTTGGGGACTGAAAATAAGAGAATCAGTAGCTCATGGTCATTCTCTGCTTCGTTATGAAGTAGGTTATCTTGGGCCAAAGGGGTTATCACAGATAGCCAAAAATGGTTGTGAGCTATTGGCCAAGAGCAGTGCTTTTCAAACATGGTGGGAAGGAACTGGAGAGATGGCCCAGTGGTTTAGAGTGGTGCTGCTCATACGGACAGAAGAGCCAGTTTTAATTTCTAGTGCCCAGGTGGGTAGCTCACTACTTTCTTTAGCTCCATATGGGGGTGGGACTGATGTCTTTGGCCTCTGTGGTACACTCATACTTTTGTGCATATGCCCACAAAGAAGAAGAAGAAGGAGGAAGAGGAGGGGGAGGAGGAGGAGGGAGTAATGATCGTAATAAAAAATAAAGCCGGCATGGTAGCACAGCCCTTTAATCTCAGCACTTAAAAAATCAGGGCTTCAAAGATGCTCAGCAGGTGAAGGAGCTAGCAAGCCCAAGACGGTGCATCAGTGTCTGGGACCCACTGCAGAAGGGGAGAACCTATATAACCCACACACAAGTTGTCTCTGACAGTGGCCGTACATGCACACTCAAAACAAAAGGTACTGAGCAAAAGGATAGAATCTTGGTTGCAGTTTTCTGGTCCTGCATTAAAAAGCATCCATGTCTGCCATCGCCCTTCTGATACAGAAAGGGCCACACCTTGATGGCACAATCCTGGCTGGAGCAGTTTCCAGGGGAAGCTAGGAACTGCTTTTCTTATATTAAAAATGTTAATTACGGATAGATACCTATGTATGTGCATATGTACCTGTGAGTGCAGGTGTCTGTGGGGTCAGAGGTGTGAGATCCCTGCAGCAGTTGTGAGACACCTGATCTGATGTCTGAGAATTTTGGAGGAGCAAGTCTTATGAACGGAGCCATCTTTCCAACATCTTATGTTTTTTAAGGTTTAATTTCTTTTAAATTACGTGTGTGCATGTGGATGCCCAAGGGAGCCAAAGAGGGCTTCAGGTTCCCTGGGGCTGGAGTAGTAGCAGTTATGAGCTGCCTGGTGTGGATGCTGGGAACCAGACTTGTTCTGTTCATGGGCAGAGCAGTACCTGGCCTTAGCTGCTGAGCCATCTCCTTCCCTGGAGCTACCTGGAGCTTGCTTTACTACCAGCCACTTCAGAGGAGAGATGGCTCGGTGGTTAGAGCACCGGCTGCTCTTCCAGGGGTCCTGAGTTCGATTTCCAGCAACCACATGGTGGCTCACAACCATCTGTAATGGGATCTGAATCCCTCTTTTGTGTGGGTGAAGACATAGTGTTTATACATAAATAAATTAAAGTTACATAAAAAATTTAACAAGAAAAGCTATGGGACAGTTGAAATTATGCCAGTAAAGGACAAATTTCCGTTTGGATTTTGTTTTATCTGTTTCAAGCAGTTGACAGGCAAGTTGTTTGTGAGCATTTTCTGGAAACATCTAATTGCCATCTTCACTCCACAGCCCTTCCCCTGGGGAGATGGTAACCATACCCTCTTCCACAATCCTCACACAAACCCGCTACCGACTGGCTATGAAGATGAGTAAAGAGAACCTGGCCCTTCGCCCAGGCGACAAGGGACCACAGCACTGATTTGGACCCTGACTCTTGTGTGTGGACCACGAAAGCCCATTGGATGCTCAGCTCATCTTTCCTTTATCAGATGGTGACCATTACTTTGCTCCTCCATCCCTTTGCTCGTAAGAGGAGATGGCTTAAATAAATAACTTGAACTGAGATTGTCCGTGGGCTGGGTGCTGCATTTTTATTCTCAGATTAATTACTTTGCTGCTTTGTAGATCTGGTTTATCCACTGAATACGGTTTATAGCTGGCTCCCTGCTGGTTTCTTGTGCTTAGGGTGGCAAAGCCAAGTGACCAAGAACACAGAAAGGTAGAGTTACCACTGGGATGGGCTCCCTAATCAATAGATGATCAATAGAACTGCTGCTGGTTACCAACACTGGGCTACATAGCAAGTTCTAGGTCAGTCCAGGCTGCGCAGAGCCTGAACAAAGGGCCTGAGCTTTAGTCAGCTGTCCTCTGTCACAGCAGGCTTCTCTCGCAATCTACAAAAGGAGCCAAGTTTAGGTGAAGAATCATTTCTCAGTCAGACAGTGATGGTGCAGGCCTTTAAAATCCCAGGACTCAGGAGGCAGAGGCAGGCAGAGCTCCGAGCTCCAGGCCAGCCATGGCTACAAGGGAAACCCTGTCTAGGAAAAACAAACAAGACTCAGCAGTGGCAGTTTCAAAACAGTGGCATAGCCGTCAACTGCTTGTCAAAATGGAAGACCTTCAAAAGTAGCTGGAGTCAGTCTTGGAGAGGATGGCTGGAGTCAGGTAGGATGAGTGATCATTATGGTCTTTGCAGTTCTCTTGTCAGATGTGGTGTAAAGGAAGTTATGAGTAGCTGCTCCTTTTAGGTGGCTGTAGCCTTGCCTTCGCCATGGGGAGTAGCCGGGTTAAGGCGTGCACCATGCCATTATTTCAATGATTCTCAAGGCTATTCTGGAAGGTAAGTCTCACCTGAGCTGAAAATGACCATTACCATCCCAAAAAAGAAGACTCAAAAAGGCCATGGTGGTGCCTACTTACGACCTTTGGGACGTCAGAACAGTAGTCAGAGGCCTGAGGACAGCCACAGTTCCAAGCTACCACCATGAGCTAATTCTAAAACAAAGCACACACTAGGAGATGCTCAGCAGGTGGTGGTGCTTGCTACCAAGCTGTCTCATACCCAGAACCTGGACACTGGAAGGAAGGAACGGACTTCACTTGCACACCGTGATGCATGCACACGTGAGTTAACTATAATTACTACCCCAGTGTGATTTGAGTGGGAATGGCCTCATCAATACACAGGTTTAAGTCCTAGGTCCCCATTTGGTAGAACTGTTTGGGAAGCATTAGAAGGTGTGGGTTTGTTGGAGGCAGGGAGACTCTTGGGGACAGGCAGGCTCTGAGGTTTCAAAACCCCACAGCATTCTCAGTGAGCTCTCTCTCTGCCTTGTGTCTATGGATCAGGACTAAGATCTCAACTATACTCGGGTTGGGGATTTAGCTCAGTGGTAGAGCGCTTGCCTAGCAAGCGCAAGGCCCTGGGTTTAGTCTCCAGCTCCGGGGGAGGGGGGGTGTTGGGGGGGGGCAAATCTCAACTACTGCCCTACCTTCCTGCCTGCCTGCTGCCATGTTTCCTGACATGATCATGGAACTGTGAGTCTCAAACTTTTATAAGTTGCCTTGGTGAGGGTGTCTTCATAGCAATAGAAAAGTAACTGAGACGCCCAGTGTGGTGACACACACCTGTTAATCCCAGTAGTTGGAGGTGGTGGCAGAGGATCAAGAGCTCCTCAGCGGGCAACTCTGAGGCCAGCCTGGCTTACATGAAACCTTGCCTTAGACAAAAGTGATCTGGGAATGTAGCTCAGATAAATGCTGGAATGCAAGAAGTCTTGGGTTTGACCTCAGCAGTACAAAATTCAGGGAAGACAGATGGCCCAAGTTACATTCCAAGGACATAAGGCTCCAAAATCTCCTGACATTTTGGACAATGACCCCCTAACCAGTTGAAAAATAGGGTTATTTTTTTACAACCACATTTTTCTAAGAATGTTTTGAAATGGCATTAGGGTTGTCCAAATTAAAACAAAGTAATTAGTAACACAGGAAACAATGTCAACCTTTTGTACACCAGCTTTCATCTGTCTTTAGGGACATAATAAATCCTGTTGAAGGCAGGTGTGAGGACTACGTAACATTGGTTTGGAACCACACTGGATAATATTTAAAGGGGCTGTTTATATAGGTGAGTGTGATAGTGAACTCGTAATCCAGTGTGGTGACAGCAAAGGTGGGAGGCCAGCCTCAAAGTCAGATTTCTAATCTAGGTGCTCATCAGTCACCTAGGCTTAAACCAAGTTCAGAGCCAAGCTGGCTCTGCAACAAAATGATACACAAGACAACAGGAAATACTGTTCAATAGAGGGCAGGTTTCAGAAGTGGAGAGTAAAATGTGATTTTTAAGATTTATTCCATTTCATGATTACAGACTTAGGGCATGGTAGGCAAACAAAAATCAGTAAGCACCTTTCCCCCACTTAGCCGGATGCATTTTGCCTTCTATGTGATAACGCATGTTGACGTTAATTCGTGGAGTTGAAAGTTAGCAACAGCAACCTGTAATGCAGGTGCCTCTTGCTCAGCCACGCTGGGTGCTGGAGTTATGAGCAGCAGTGCTGTGAGCTCCAAAGTGGTGTTGATGTCATTTCCAAAGCTTCTGAATGTTAAGGTGACACCTCTGTTAAGGCAGGAGCTCAGTAAAGCTGTTTTCTACTCCCATAACCCAGGCCACCAGCAGTTGAAACTGTTACTCTAAAAATACAATCATGTTTCCAAGCAGTGATTGAAATGGAGGTTGTGTCCGCATCCCTTTTCAGAGCATTAGCTCCCTGAGAGGAAAAAGAGGCCAACCATCGTGAGCAATGCCTCCCATAGGGTACACCCAGTGTCCTCTGCAGCAAACGCTGTCAGGCAGCCTCGGTCCTGACCAGTTCACCATATTTACATCCGAGAACCAGTTAAAGATGATTCCACACCATGTTTTGCAACCATAACCCCACCCCCCAAGAAGCTCTCCCATTGTAGCACGAGGAGTTCAGCAAGATGTCAGCAAAAGTGAAGTTGCCTCAAAGCAGGAGTGACAGCTGCTCCTTCAGAACACCAAGGTGGAGAACTCTCCTCTAAACTCTTGCAATCCCAGATTAGCTTCACAGCCTTCCCTGACAAAACCCAGAGGCCCCTCAATTTACTGACTTCTTCCAAGTGACAGGCAGGTCAAGAGGAGTTTTCTGGCTTTTCTTTGCCATGGCCCATGAACTCCAGTCCTTCAATAGGAATCTCTTTCTCCTTGATTGCTTTCTGAAGGAGGAAGAAAATGTACTATAAGTCCAGGGAAGCTTGCAGTCCATGTTTTGTAACTGAGGTATAATGGTACAGAGGTAAACCAGACTGAACTGGAATGGCTTGAAACCCACAATACAAGGGGCACCCTTTATTTGAGACAAGGTTTCGTTGTGTAGCCACAGGTAGTCTAGAACTCACATCTGCCTGCCTCTGAGTCATGGGATTAAAAGTGAGTACCTCAGGGGTTGGGGATTTAGCTCAGTGGTAGAGCGCTTGCCTAGCAAGCACAAGGCCCTGGGTTAGGTCCCCAGCTGCGGAAAAAAAAAAAAAAAGAAACAAAAGTGAGTACCTCTAGCACTGGTTTACCAAGCAGCACCAACGTGCAGACTGTCATGTAAGTCCTGTGTGGTTGCACGCCTGCTCTTGGGAAGGTCAATTCAGGTACCTATCTCTATCTTTTTTTTTTTTTTTTTTTTTTTGGTTTTTTTTTTCGGAGCTGGGGACCGAACCCAGGGCCTTGCCCTTCCTAGGCAAGCGCTCTACCACTGAGCTAAATCCCCAGCCCCACCTATCTCTATCTTAGTGACAGTGTTTAATATGAATCTCAGTTTGAGCGACTATGTGACCTTGAGTCACCTTCACTGTCTGAGAACTGGCTAAAGGTAGCTTCTGGAATCCAGGGGATGTTTTAGGTTAGAAGTGCTGATTTGAGGGCTGGAGGGATGGCTCAGTGGTTAAGAGCACTGACTGCTCTTCCAGAGCTTCCTGAGTTCAATTCCCAATAACCACAGGGTGGCTCACAACCATCTCTAATAGGATCCGATGTCCTCTTCTGGTGTGTCTGAAGACAGCTACAATGTACTCATATAAATAAAAATAAATAAATCTTTAAAAAAAAAAGTGCTGGCCTGAAATCAAACCTTATTGGTACAACAGGTGGAGGAAAAACAGAGCAACGAAGAGATCGTAACAAAACGGGACCTCTGCAATTCCTTAGCAGTCTAAAACGTACGGTAAACACATCCACTCTTAATAACAGTGAAATGACACCACCAAAATAATCGAGGTCACCAGACTCTAGTGCCTTTGAACAATCACTTCCTATTTCTGAGTACGAGTTTTTCCATGTGTAAAGTATAGATAATAGAACGTCTTGTCACCGAGCCTGGTGACCTGAACGTTATCCCCAGAACCCACATAAATGTGAAAGGAGAAAACTGACTCCGTTAGTTGTCTCCGACATTATCCCGGACGGGAACACACACAATTTTTTCCGCCCAGAGACGGAGTTTTTCCGTGTAGTCCTGGCTGTCGTGGAACTCAACTCTGTAAACCAGGGTGGCCTCTTACTCAAGAGACCCGCCTGCCTCTGCCTCCTGTGTGCTAGGATATTAAAGGTGTGCGCGATCACCGCCCCGGCCACGACAATTTTTAAAGATACGAATAACCATGACTACTTGCAAGGTTGGAATAAGTACCAAACAAATGAGCAACAACAACAAAATACTAATGTACTATGTAAAAAGCAAAGCACCGCGAAAACATCCCAGTGTGTCAAGCGGCGACACCCAAGCAATTTCGGTGGGATGGCGGAGAAGAAGGCTGCTGCAGCCCTGCGGCTGGTCCGGGCGAAGCTCACCTGGACACACTGTTGGTAGCGTTTGAAGAGGTCGGTGCACGGGTCCCCCGAGCCGTCTCCTTTGAGAAACTTCTCTGCAAACCAGCGGTTAAAGCATTGGTCGTACTCGCGCTTCATGTCAGTGCAAGCCTCCCCGACGCTGTTCATGGCGACCGCAGCTGCAGTGACGGCGACGCACTCTAATGTCGTCACGCGCGCGCACGTCGCCCCACCGTTTGTCGCTACGGAGGCCGAGAAGCAAAGATGTGGGCACGGGCGGCGAGGGTGCAATTTCGGGCTCCTCTGGACCCGGGCCGAAGTTTTGCTTCCAAAGTGGGTCCACGGGGAAAGGTCCAGGCGGCGGACCCGAGGACCCAGGCTCCACGCCTAGTCCCGCAGGGCACCGGTCGCGTGTCCGCCGCGGTAGTCGAGCATCTGGAGCGGCTGGCACTGGTGAACTTCAGCAGCCGCGAGGCGGTGGACCGGCTAGAGAAAGCCGTGGCCTTTGCCGACCAGCTGCACGCCGTGGACACCGACGGGGTGGAGCCGCTGGAGTCGGTACTGGAGGACAGGTAAGCTCCCGGCTGCGGCCTCGGCGTCTTGACTCGGGCACCTTGGAGACTGTTTCAGATTCTTTGCATAATTGGAAATTTGTCAGGTCACCGCGAGGATGGCTTCACTCTTCCCCTAGTTCATTATAGATCCTGTCACTCCCGTTTAGAATCCTCTAGTCTTCCCCGTCTCGATGTAAATAGGAACAAAGTACGAAAATCCCCTACTTCATAGAGCCCCTACCACTCTCTCGGGTGTACTGTTCCTTCAGGACCCGCCTCCAGCCTGTACCGGCTTACAAACCACGTTCATTTCCTCTAAGGTGTTTTCACTTGCCTACCTGAGCATCAGATTAAATAGCTGAAGAAATAAAAAGAAAACATATATATGTATGTATATGTATCTTCAAATCAGTTTTATGCTAATATGGGACATCCAAATAAGTTATGCTTCACCTATTTTTGGAGACAGAATCTGGCTGTTTCATCAGTGCTAATTATAAGCCTGTATTACCCACATAGCATCAGTTTCAGGAAATCGGTGAAATCGTGTTAGTCACCTGTTCTTCTCACCTTCCAGTCTGATTCCTTCCGGTCTTTGATCTGATGCTCAGCTCCAGAGAAGTTAACACTATTTGCCTAACGTTACCCCGCACCTCATTACCCAGTACTTCACAGCGTATGACCTGATGTCATTTCCCCATCCAAGATCTTCAGAAGATGTGGCACTGCTCCTGAAGCCAAAAAAAAGTTTGCTTGAGGCCTGCAGGCTCTTGGTTGTCAGTCTCTGCCCATCTCTCCAAGCCAGCACTGTCATGCTCTTTCAGCTTCCTGAGTTCTCCCTCCGTTACTTTTTTCCCCACAATTTTCAGTCCTTGCTTTTACCAGCTCCTTATCCCACCTACTTTTCTCCTACTAATTCTCCTTTCTTTTTAAGCTGTTGACTGCCATTAGGTCTATTCCTTTATACAGTACATTTTTTATGGTTCCGATATTCAAAAGCTGTTAATCTACTTAAATGTTAGTTCTCTACCTTTCCCCTTCTGTTTACCCAAATAGCATGAATCATGTTTGGATTTTTTTTAATGTCTAGCACTGCATAAATACTTGGTAAATGCTCAAATAAACATTTCAATAATTTATTTGGGGAGAAAATAGAATCAGACAGGAGTCGGCAGTGGTGGTGATGGTGTGGTGGGTTCAGCCGGTGAGGGCAATTGCTAGCAATCGTGATGATCTTAGTTTGATCCTTAAGACCCACATGGTGGAAGAGAACTGACTCGAACAAGTTGCAAGAAATGCAGTTGTGGGCTGGAGAGATGGCTCAGTGGTTAAGAGCACTGACTGCTCTTCCAGAGGTCCTGAGTTCAAATCCCAGCAATGAAAAAAAAAAAAAAAAAAAAAAAAAAAAAAAAAAAAAAAACCCAAACCCAAAAACAGAGAAACCAAACAAAAAAAAAAAAAAAAAAAAAAAAAAGCAATATTTGTCATGTAGTGGCTGGAATTTGAGCTTGTTATTGTCACTCAGTGGCCTGAATTTCTTTCCATAAATTTTGTCGTTTTAGGTTAATGAGTCCCACTGGTCATTTTAATATGACATTTGTAGGACTACAAAAAAATAGGCCTCATGAGTCCCAGCATCTCAGGCTATAGACTTCAGTGCGCTTTTAATCTTTAACTGTATGTGCCTGAGAGTCTACGCACATGTGTGCAAGAACCCACAGAGGTCGGAAGAGGGTGCCTGTGCGAGCCCCTGGAGCTGGAGTGTCAACCTCCATGTTGGTACAGGAACCAAACTCAGGCCCTCTGTAAGAGCTACACGCTCTTAGCTCATGAGCCATCTCTTGAGCTCCTGACTTGTTTTAAATGCTTGTCTGAACTGGACACATCCTAGTAATGATAGGAGATCAGCAGTTTTAGCACCAGCCATAATTGCAGTAAAAGCCCCAACTGGCTAGTAGACGTCTACATATTAATAATGTATTATTTGAGTTGATCTAAAAGGCCTTAATGTGCCTGTGTTATGGGCTAGGAGTTTGTATGCAATATCTCAGTTATCATATATGACTTAGATGATTTGGGAAAGCAAAGAGTGCCAATTCCATACAAGAAACAGGCTCAGAATTTCCCTGGAAAAGCCAGGACTTGGGATCAGAAGCCTTAACTCTCAAATGCAGAGACCAGCTTTACTGACATCTCACTGCAGTCAACTACTTCAATACTTCATTCAAACACACACTAGGCGGCTCTGTGGATGAAAGCACCTGGGACCCGAGTTCAAACCCTGGAAACCACACCACATAGTGGAAGGAGAGAACCAACTCCTCCAAGTTGTCCTGATCTCCATATAGGTACTGTAGCACGTAAACACACAGAGAACTTTTAAAACAAGCTTTTTTTTTTTTTTTTTAAAGATTTATTTATTTTATTTATGTGAATACACTGTCATTGATTTCAGGCACCAGAAGAGGGCATTGGATCCCATTACAGATGGTTGTGAGCCACCACGTGGTTGCTGGGAATTGGACTCAGGACCTCGGGAAGAGCAGTCAGTGCTCTTAACCGCTGAGCCATCTCTCCAGCCTCAACAAGCTTTTTGCAAAGGAAGTATTCTACCTCTGAGTTTTAACTCTAGCTCCCTAACTTCTGGAACAAGACAACTAAACTAACATTCTAAGTCTGTAGCAAAGTAAAAACAGAAATGGGAGGGGAAGCTTTGCTGATAACAGTTGCAAAGAGGCCGTGAGTCACAGAAGCAGTGATCCAACTGTTGGACACTTCAAGACCCCACATGCAAAGTCAACCTCCTCTCTCTGCTGCCAAGAACTTCACTGCTGCTGGGGTGAATCACTTGTCTGCACTTTCGTGAGTGGAGACAAATAGTTCCTAACCTCTTTTCAACCAGAATTCCACACTAGAACTAGGACACTGAAAGAAAGAAAACTAGAAAACACTAGTTTTCATTCCTCACAGGAAAGTGCATAGCTTGTGTTAGTCTAGATGCCAAGGAAAGATGATGGTTGGACTGGAGAGATGGCTCAATGGTTAAAAGCACTGTTCTTCCAGAGGACCCAAGTTCAATTCCCAGCAACCACATGGTGGCTCACAACCATCTGTAATGGGATCCGATGCCCTCTTCTGGTGTGTCTGAAGACAGCGACAGTGTATTCACATATATGAAATAAAATCCTTAAAAAAAGACAATGGGTTATGCCCTTAGAGCATTGAAACTCATTACAGTGTGATACGGCTGCCGCTGTCTTGAGCTGTCAGCAGGTCAAACTATCTAAAGGAGCCTTGCCCGCCTCAGGCTCCGTGACTTTGTTTTGAAGGAGGTAGTTCACAAGGTCCTATCTGTCCCCAAGACTTACCGCCCGTTAACTGTTGCTGGGAGAGGCTTTTTTTTTCCTTTCCTGTGTTGTAACTGTCCATAAAGTTCTTCGTGCTCCCGTAAGTAACCCGTTAAACCAGTTGCTTCACTAACGAGGCCTGGGTCTGTCATGGTGATTAGGTGTTTGCTGCTCTCCCTAGGAAATCCTCACTCAGCAGCTGTCTGCCCTCCACCTGTGATGCACCTGCCTGAGCCTCATGTGTGTGCCACCATACCTGCCTATGACATTTACTGGAGATGGGTGTGAGTGTCACAGTGCATGTATGGAGGGGGGACTGCGTCTCTTCCATTTGGATCCTAAGAATCAAACCTCACTTTGCCGGAGCCCCTTTCACTGCTCCACTTTGTTTAAACAAACGTTTTGAGGCTGACTGGATGGCTCAGTGGTTTAATGTGAGAACTGTCACACAGAGCACCCAGCACCCAAGCCAGGCAGGCGGCTCACAACTGTCTCTAACCCTGACTCCAGAGGATCTGATGCCTTTGGCTTCCACGGGCACCTGTGCTCATGTGCACACACCCACATAGACATATACACACATTAATAATAAAAATATAGGGCTGGAGAGATGGCTCAGCGGTTAAGAGCACCCAACTGCTCTTCCAGAGGTCCTGAGTTCAATTCCCAGCAACCACATGGTGGCTCACAACCATCTGTAAAGAGATCCGATGCCCTCTTCTGGTGTGTCTGAAGACAGCAACAGTGTACTTATATATAATAAATAAATAAATCTTTAAAAAAAAATAAAAAATAATAAAAATATAGGGGTTGGGGATTTAGCTCAGTGGTAGGATGCTTGCCTAGCAAGCGCAAGGCCCTGGGTTTGGTCCCCAGCTCCAAAAAAAAGAAAAGAAATAAAATAAAATAAAAATATAAAATTTTAAACGATCACATTTGATGTTTATAAAGAAAACTTAAATCATAGAGGTGATAAGTACTCTATGGTGTTAGGACTTGATTTCATCGGATCCATCCATTTGATTCAAAGATCTATGCTCTTGGCCATTCTCCAACAGAACCCAAAGTCCCAGAAAGACCAGGGCCACCTCCGCATGGTGCACCTACAGTTTTGATGCTTTCTCTCCCCTCTGTGTTAGGGACTGAAGTCAGGGCCTCACATACAGCAGCAGTCGTTGGACCACTGGCCTGCCCCAGCTCTCTGGTCTACTTCTACCACAGCACTCCTAAACGGGAACAGTGACCACAGCAAAGACTGCTCTGCCCTCCCCTCCCCAAACACCCCATCTCCTCCTTAGGGGTCCTGTCCCTCTGTGCTCTAGAAGCCTCAAGTCTCTCAAACTAATTCAGGCCTTTGGGTGTTGCAGATGTCTCTACCTGAGATCTGACAAGGTAGCCGAAGGCGGCTGTGCAGAAGAACTACTACAGAACTCAAACCACGTTGTGGAGGAGTACTTTGTGGCCCCCCCAGGTATGTTACCCAGAGTGCTTCAGACATTCTTGCTGGAGACAAATACTATCTGAACGCAAAAGGACAAACTGCACACAGTGGTGGCATTGTACGTGACAAATGTCCAGGAGTCACACTGAGAGAGAAGTACAGGAGTAAGGGTGTGTGCAGCGGACAGCACGTCTCTCTGCACCTGGAAGCCTATCAGCAGGCACAGCCGCCATTCCCTGGTGCTGTTCTGGGACCGGAGTAACCGGAGCCTGTTTGCTCGGAGAACTAAGTATGTGACATCTGTCTGACAGTTCAACTTTATTGCCAATCATTTCAAGTAAGAAAACAGTGCCACATGAGCCAGCCAAAGCATGCCTCCTGGTGTAGCAACCTGCATTTCCAACCTCACTGTACAGAGTTTAAAACTGTTTATCTCCTGTGCATGAGTCCTCTCTCAGCCTCCACATCAGACACCAACACCAGTCAGTCAACAATAAAGCCTCTTAGCGGAAGGATGGAAATCTAAGCTAACAGGCCGGAGAGGTGGCTCAGCGGTTAAGAGCACCGACTGCTCTTCCAGAGGTCCTGAGTTCAATTCCCAGCAACCACATGGTGACTCACAAGCACCTATAATAGGATCCGATGCTTTCTTCTGATGTGCCTGAAGACAGCGACAGTGCACTCATAAATAAAAATTAATAAAAAAAAAAAAAGAAATCTAAGCTAACAAGCTTATGGGCTAAACTCTTTTTTTTTCTTTTTAAAGATTTATTTATTTTATGTGTATGAGTACACTGTTGCTGTCTTCAGACACACCAGAAGAGGGCATCAGATCCCATTCCAGATGGTTATGAACCACCATGTGGTTGCTGGGATTTGAACTCAGGACCTCTGGAAGAGCAGTCAGTGCTCCTAACCTCTGAGCCAACTCTCCAGCCCATGGGCTAAGCTCTTAACTATACTGTGTTTGCCTGGTTTGGCTAATTACAACCTTGCCATCTCAGGGCCAGCAGTTGCTACTACTTCATGACATGTCCTGGCACGGAGGTTGTCTTTCCCTCCCAAGGCATGGATGTGGCTCCGTTCTGAATGGTCCCCAATGCTTGAGTTAGGAAAAAGGATGGCAACTTACTTCTGCTTCACCATGAGATCCACGTGACCAGTTAGTGCAGGAGAGCCAGCTGAACAGCAGCTCACACTAATCTTCTTCTTTTCAAACAGGTAACATTCCTTTGCCAGACATGGTGGGCAAGGTCCCTTCTTCCACAGCAGAGTAGCTGTTCTGGGAGGGGTACCCTGTCAACATCGTGGACTCACAGGGGTGGCCATCTGCTACTGTGAATTCTAGCATAATGGACATTTACCACTTCCTGGTAATCGATCTGAAGACAGAGCTAGAAAACTCAGCTAACGGAAAACTACAAGCCCCCTTCGTGGATGTGGATCAAATGCTCAGGCCTGTTCTGTATGGAAAACATCTTCCTCCTTTGTCTGCCCCTAAAAACACTACCTTGTCAAAACGTATCCATGTGGACTTTTCTGTTTACATGTAAGACACAGATGACCTGTGTTGCTTTTCCACCAGCTCCGTGGAGAGCCAGCCCATCACCATCTGTTTCTGGGTACCCACTCACCTTATTCCTACATAGGGCTTGTTTTATGGCTAGATTTGAGTAATATCAAAGTAAACTACAGCATGGGATCTCCTCATTCAGAATCATCTTTCTTTCTCAGAAAGCTATCCAATCCCCACCTCACACTCAGTGTCCATGAACAGAGACCCTCTCACACACTGTATACATGAACACCGGACACCACCCCACCCCACCCCACCCCCCCACCCCCATACACCATGCATATGAACACCAGCCAAATAGTTCCTTTCTGAAAAGAGATCTTGTAAAACTAGTCCTGGGCCAGTTTTCATTCTTTCTCTTTCCTTTATCTGCAATGTCTGTGTCCCCCACACCCCTTGTTCAGATAGGGCCTCTCCACACATCAGGCTGGCCTTGAGCACACAGCTATCTTCCTGCTACAGCCTCCCAAGCACAGGGATGGGAGGCATGAACCCCCTCAGTGAATTAGTGCAAGCAGTTTCCTTTATAGCCTCAGTTCTGCATTGTAAGAACTCCACATCTGGATGAGAGATCCCTCAGTGACTGAGAACTTCTAACCCAGGTGTGGTGGCTCCCGTCTTTAATCCAGCACTTGGGAGGCAGAGGCAAACAGAGCCCTGAGTTCAAGTTCAGTCTGGTTTACAGAGCCAGAATTATTCTAAGAAACCCTCTCTGGAAAAGAAAAAAGCAGAAAAACAAATAAACGAAAGCCCAGAATGTCCTGATCTTCAGTCTGAGCTGAGTCAGGCTCTGACCGCCTAGAATTCCAGCTCTGCAGAGGCTGATGCTGTCTTTCTGGTCTCGGAGGCACTAACACACATGTGGCATAAACATGTGAATAAAAACCAATCTTAAAAAGAGTCTGCCTGGGCTGGAGAGATGGCTCAGTGTTTAGAGCACCGACTGCTCTTCCAGAGGTCATGAGTTCAATTCCCAGCAACCACATGGTGGCTCGTGACCATCTGTAAAGAGATCTGATGCCCTCTTCTGGTGTATCTGAAGACAGCTACAGTGTACTTATATATAATAAATAAATAAATCTTTAAAAAAAAAAAAAAAAAAAGAGTCTGCCTTTGGTGTTGAATTTTAAAATCACCATTATTACTCCAGTAAAGTGATGGTGTCTCTGCTCCTTTCACACTGGTTTGACAACTCACGGTAGTGCTCTTTGGTCAGGGTCTGTCAGATGAAACCTATGTACTCAATCAAAGACAACTACACACAATTACTAAACATTTAAAATATATTTCTAAACACAGTGGGCGACTCGGCCGTGTGGCTGCTGATCTCCAGAGCAGAGCAACCCATAAAGATGCAGCACTGATTTCTGTCCCATAATCAGGGGTGAAAAAATATACAACTTGTTCCTGAACCAAAGCCATGACTTCTATCTCTGCAGTCTAAAACATGTCCCTGCTAGCACAGTGGCTCTGGTCGAAATTACGTAGCTCCTTAAAAAAGAAAAAAAAAAGGGGGGGGAAAGAAATTAAGGAATTTCCTAAGACGCTAAGTTATCGATCTGGAATGTAGACACTGAGCACAAAGCAGCTCAGCTCTTCAAGAAAACCTGAAGGGAGCCCTCCCGCCGCCGCCTCAGTAGGGCCTGAACGGAGAGAAGTAGTGTGGCGAGCCCCGGCTTTGGTATGGAGAGTCACGGCCCCTGGACCCCGACCGAGACCGTGAGCAGCCATAGCTGGTGCCCCTCTCAGGATACACCCGGATGTACGAAGTCTCACCCTGAAATCCAAGCAAACGGAAAAGGGAAGAATCAGTAATGAGCAAAGGCCCTGGCAGTCGCCTCACTACACTTCCCGTGTTACACAGACGGGGGTACCCGTACTCCCCACCTCACACAGAGGACGTAAACAGAGCAGCCCCTCCGCTCCGTTCACTGTGGACAGGCTTCAAGGTACAGTGAAGTCATCAAGTGGAAAAGCACCACTCATGGCCACTGCTGAATCAGACTTAACAGAGGCGTCACGAACCCACCTCGTGAGAGCGGAATTTGGTGTCATCCAGTTTCCGCAGAGCATATTCCATATCTTCTTTCCTCAAATATTCAACCATCCCCATTCCGTCCTTCTGTACGTCTGCATAACAGACATCCCCAGCTTCGCGCATGTGATCCTTCAGGTCCTGCCAGCTGCCGGATGGAGGAAGCCCTGGGCAGAGAACGGAGACCTCAGCCATGTTAACTGCCCTGCCAAGCGCTGGAAATACCTATGGTGGTCTACGCTCTGTCAGCACTTAATCCTTAAGGGTTCCCAAGTCACAAATCCTTACAAGGGGCAGAGAATCAGAGAAATATACTTAAGTATACGGTAAACCACCGTGAGAAGCAGTCCACGTTAATTGTCCAGAGACCAAAGCTTCCCAACAAAGCAGACAAATCCTCCTGTCACAGGTTTACAACCTCTGAGAATTTACCACTCTGTGCTTCACAATCCGTGTGACACTCCCAAAACCCAGGTCCAGGTTTCATCCATTATGAAATTTATTAGTACAAAGTATTTCTTGCTGAACGTATGTTCCCCAGACATGAGTTTTGAAACAAGCCAAGTGTAGCTGAGGGAACAGCCCAAGAATCCATGTTTGTTTTTTTACAGCAAGAATGGCCAACAGAGCACAGTGTCTCGTTAAGAGATCACCAACATTCCTCACTACAGTGGGGGAGGGGACACTCAGATGCTAGAGCTAGTTGGGAGTCATACAACCCTACCTGATGTCATGAAAGGGACATGTGCTCCTGCTCTCAAAGGCTGTGTTTACCGCTCACAGCTCAGGGCCGCAGTCATTTCCTAATAGTTTTCTAAGCAGGATTTCAGAGCAGCATGGAGAGAAAAGAAGATAATGTATGACGTCGTGAAGGAGGGAACAGAGTCCTAGGGTTAACAGTTAAGAGGGACAAAGGAAGACAGATCCCACCACTCTTAGGCACTACTGTGACTGTGGGACAGTCACACTTTAAAAGGTGCCAGGCTCAATGTACTTCACTCCACTCAGGCCCCTCAACTCTCCTCTAACAGTAGAGGCCTCAGATCTTAACATGGGGTTGCTATTTTAAAGACACACCTGAAATCTGCATTTTACACAACTTCTGTTGACACCAGTTATAAAGAAAAGCACTATGTCCTCCACCACAACCCCCATGCCTCTACGTTGTCTGCATCTGCTCCTGTGATGTCTATGAAGGAACACTTCCGAGAAAACATTTGTAGAATTCTAGAGCCAATGCTCTCTCTCCCATCACCCTGCCCTCTCACCAGTAAGAAGCTCTAAGAAAACATGCTTATCAGGCCACAGTGCCTCCCACGCCTTAATCCCAGTGCTCAGGAGGCAGAGGCAGGGGGATCTCTGTAAGTTTGAAGTCAGTATGGTCTACAGTTTGAGTTCTAAGACTACATAGAGACGGTTTCAAAACAAAAGAAGAAATAGGTTTCTGTCCCACAAAGGCTCCATTACTTGTACAATTTCAGTCGTAGGACACCTGCCTCCCTGACTAATCAGGACTGAGCTTTTGAATGCCCGTGAGCACTGGCTATGAGAGGCCAGCATGTCCCACATCCTCAGCACTAGGCCAATACTCCTTGGACGCTAGACTGAAGCAGTGCGCACGCACACACCACCTTGTTGAACGCAGTGAGAACATACCTGAAACAAGAACTCGGAAATCTGATCGTCTTGTAGGAGGCCCGTTCCTCGAGGCTCGGGGCCACCCTCCCCGACCTCCATAAGCCCTGGGGAATTCCACCCGGAGTCGACACTGGCCGTAGTCATAACCGTTTCTTCCATAGATGGCATCCTCAGCATCTCTGCAAGGAAAAGACCGAAATTAGTGCTGCCCAAGAGGCTGCGTGACTTCTCAACGGAGGGTGTGAGGAACTGAGCAAGGCGGGAACAGGAGGGTGGACACCAGACACAAGCTTGCTCTACCTCCGCTCACGGGGGAGGGCCCTTCACACTACTCAAAAGTTTTACAGCTGGGACAGCAAGATGGCTCAGCCAGACATGCACACACTCTCAAATGCAAAATATACTTAGAAACTGGGAAATACAAACAAAAAGAAAACCAACTTGACAGTTAATGGAGGGGTCTGAATATGAGCAAAAGATGTGATGTGTACACGAGAAGGCAGCAAACCAAACTCATCGTCCCGAAGGCACAACTACAGCTGTCAGGCGCGCGGGTCTTTCTCCAGGGATGAGAAGTGCAGATAAACAGAGTGGCTATACAGAGCTGACTCAGGAGCTGGCACCCCTGCTGAGCTCACTGTTCTTCCAGGGACCAGGCTTTGGTTCTCAGCACCCACACAGCAGCTCTCAACGTCTGCAGCTCCGGTTCAGGGGGATCCTGTGCTCCTTCTGACCTATGACCTCCACTGTGCATATGCCATTCGTACCAGGTGCCCATACACATACGAATTAGTCTTTCAGGGAGGCTGATCCACAGGATTAAAATAATTGTTGATAGGTAACTGGTTTTGCCAATGAACTGGATTTATCAGAACATGACAAGCATTTTCTCCAAAGCAGTGGTTCTCAACCTGTTGGCCCCTTTGGCAAACCTTTATCTCCCAAATATATTACTACCCACAGCAGTAGCAAATTTAGTTATGAAGTCGCAAGGGAAATACTTTTATGGCTGGAGGTCATCACCACATGGAGAACTGTTTACAGGAAGGCTGAAAACGTCCTGCATTGGCCCCTCAATAGTCTTCGCCACAAGACAAAGCTTATGGGAGAAGCCAGGCATGATGGCACACTGGGGAGGCTGAGGCAGGGAGTTGAGACCACCGTGGTCTACAAAGAAAGACCGTCTCAAAAAGTCACTACAGGGCTGGAGAGATGGCTCAGCGGTTAGGAGCACTGACTGTTCTTCCAGAGGTCCTGAGTTCAATTCCCAGCAATCACATGGTGGCTCACGACCATCTGTAATGGGATCTGATGCCCTCTTCTGGTGTGTCTGAAGCACAGTTAGAGTGTACTCATATACATGAAATAAATAAATAATTCTTTAAAAAGTCACTGCAAACTTAAAAGACAAATGAAATGAGGGCCCGAGGATGTCCCATCAGCCAAGAGCACTTGTTGGTCCCATCACCCACATGGTGGTTCCAACCATCAGTAACTCCAGTCCCAGGAAAGCCAACAACCTCTTCTGACTTCCCTGGGCAACAGGCATGTGTGTGGAGCAAACACACACAGGTAATATGCACACACACACACACACACACACACACACACACACACACACGCACACAAATAAATCTTAAAAATAAAAGTAAAATAAAAAAGGCTGGATTCCACGACTCACGTCACCAGCAATGGGAGCCAGAGGCAAGCTGATCTCTGTGAGTTCGAGTTCCGGCCAGTCAGAGCTCTAAGACCGTGTCTAAAACAAACAGCAAAGGCATCAAGGAACACGACAGTGACAGCGTTGACTGCTGGAGCGCATGTATAATGGACCCGAAGGATCAGGCGTATTAAGGACTAAAAGCAGATTTGTATGTAAAGAATTTGAGTTAGCCGTTGAAGCTTTTATAACTCTTTTTTTTTTTTTTTTTTTCGGAGCTGGGGACCGAACCCAGGGCCTTGCGATTGCTAGGCAAGCACTCTACCACTGAGCTAAATCCCCAACCCCGCTTTTATAACTCTTAATTGAGAAAAAAAGCCTATGCAACCGAGTTATCGAACGGACTAAGCAGGACGCTAATAATTTTAAGCACTTCCTTTAAAACTTCCCAAGTTGAGCAGAATATAGTTCTACTAAGACGAAAGGAAAAACACAAACCATGACCATGTAACATTAACGCGCAGTAGTAACGGGGTTCAAATCCTACCTAGCTCCTCTACAAACACCTACCAACTAACTAACCTCTTGCATTAACCACAATCGCAATCTCCTCATCTGGGAAATAGAGGCAGCAATCTCTGCTTCACGGGATATTGAAAATGCTAACTACCAGCGTGGCACTTGACACAGAACTTCGACTGTTCGAAATACACAATGGCACTGTTAATTAGAGCCGCGATTTCCTCACATTCGTTTGTTAAAAAAAAAAAAAAAAAAGCTTAGGGATAAAAGTTGTTGGGGTTGGGGATTTAGCTCAGTGGTAGCGCGCTTGTCTAGCAAGCGCAAGGCCCTGGGTTCGGTCCCCAGCTCCGAAAAAAAGAAAAAAAAAAAAAAGTTGTGTAAGTCTTCAACCATCGAAGTGCGAAGTACTTCTACCGTGAACCACATTGGGTCGGCAGGCAGAGATGAAGCTCTCCTCCCAAGGATGCTGAGAAGACAGGGAACAGGTCCTTACTGACCGTCCCAGGGGCAGGGACCACTGCAGTGCGGAGCTTTTCTAACCAAAGCCTACTCTCCGGCCTCTTCCGCCCGAGGGCCAACAGCATTTTGCACAACCACAAAGACCAATCTTCGGCGCGCATTTGGGGGAACCCAGCTCTCCCACATCCCCGGTACAATTAACTTCTGGAGGGACCTCCCACATCAGACGGGGATGAAATCACAGACGGCGCTCCATCCCCCCTCCCCCTGCCGGTTCAATCCCATTCCTTCTACAGGAAACCAGGCTCAGCGGGGCGCCCAAGTGGGGGACCACTCCAGACACCCCTTTACAGCCGCCAAAGGCAACCAGTCCCCGCCGGTTGCCTGTTCCCCCGAAACGGCGAGGGCCCAGGACCCGGGGGGGGCGGGGTGGACGAATGTCTCCTTAGGCCGAGTCCTCTGCAGGGCGGGTACCCGGGACCCGAGGCTCCCAAGCTCTGGGCCGCTCCCCTTTCGGGGCGCTTCTCCTTAGGGAGCCTTCCCAAACCCGAGGAAGGGGAAAGTGCCGGTTTTTAACCCTCGTCGAGGGAAGTCTGGAGGGTCGGGGCCCTCTAATGAAGGAAGTGACAACAGGCAAAGGCTGTGGGAAAGAAGCCGCCGCCGCCTCCTCCAACCCGGGGCGCCGCGAGGGGTCGGCGCGGCCCGGAGGGGGAGGGGAGGGAGCCAGGAAGAGGGGAGGGGGCTCGGGCCCGGCGCCGGCCCGCAGGAAGGCGAGACGCGGGGATCCTCACCGCGGGTCCTCGAAGCGCACGAAGGCGAAGGGCACGAGGCCGTGCCGGTTCTTGAGCTCAATCTCGCGGATGCGACCGTACTTGTAAAACAGATCCTCGAGGTCCTTCTCACGCACGTCGGTCGGAAGGTTGCCCACGTAGATGCGCCCGTCGCCCTCACCGCCGCGCTCGTCCGCCCAGCCCGACATCCGCACCGCCCGACGCCGCGGGCCCGCCGCAGCCCACTTCCCGCAGCCGCCTCCTCAGCCCGGGTTTCTCCCCCCCCGCCGCTGCTCCCCCGCGGGCTCCGAGGCGCTCAGCCGCACTGCACTGTGGGAGCGCAGCGCGGAAGCCGCAGGGGTCGGAGGACTTTAAAGCTATCTTAAAGGGGCAGCGGCCGCGAGGTGCGCGTGCGCAAGGGCCAGTCTCCCAAGGGGTGCGAGTGGAAGGTCCGGGCAGTGCGACCCCAGCGCCGCCTCGGCTGACAGGGCACTGAGCCCGCTTGGGCGTGCGACTGTCCTTCTGTGAGGGGGCGCCTGAGGAAAAGGATGCCAACCCCACAGAAACCCTCAGACTGCCTAGCGCTGGCCCTCAGTCCCAGGTCAGTAGTCCTTTCCTTAGACCCGAGGTGTAAGGCCGAGTGGATTGCCGCGTTTATGGAGAACCGAGCGTGGTGGTGCAAACCTTTCGTTCTAGCACTCCGAACAGAGGCAGGAGGATGTCCATGAGTTCAAGGCCAGCCTGGTTTATATAGGGAAATAAAAGGAAAGAACACGACTGCTCCTAGGTATAGCGGAGAAGGTTTATTGTAGATACGTGGGAGAGCATACTCTGAGCGGGGCACATCTGGGAGAGTCCAGAGTGGACTTGACCAGGCTGAACCGAGCCCTGTAAGGAGAGGCGGGAGGGAGAGGGGAAACGGTGCAGCAGGCTGGAGGCCAAAAGGTACAAGAAGAGGAAGGTAATAAAAATGTCTGGATTATATAGGGAAGAGCCTCTAGGGGAAAGGCAGCCTAGCCCCTAGCCTGGAGGGCGGGGTATACGAGTCAAGCCCGGTAACAGGTAAGGACTGAAGGAAGCAGGGTGAGGGTGGACTGACCTAGAGACCAGGTCTGCTTTGATTTTTTTTTTTTTTTCTTTTCTTTTTTTAGGAACTGGGGACCGAACCCAGGGCCTTGCGCTTGCTAGTCAAGCGCTCCACCACTGAACTAAATCCCCAACCCCCTGCTTTGATTTGTTAAACAGGCACCTAAGCGGATTCTCAAGGGCTGAAGCTTAGCTGCCGGTCTCAAAGAGAGAAAAGAGAAATCTGTGGAGAATAAGCATATAATGTTTCATAATATTACCACAGCCATCACTGTAGAGTTTGCCTATTCGTGCTTTTTTTTTTTTTTTTTTTTTTTTTTTTAAGACCAACCTCAAAAAAAAAGTGTCTATGATGCATGCAAGTAATCTCACTCTCTAGAGGCTAAGGTGAGAGACTTGAAAATTCTAGGCTAACCTGGGCTACATCCTGTCTTGAAAAATTATTCAAACCTAGATGCCTGGAGGGATATAAGCCAAAAATAGCAAGATGACAGTTAGCTGTAACCCTCGGCAGTATGTGTTCACCCTGATGTTGTTTCAACTGTTCTCTGTAACATTTTGGATCCCAGCCTAGGGCTACACCATAAAACTGTATGTCCAAGAGCTGGAGAGATGGCTCCAGTGATTAAGAGCCCTGGCTGCTCTTCCAGAGGACTGGAGTTCAATACCCAACCCTCAAACAGCAGCCCAGAGCTGTCTGTCACTCCAGTTCCAGGAGGTCGACACCCTCAAACAGGCATATGTGCAGGCAAAGACACCGATGAAGATATAATAAATACATCTTTAAAAACAAAAAGCCTCAAATTGTGTATGTTTATGTTCATCCTCTATTCTGTGCAGTTAAAAGCGGGGAGGGGCAGTTCAAGGCCAGCCCAGACTACAGAGCTAATTTCAGGACAGCCAAGGATGCACAGAGAAACCCTGTCTCAAAAACAAACAAAGAAAGAGAAATAATTTCTTAGAAAATAATAAAAGTTCTGGGCTTGAGATGGCTCAGTGGTTAAGAGCACTGACTGCTCTTCCAGAGGTCCTGAGTTCAATTCTCAACATCCACACGGTGGCTCACAACCATCTGTAATGGGATCTGATGCTCTCTTCTGGTGTGTCTGAAGACAGCTACAGTGTATTCATATAGAATAAATAAATAAATCTTTTTAAAAAAATAAAAGTTTGGGGTTGGGAATTTAGCTCAGTGGTAGAGCGCTTGCCTAGCAAGCGCAAGGCCCTGGGTTCGGTCCCCAGCTCCGAAAAAAAAAAAAAAAAGAGAAAAAAATAAAAGTTCTGGGCTAGAGGCCTGGTTAAGCATTGAGAGCACTTATTCCTCTTGCAGAAGACCTGGGTTCTGCTCCCAGCACACACACGGTGGCTAACAGCCATCCTAACTCAGTTCAGAGAATCCAGCAACCTGTCTTGACCACCCTGCCTGGGAAGCAGGCATGAGCTTGGGACATGTGCACACATTCAGCAACACACTCATCCCACAAAATAAAGGAAGTCCTGAACAATCTTTCCCATTAAACTCCTGGTAACATGGAGTCAACGAATCGGCACAATATCATGGACTGTTATACAATCGTTAATTCATGTTTTTGATGTACTGACGTCATAATAATTTAGTTATAATTGAAATATATTTGTGTTTGTTTGTTTAGTGCTTTGTCAAGACAGGGTTTCTCTGTGTAGCCCTGGCTGTCCTGGGACTCACTCCGTAGACCAGGCTGACATTAAACTCACAGAAATCTGCCTGCCTCTGCCTCCTGATCTCCGGGATTAAAGGCATGGGCCACCACCTCCCAGTTAACTGAAATAAATTTAAATGGTGTTTAGAGCTGTATCCACATATGTACTCTGAAGGTAATCTATCCCGTTGTTGATCTCTTGCTAATCTGTTAAAGGAACCTGTTAACCAGTTACCTATACAAATGCAGCTTGGAGGCTTCATTCCAAATACAGCGCGCTTGCCTGCTGTGCCCGAGGCCCTAGGTGCCATCTCCAGTATTGCCAGAATAAGTGAGCGATAAAGTGCAAAATATACTTGTTAAAATACTTTCTGGGACTGGACAGATGGCTCAGCGGTTAAGAGCACCGACTGCTCTTCCAGAGGTCCTGAGTTCAATTCCCAGCAACCACATGGTGGCTCACGACCATCTGTAATGGGATCTGATGCCCTCTTCTGGTGTGTCTGAAGACAGCTACCTACAGTGTACTCACATACATAAAAAAAAAAAAATACATATATGTAACTAGGTATTGCTTCTAACCCCCCTTCCCCAAAAGCATAGAAACTTTTCAAAGCAATGTGAAGGTCTTTGCCCACCTGTGCTCCTGACCCTGGGGATGTGGGCGGAGAAGTTCACCTTCAGCAGCACACGGCGTCCGAGGGCAACCCAGCCTGCATCAGCAAAACAAAACAAAAACCTAACTGAGCGCTAAAATATAAAAAGGGAGCAGGAAAACCTTCCAAATGTTCGTGGAACTACCTCTTTGCCTTCTCTCTCCTATATTTGGACAAGACATCTGCTCGTGGCAACGATCCTCTATTTCTGTACTTTTCCTGTGTTTACCGAACTGTAATTAGCCTGCACTCGGCTTATAAGTAGAATAAAACGGGATAAGTGGTCTCTCAAATCTAACTTGCGTGTCGCTGCGTCTGGAACATATATAATGCTTCTGACTGCTCTTCTCAGGGCCAGAAGACGAGCAGGAAAGATGCCTGGCCAGAGGGGATCTTGAATCTGGGTGTGTTTTAAAGGCCTTTGACATGCATCCTTAATTTCACACTTGAGAAGTAGAGGCAAGGGGGTTACATAGTGAGTTCAAGGCCTGATGGGTTTCTGTCATGAGTTCAAGGCCCGACAGGTCTATGTAGTGAGTTCAAGGCCAGCCAAGGGTACACAGTGAAATACTGTCTCCAAAAAAAACGCATTCAAAACCTAGATTTTTTCAGAATGTGCTTAGCTGTATTAATATGTTTCTCAATTTATCATTTCTAAGTCGTTATTACTTACAACGATTTTTTTGTTTATTTGTTTGTTTGCCTTTGCTATTGGAGAAAAAGGGTCAGCTGACAGGACTCCAGGTGGAGAGACCGCTCAGGATTAGCTAGGTTGTTAGGAGACAGTTTCGTCCCAGCGTGGAACATAAGGGCGGATTCCGTTCCCGTAAAGCCAGACTCTGACTTTTGTAGATTCCAGCACAAGTCAGACCAAATCGCAGCTGCGTGTTCACACTCCGCTGAGGCACAGACTGTAGGCAGGGAAACATTTATCTGTCTAGTTATTCAACATTTCTGAATTCAAACTATAATTTAGGCCTTGTTTTTATTACCAAGAGGTTGCCCTTAAGCCGTCAGTTAAAGTCCTTGTTGTAGTGGAGAACACACTGGGGTGCTGCCTAACATGTCTAAGACACCCTAGGGGGAGGGGCTGGAGAGGTGGCCTCATTGGTAAAATGGTCTCCGTGCAAGCAGAAAAGAGCCAGGTTCAATCTCTAGAGCCTAAGTGAAGAGCTACAGTGAAAGCTGCTGCTGAGGCAGAGATGGGCAGGCCGGAGGGCTCCCCAGCAGCCAGTCTTGCTAGTCAGCGAGCTCAGAGTTCACTGGGAGAGCCTGTCAGGAAAGAACAAGGTAAAGGGTCAATCTCTGGCCTCCACACACCGGTCCATACACGTACCCACATGAATGGGCACATGCATAGAAATGTACACACATGTACAGTACACAGGCATAAGCTTTCGAAAAATAGATCTTAGGCCGCCAAGGTGGTTCAGTGGGTGGAGGTATTCGCTGCCAACATGAATTTATTCCCTAGGACCCCACATGGTGGTAGGAAAGAACCAGCTCCCACCAGTTTCTGGCCTGACCTACACATGTATGTTGGAGTAATCTATCACCCTCCCAAACACACACACACACACACACACACACATTTTTTAATGTATTTATTTATTATATATGAGTACATTGTAGCTGTCTGCAGACGCACCAGAAGAGGACATCAGATCCCATTACAGATGGTTGTGAGCCACCATGTGGTTGCTGGGAATTGAACTCAGGACCTCTGGAAGAGCAGTCAGTGCTCTTAACCACTGAGCCATCTCTCCAGCCCACACATACACATTTTATCAAATGGCTATGTTGGTGTGCCCCTGTGTTTTCAGTTAATTGCTGTGCTGGCAGAATATTTGGTATCCCCATCTCTGTGACCCATCACCTGCTTTCTATGAGTAAATGCTTGTCCTTCCTCACCTGCCCAGAAGACAATTCTCTGCAATTACCATGTTAAAAAGCAAGCAGCCATGGAAAAGGTCAGGTGGCCCTTTTTTCCCAAAGACAACACACAGACGAATACGGCTGAACAGATGTGGCTTTTTGTAGACTAATGAGCTGGTGGCCGAGGCTGGGGCAGGAGGACCAGGCAGACAGAGGGAAGGAAGAAAGAAGCTGGTAGGGAGGATATAGGGCATGAGAGCCACGTGGAGAGACTCGGGCTGAGAGGCTGCCCCAGCAAACAGGCCAACAGCTCCAACCGCTACAAAGATGTCTCTCCGTGTCTTTATTATTAAACCTCAAATGGGACCCTAAAAGCCCCACAACCCCTGTGCATCATGGCAAGCACACATCACACACACGCACTCTAAAAAGGAAATTAAAAGTAAGAGAAGAAAAATTTCCTAAAGATGTTTCCAGAAGGAGACATGAAGGATCAGTGGGACGTAGCCAGGAAGTTCAGCAGGCACAGAGGGAAGGAAGAGCAGCTGACTTCATAGACTGTAATTAAAAGGAAGGGTGCCTGTGTGTGTGTGTGTGTGTGTGTGTGTGTGTGGTATAGATGTATGTGTGTGTCTGGGTGTGTGTGTATGTCTATGTGTGAGTATGGTGTGTGTGTGTGGGTGTGTGGGGTTGTGTTGTTGTGTGGGGGTATGTCTGTTGTGTCTGGGTGTGAGTATGGGTGTGTGTATGTATGGGGTATAGATGTGTGTGTGTCTGGGTGTGAGTATGGGTGTATGTGTGTGTGCGGGTGTGGGTCTGTGTGTGAGTGTGTGTGTATGTATGGGGTATGTCTGTTGTGTCTGGGTGTGAGTACGGGTGTGTGTGTGTGTATGTATGGGGTATAGATGTATGTGTGTGTCTGGGTGTGAGTACGGGTGTGTGTGTGTGTGTATGGGGTATAGATGTATGTGTGTGTCTGGGTGTGTGTGTATGTCTATGTGTAAGTATGGGTGTGTGTGTGTCTGTGTATGAGTGTGTGTGTATGTATGGGTTATGTCTGTATGTCTGTTGTGTCTGGGTGTGAGTATGGGTGTGTGTGTGTATGTATGTATGGGATATGGGTGTATGTGTATGTGTGTGTATGTATGGGGTATGGGTGTGTGTGTATGTATGTACGGGGTATGGGTGTATGGGTGGGTGTGTGTGGGTGTATGGGTGGGTGTGTGTGTGTGTCTGTGTGTATGTTTCTGTGTGTGTACATGCCCATGGGTGTTGCGTGTGGAGAGCAGAGGTTGAAGTTAGATGTCTTCCTCAGTATGTATCTTGTGTTGTGAGACAGAATCTCACTGAACCTGGTGCTCATTGATTTGGCTAGACTAGCTGGCCAGAAAACTCCAAGGATTGGTTTCTCTCCGCCCTCCTCTCTCAGTGCTGGGGCACTCAGTGCAACAGCAGCCAGGGCTCTTAACCACTGAGCCATCTCTCCAGCCCCAGAGGTTTCTGTTTTGGTTTGGTTTGGTTTTTGATACCAGGGATTTAACCTAAGGCCTTATACATGCTTGGTCACTAAACTATACCAATAGCTCTCATTTTTTATATCACATGTATTTATTTATTTAGTGCTGAGAGGGGAGTGTGTATGTCAAAGGCACACATGTGCGGGTCAGAGAACAACTTGAAGCAGTTGATTCTCTGCAAACGGGTCGTCAGGCTCGGCCGCAAGCACCTTCACCCAGGCTGAGCCATTTTCCTGGACCTCAGGCCATCATTTTTTAATTTAAGATTTATTTATTTATATATGTGAGTACACTGTTGCTGTCTTCAGACACACCAGAAGATGGCGCCAGATCCCATTACAGATGGTTGTGAGCCCCCATGTGGTTGCTGGGAATTGAACTCAGGACCTCTGGAAGAGCAGTCAGTGCTCTTAACCACTGAGCCATCTCTCCAGTCCCATCATCTATTTGATGACAGCATCTCATTAAATTGCTCAGGCTAGCCTTGAACCTGGGGTCTTCCCATTTCAGCCTCCCAGGAAGCTGGAAGATGACCAGTGCCTTAGGGCTGGATAAGAAATCCCAGGACTTAGAAATGGACCAAGGATGAGGCCGAAGAAGAAGTGTGGGTTCCTGGCTCGGGGGATTTGTAGGGGAGAGGTGTCTGTCAGGGCAAGATAGATTGATGGCAAAAATCGAACTGATATAGAGACGCAGGAGGTAGTCTAAGGCGTGGATGATGTTGAACTAAGAAACAGAGAACCTGAGGAAGGAAGGCTAAAAGTAGAAGGGCAGCAGACAACACACACCCTCTGACGGGAAGCAGATTCACACTTACACGACCTAATGACAGCGACTAGGCATGCCTCCCACACTTGACCGCAGCGGCCCTCCATGCAGGGAGTCTAGGGAAGTATCAGGGGTGACAGCACATGCCTGCAGTCCCAGCACTTGAGAGGTAGAGGCCGGAGGATTGGGAATTCTTAACTATGTAATGAGCAGAAGGTAGCTTGGCTTATGTAAGATCCTATCTCACAAACAACAAACACACAAAAAATATATAATAAAATAAAATTTTATATATATGGAAGTTTGATACTCATTCCAATAATATAATTGTCATGATTTGAATATGCTTGGCCCAAAGAGTGGCACTATTTGGAGGTATGTTGGAATGGGTGTGGCCTTGTTGGAGTGGGCGTGTTGCTGTGAGTGTGGGCTTTAAGATCCTCCTCATCCTAGCTGCCTGGAAGCCAGTATTCCCCTAGCAGCCTTCAGATGAAGATGTAGAACTCTCAGCTCCTCCTGCACCATGCCTGCCTGGATGCTGCCATGCTCCCGCCTTGATGATAATGGACTGAACCTCTGGACCTGTAAGCCAGCCCCAATTAAATGTTGTCCTTTATACGAATTGCCTTGGTCATGGTGTCTGCTCACAGCAGTAAAACCCTACCTGAGAAAATAATGATATTAAGAAAGATTCCATGAATCAAGGCACGAGCCTGTAATCCCAGCACCCTGGATGCTGAGACAAGATGATCTCTAGTTTGAGGCCAACTTGGACCACATAGTCAGTTCCAGGCCCACTGAGACCTAGTCTGGAAACAAACAAACAAACAAAAAACCACAGAACCAAGTGGGTGGGGACGTAGCTAAGTTGGCAGAGCATTTGCCCCACGTGTGATGGGGAACCCTGATTCTGTCCAAAACCCTGCAGAAACCAGCTATAGCAGCGCTCTCCTGCGATTTCAATATGTGGCAGGAGCTCAAGCTCAGCTTGGGATACCTGAGATTCTGTCTCCAAACAGACAGGGCCAGGGAGATGACTCAAGTCAGTAAAACTCTTGCCTCAAAAGCAGGATGACCTGAGTTTATATCCCCAGTGCCTGTGTGTGCACAAGTCAGGTTTGAGATAGCCCTCCGGCCCCGGTGCTGTTGGGAAATAAGAGACTCTCGGGAGCTGAGCGTGCTGAGCGTGCTCATTTGCCAGTCCTAGTCAGTTGGTGAGCTCTTGCCCACCCCTACCCCCACCCTGCTCCCAAAACAAACAACAACAACAACAACAACAAAAGACCTCAGGTAGAGGGGCCAGGGAGACAGGCGAGATGGAACCGTGCAGTGCGTACCTAGCATAAACAAGGTCCTGAGTTTAAGACCCAGCACCACAGAAACCGGGTGCAATGGCTCAAACCGGCAGTCTCTGGAGATGGGGAGGGATTGCTCAGAAGTTTAAGGTCATCCTTGATTATGTGGGGGAGCTCCAGGTCAGGCTGGAGGGAGATATACACTGGTGCACACATGCACACACACACACACACACACACACTCTACTAGACATCAGTGGCTTCAGAATGAAACTCTGTTGACCTTCCAAGCCTGCTAGGAGTCATGTTCTGAGTCGGGCGTAATGTCGAATGCCCGGAATCCCAGTATTCAGGAAGCTGAGGAAGAGGAGCTTGTGTTTGAAGCCAGCCTTGAGTGCATCTGGAGGCATTACCTCAGTGAACGATGAGGTACTTTCTGTAAGAGAGTAGGGCAGTGTCCAGTTAAATGCATGCCAAAGGCATCATATCTTCAACCCTTTCTTTTTTCCTTCTTCATGAACTTCTCCCAGCAGGCAGGAGGGGGAGCGAGTGATAAGGAGACAGTTGGTGGGAAAATGAGTCACCCTGGAGTCTAGGCTAGCACCGAGAGTTGTGGGCTGGGTCACTAGAATGTGTTTTTGCTTGGGACAGCCAGAGGGCTTGCTGTCCGGTCACCTCGAGTTCCAGTGCATTTGAGAGACGAGTCTGTGACTGCGGCTCAGTACTAGAGCTCTTGCCTAGCACGCATGAAGTCCGGAGTTTGACTGAGGGGGGATGGAAGCGTTGATTTCTGGAGAGCTGCATACTTATGAGCCATGAGCCACGCAGAGGAGGCTGGGAAGAACCAGCAGCGCAGCTAAATTAGGAGATTAGAGAGAGTTAGGAACGGGGAGCAGGCAGTTTGAGGAAGACAAGTGCCAAGTGTGGGAGGACGAGAAGACAGAAGGGAGAGAAAAATTCAAGAAGGTTTGCGGTCTGTTGTGAACATAATTCTCCTCTGGTGTTTTCTAAAGAGACAGCAGAAAGAAAAAAAAAAGATGTTTTTCAATTATTGTGCAATAAGGAAGGGCAGTTTCTTTGCATGTGGCCAGACAGGTGGGGAGAGAGCCCCGCCTCCATTTGTATGAGGTTATTTTAAGCAAGGAGCGTCCTGAATTTGTAGCAGCTGTGAGCCTTGTTTTTGCTAATTTGTTAAAGTCAGGGTCTTCACTATACCTCATGTTTATTTGAGATAGGGCCTCACTATGTAGCCTGGACTGGAATTCTTTTTTTTTTTTTTTTAAAGGATTTATTTATTTAATACATGTGAGTAAACCATCTTCAGACACATCAGAAGAGGGCATCAGATCTCATTACAGATGGTTGTGAACCACCACGTGGTTGCTGGGAATTGAGCTCAGGACCTCTGGAAGAGCAGTCAGTGCTCTTAACCACTGAGCCACCTCTCCATCCCTGACTGAATTCAAGATGTAGACCAGACTAGCTTGTTGTTCACAAAGACCTACCAGCTTCTGCCTCCAGACTGCTGGGATTAAAAGTATGGGTCACCATGCCTGTCTTTTATTTATTTTGGTTTTTCACTACAAGGTTTCTCTGTGTAGTCCTAGCTGTCCTGAAACTCACTCTGTAGACGAGGCTGGGCTCGAACTCGCAAAGATCCATCTGCCTCTGCCTCCCAAGTGCTGGGATTAAAGGTGTCCCCCTTCCCCAAGGCATCTTTTATTTACTTTTTAGACAGAGACTCTCTACGTAACTCTGGCTGGCCTAGAACTCATTACCTAGATCAGATATAGACAATAAATAACTGTGGCCTCACTTACAGGACACATTTGCCTCCCAAGCACTGAGGTTAAAAGCCTGTGGCACCACGCCCAGCCTTTTTATTTATTTTAAATTGGTTTTATTCTTTAAACACACATGGCAGTCAGAGGACACCATTATGCAGTTGCTTGTCTCCCTCTACCTTTATGTGGGCTCCAAGGATTGAACTTATATCCCCATGCCCTCCCAGCAGGGGCCTTCAGAGCCCTTACCTGCTGAGCCACCTCACTGATTCGGTTATGTCTGATCCTGGTCCTCTCGCAACTCAGGCTGGCCTCCAACTCCATAGATACTTGAGGTTGAATTTGAACCCCTGATCCTAACGTCTCCACCTCCCAAGTGCTGGGATTACAGGTGTGTGTCACCAGGACTGGATTATGGGGTGCTGGGTTTGAACCCAGCGCTTTGTACTGCGCGGCAAGCATCCTATCGAGTGAGCTGCCTCACCAGCCTAGAACTTCCCAGTGACTGAACTGTTCTGAGCCCCGTGTGGTTGGTCATGGGTCATCCCCACATCTAAAAGGGAGCGAACACAGAGAATTGGCTCAGCGGCCAAGCTGGCTGACCTCTCAGAATTTACATGTGGTACACTGGGCAGGGGCAGAGAAGAGGAGCCCTGGGGCTTGCCTGACAGCCAGTCCGGACCAGTGTGTGAGCTCCTGCTTCGAAAAGTAAAGTGAAGAATGACATGGAAGGTATCTAAAGTCAACTGCCGGCCTCCATAGGCACAAATGCTCACACACGCACATGCGCATGCGCATACACACAGGAAGCATGCCTAGTGGTATCGAGAAACTGAGTTAAGAAACTTAATTGTACTTAGCTAATTTTATGTGCATAGGTGTTTGTCTGCATGTATGTGTGTGCCAGTGTGCAGGAGATCGGAGGGTGTCATGTCCCCTGGAACTAAAGTCACGGATGCTTGTGCACTGCAACTTGGGCACTGGGAATGGGACCTGGGGCCTTTGGAAGAGGGCTGAGTGCTCTCCACTGCAGTCATCTCTCCAGCCCTGCCTTGTTTGGGGTGGGTTGTTCGTTTGTTTGAGACGGGGCTCACTCAGTAGCCCAGGCTGGCCCAGAATTCACCTTAGAGCTTCTGATCCTCCTGCCTTCATCTGTGTCGTCACCAGGGTTACAGACCTGCACCGCCATACCTGTTTCATCCTGTGCCAGGGATCAAACCTGGGGCTCCGTGAGGATATGAGTGCTCTCGATCGAGCTGTGTCCCCGCTTACTCTGAAGGTTGTTTTAAAACTACACTTTTTAAAAACTAATGTATTATATGTGTTTACCATGGGCATGCAATGGCTTGAACATGGAAATCAAAGGACAACTTGTAGGAGTGGGTTCTTTCCCACTGCCATGTGGGTGCCAGGGATCAAACTCAGATGGTCAGGCTTGGTGGCACAAGGCTTTACCAACTGGGACATCATGCTGGCCCCTCTTTTAGAATTTTGAAAGCAAAAAAAGCGGGGAGAGGGCTGGAGAGATGGCTCAGCGGTTAAGAGCACTGACTGCTCTTCCAGAGGTCCTGAGTTCAAATCCCAGCAACCACATGGTGGCTCACAACCATCTGTAATGGAATCCGATGTCCTCTTCTGGTGTGTCTGAAGACAGCTACAGGGTACGCATAAAATAAACAAACTTTTTTTTTTTTTAAAAAAGCTAACCCAAAGCCAGGCTTTTAGGAGACACACATCACACATGCAACATGGGAGCACACACAGACACATACACGCACTCAGGTAGCGGAAAGTCAGAGACATATGAACAGTGGCTGAATTGCTGTGTGTGTGGCTGAGACTAACTGGCTGGTTCTCCTCTTCCGGAGGCACATGACATGGGTGTGCAGGGCTCTTGTGAATGTCACACTGACTAACATTCCCTGGAGTTAGGCAGCGAGAGACCTAGTTGGTTTTTCTTGTTTGCTTGTTTGTTTTTTTGTTTTTGTTTTTACATTTTTATTGTTTGACTTTTGTTTCAGCTTTCTCTCGCTATGGCAACATTCCGTGAAGGTGTGGCAAATGCTCTGTAGCATGTATGATTATGGTATCTGGGACGTGAGTGGCTTCCCCATCTCTTTTGCCTATCCAACATACGTTCATTCACTCAACATTTATTGAGCCACACCATCACCTGCCTGGGAGCCGAGTGCTGCGTGCTGGGCTTACAACATTGGCTGAGGCCTGCTGTCTGGCCTCACACCCTTCACAGACAACTAGAAAGTCAACTGGAGCAAATAGTCCTTACAAGAAACACTGGGTATGCAGGTCTTCAGCCTGGCTGCAGGCAGCTGTCAGGGAGGACTTCTTTGGAGGGCGTGGCTTCTAAATGGAGACCAGAACAACCAGATGGTGTCAGGCAGGAAATGAGGGGAGAGGGAAAAGCTTCCACAGAAAGAAAACAGGAACAAAGAGAGACTCAGGAGATAGCCTGATGCCCCAGGCGCTACGCAGTCGTAGGGTGGAGGTGGGGTAATGGTTGTTACTTAGAGACAGACGTAATTTAGGGTGCAGTGCCTAACATAAATGAGAAGCCAGCTGGGTTAGAATGTATGTGTAAGTCTTGAGTGTAGAAGTCAGCGTGCATTGCCTTTACCATACAAATGTTTATTGTGCGTCTCTGAATGGGATGATTGTGAAGGGGCCTTGAAGCCAGCCAGGCTGGAGGTGTGGAGGTGGGAGGAGACTGAACGGAGTCTGGTCTCCGAGTCTGCAGAAGGGGAGCCGTGAATAGCAATAGAGGTCAGAAGGAGAGCAAAATCGCACTGACCAAAAGTCTAGGCAGCAGGAACGCAGAGCTGTAGCCATATTAGAACCGTGAGCCACTCCAAACTGAAAGAAACCTTAATTTGATGTCCTCTTCTAGCAAGCAGGTATACATGCAGACAGAGCACTCATACATAAAATATATAGATAAATAAAAGTTAAGAAACCTTAGGACCCACTAGAGAGGGCTTGGTGTGTGCTCCTCACAAAGACCATGCACATGCGAATACATGTTCCGTATGTTTATGTATATTTATGGAAGTCTCCTGTGCACTGTGCTGGATGCTAGAGGCAGGGCCTGCTGCCTGCTGAGGCCCATCTATCACCAGACCCTTGCCTTGGTACTCAGGAGCCTCCACAGCTTTCCCCCTTGCCTGGCCCTCCCTCCCCTCGAGGCTCCCAGGCTGTGCCGGATGCCTGTGCCCTCTGGGCCTCTGCACCAGCTGTTTTCCCTCTCTGCTCCTCTGCCTCCCACCTCCCCATCTGCCTGAGCCAGCTCTCCTTGTGAGGTTAGAGGCGAGCAGACCTGCGTGGCCCACTCCTGCGTGGCCCACTCCCGTAATTTCCCTTTCAGCCTGTGCCTCTGGAGGCTTTGTTCCTTTACTGCCCTGAGTAGTTTTGCCTGTTGGCCTCTCTAAAACGCCCTATCTTAACACAGCTCTCTGTGGCGTTTTGTTGATACTAGATTGTGTTAAACATTCACAGTGGTGCGGTGGGGGGTGGGGGAGTATTCCCGCCACTTCGGAGGCTATGGCAGGACCACGGTGACTACACGGCAAAACCTTGTCTCTAAAATAACAAAACCAAAGCAAGAAAGCTGGGGGGGGGGGTGGCATAAGCTTGTAATCCCAGCTCTTTGGAGGCCAGAGGACCTAGCTTCTATATCCTGGGGTCGGTAAGACCCGATCTTAGAGGTGCAGACATAGCTCGGCCAGTATGGAGGGCTTGCTTGCCACGGGTTCAACGCCTAACACTGCAAAAACAAACTAACAAACATTCCGAATTACAGGCTGCTAGGATGGCTCAGTCGGAACCTCCCATCATCCCCTGAAGCCATGATGAGAGAGAGCCGAAGGATGGGGCTGGAGAGCTCAGTGGTTCAGAACACTTACTGTTTTTCTAGAAGACGTGATTCACTTCCTAGCACCCATATCAGACAGCTCAGAGCTGCCTCTAAGGCCCGTGGATGCAGTGCCTTACATACATACATACATGCAGGCAACACCAATACTTCCTACAGCAGCCTTACCTCCCAGGGTGGGGCTTTAGTCCGGCCTCTTCTCTCCTTCACTGCCTCCCTCAAAGCCGACCACATCCGGTCACACCTACGTTCAGTTGCTGGTCCCTCCCTAGGGAAGGAACTGCCCTGTCCTGTCCTTTCAGGCTCTGGGTGCCGAGGTGGGTAGTTTATACCAGCCAAGTGCTTAAGAGATGCTGGAAAGAATGAATGGAGCTGGGTGTGGTGTCCCGGGCAGGTAACTGCAGCAGTGAGGAGGCAGGGAGGGAGGGAGTCAAAGGCCCTGGGCTGAGAGATCACGGAGGTACTGGCTACCTGACCTGATGTCTGGAGTTCACGGCCAGCTTCATGGTTAAAAAGAGAACCAAATCACTCGAGTTGTCTGACCTCTTCACGAGGGCTGTCACACATGCATGTCGAGACAGGAGGGTGCCTGTGAGTTGGAGACCAACCAGAGTTACCGTCATCCTGATACGATGGCACTTAGGCAGGGAGGGAGGAACCAGAAAAGAATGGGGTTTCTTTTGGACAGGTGCCAAATGAAGTTCGGCCGTATCCCTGCGCTTGCTCGCGGCTTCGTCTGAGCTAACAGGGGATACTGACTCAGCAGCATGTCCTCTGTCTACACGGACCCCTCCCTTGTGACCTCATCCAAGCCTGGGGCTTTAAATGTCACCCATAAGCTGGTGACTCCCCAGATTACAGCTCTGGCCTGCACTCACCAGGACTCACACATCCAATTGCACACCCGACACTTACCGTGGAGGTCTAAGCAGTGTGTCAGACTTAGCACAGCACAACAGTTTCTTTTGCCGGCCTTCCCCATCTTGGTTCCTTACTGCTCAGGGCCTCGGGGCTGAGGCAATCTTGGGGATAGGCTTTTACTAGGGTGCCCAGGCTAGTCTCGCACTCATCAGTGGGCACGAACAAGGCCCTTGCCCTCTCCTAGCAGCCGGACGACAGGTGTGAACTGGCACGACCAGATGGAACCACGATGTGCTTCCATTGCATTCTGTACACACCGGAGCTTATCAGCAGCCAGCTCCACCTTCAGAGGACAGCCAGAGGATAACCACCTCTCACCCCAGTAGTCACTGCTGCCCTGGTCCAAGTCTTCGTCACCTCTGGTTTTGTTAGCTCAGGCTGGCCTGCCCCAAAGCCTGTACAGTTGACCTTGAGCTCCCGCCTCTACCTCTCTCACACCCTCACTCTATTATGTACCCATTTGGGTTGTGGGGTACCCGCCATGTACGGGTGACTGCAGAGGCGACGAGAGCATCAGAGCCCCTGAAGCTGGAGATGTAGGCGGTTGTGAGCCACCTGGTGTAACTGCTGGGAACCGAACTCAGATCTTCTGCAAGAGGAGTATGTGACTTTACCCACTGAGCTCTCTCTCCAGCCCTGAGCCTGTTTTGGTTTGCTTTTTAAATGTATGTGTTTTATGTAAGAGTGCTCTATCTGCATGTATGTTTGAATGCCAGAAGAGGCCATTATTCCCCATTACAGATGGTTGTGAACCACCATGCAGGTGCTGGGAACTGAACTCAGGACCTCCTCTGGAAGAGCAGCCTAGCCATCTCTCTAGCTCCGAGTTGGAGGGAAGAGTTTTTGCTTCCCGGGGCCTCAGACATGCTACAACACACCTTATCAATCCCTTTATTTCCCCTCTGTCGTTTTAAGGGTCGCCTGTGTAGTCCAGGTTCACTTCAAATGTATGGATCCTCTTCCTGACTGAGCTTCCAGGTGCTGCGATGGAGGCAGCAGCCACCATGTCCAGAGCTCTCTTGCATTTCTGCAGCACAGAGAATAGTGCAGGTACAAAGTTCTCTCTAGACACACCCCAGTCATTCCAACTGAAGGTCTTAGGAACTATGAAATTTTAGTCAGATTGTCTCTCAGTGAGTCAGAATAAAAGAGGCTGGAATCAAACTCCAAGTACCTCTTCCTTTGTTTACAGTTGTGGAATAATTAGGGTGAGTAAGGACTACTTTGCATATAATTACAGAGTAATACTGAGATCACCTATTAGGTCCTCTAGGTCCCCAGGCTCTTGGGGAGACTACAGGTCCTTCCCATAGTCAGTACTGGAGTTGATATGACCTGGGCATTGTCTAAGTGAGAGGACCCAGCCTACTCTGGGCAATACCATTCCCTATGCAGGGGGCTTCGGCTAAGCCCTGAGGGATCAAGCGGAAAGTTACCCAAGCAGTTGTGTACACACTTCTCTCTGCTCTGGACTGTAGATTTGATGTGACCACTTCAAGTTCTGCCTTGATTCCCTGGAACTGTAAGATGAACGCTCCATTTCTGATAACTTGTATCTTCATCTCAGCAACAGAAATTAAACTGGAGGGGCTGGAGAGATGGCTCAGAAGTTAAGAGCACCGACTGCTCTTCCAGAGGTCCTGAGTTCAAATCCCAGCAACCACATGGTGGCTCACAACCATCTGTAATGGGATCTGATGCCCTCTTCTGGTGTGTCTGAAGACAGTGACAGTGTACTTACATATAATAAATAAATCTTTAAAAAAAAAAGAAATTAAACTGGAGTGGCCTACCTGCTCTGTAGCCTGTTGGGGGTGGGGCGGAGGGGGCGGAGTGTGAGATCTCTAATGGTCAGAGACATTCAGACTCAGTCCACATCCTGCGAAGTGATTTTTGAGACAGGTTTCACATAGCTCAGACTGTCCTTGAACTCCTGATCCTTCTCTCTCCACCTTCAGTGCTAGGGTTTCTGTCATACATGCCTGGCTTTAAGACTTTTTTCCTAGCCAGGCATAGAGGCACACTCTCTTACTCCCAGCATCAGGGCAGTAGAGGCAGATGGATCTTTGGAGTTCAAGGCCAACCCAGTCTACCCAGTGAGTTCCAGGACAGCCAGAGGTATAGAGTGAGACCCTGAGAAATAAAATCCTATTTATGTGCACATGGTTTGTTTTGAGCTGAGGACCAAACCCAGGGCCCCGTACTTGCTAGGCAAGTGTTCTACCTCTGAGCTAAAGCCTGGCCCTTCTCCACTTTTTCCTTTTGAGAGAAGATTTCTCACTGAACTCATAGTTTATCGATTTTACTGGGCTACCTGGTCAACCAGCTCCAAGGATCTGCACAGCTCTGCCTCCCCAGTACTGATTTACTTGTGTCTGAGTTTATAAAGCTGCAGGTCCTCACAACTCCTAAATGGGCAGTCTCCCTCCCCCAGCACGGTTCCTTTAAAGAATGGGAGGAGCAGAGAAACAGACTAGCTTGCTGTAGAACTTAGAAGAGGAAGCCTCGTTGGGATGTACACCCAAGGCTGTTTTCAGTCTGTCTTTTTCTCATCTACTGTGGGCTGACTGCTCTGCCCACTGACGGGACCTGAGGGGCCTATTAGTATCGCTGCATATGCCTGACTTGCCCCATGGAGAGCAGTCCATCCACTTACTCTTCCGTATAAGGCTGGGGCATACCTCGTGGCTGGTAGGGAGGCTCTTCTTCCTTGAATTGTCTTAGTCTCAGTCCTGCACTGCAGCATAGTTCTCGGCCCCAAAGCTCAGCTCCATGCCAGCCCCAGGCTGGTACCAGCCTCTACATACCAACATGCCTTTGTCACAGCCAGACCTTGCGATCTCTCCCGTGAGGCCTGTCCTTTCTGGGAAGTGATTCTGAGTCAACTCTGAACCACAAGGTCACTTTATACTTTCTTCAGGTTAGGGAGGAGTGAAGCTGTTAGGTTGGTCAAGGAATTCTTGATCCAACAAACGGCTCCAGAGCTCACAGAGCTTGAAGGGTAACTGGCTGCAGAGGGCTGGGAACAGGGAGCAGTGGGTGGAGGGCAGGGCAAGCTGCTATCCTCTCTGGTGACTTTGAGGATAGCAACAGCTGCCAGGTATGGTGCGTGAGGAATCTGTTTGCCTCAGTGGCTCCTAAGCCTGTGTGTCTTGACCCCTTTCTCAGGAGTCACATAACAGACATCCTGCATCTCAGATATTTACGTTACAGTTCCTAACACTATCAAAATCAGTTATGAAGTAGCAATGAAACAATTTTATGGCCAGGATCAGCACAACACGAGGAACTGTATTAAAGAGTTGCGGCGTTAGGAAGGGTGAGAGCCACTGCTTTACCTGATGTGGCAACCTGAAATTGCTTTCCAGGGCCCTAGGGAAGGAAGCCTGTTGGCCAAAGGTGAAAGGCCTCAGTCCAGGGAAGATCAGGATAGCCAAAGACTGAGTCAAGTGCGGGAGTACTCACAGCTAAGGAGATGGTCCTGGATTCGTCAGCATGATCCACTCTGAGACCGGCGTGTAGCTCAGTTCCGGCCCTAGCTTAGCCCGCACCAATTCCTGTAACCACCACCTCCCCAAAAAAGAAGACAGATCATCTTCTGGTGCCTGCGTCCAGTCATCTAGCTAATGCATGTTTAGGGAGCTGTTACCAGGGCTGAGGACGCTTTGAATCTTTAAGGACAGAGTTGTCTTCTCAAACCCGAGTCTGAATGTCTAGAAATGTGGGAAGGGCCACGTAGACCAGATTCAAGGCTGAGATCTGTCACTTCCTAACGTGGGACTTTAGGTGAGGGACTTCACTTCTCCGACTTCATCTTCCTCCTCTGGGTATGAGGAAACAGTTCTTACCTCAGAGCTGGTGTGGAGCGAGCAGGCTCGCGTGTCTAGGATGCTTGGCACGGGGTGACGCCTCACTGTGCAACAGCAGCAACTACCATTTATTGTACCTGGAGCAGGTCTTCAGAGACTGTAATATAATCCCTGCCACAAGATATGAGGAAGCTGTTTTTCTTCACCGAAGAATTAGAAGCTGAGCTGGCAAGATGGCTCAGTGTGGGAGGACACTTGCCCTCAAGCCTGACTGCCTGAGTTTGATGCCTGGATATCAAATGGCGGAAGGAGAGATCCAACTTCTGCTCCTTTTTTTTTTTTTTTTTTTTCCCGGAGCTGGGGACCGAACCCAGGGCCTTGCGCTTGCTAGGCAAGTGCTCTACCACTGAGCTAAATCCCCAACCCAGAGATCTAACTTCTGAAAGTTATCCCCTGACCTCCACGTGTGGTGGCACACACACACTAAATGTGACTTAAAAGATAATCTTATCCCCCACACACACACTCCTCCCTATATAATTGAGACATTTTGGTCTCTCTGCCTTTCTCTCTCTTCTTCTTTCTCTCCTAGTGCGCCCGTCTGTTCCCCACTCCCATGGCGACTCCCCTGGCCTCAATCCTTGGGGTCAGTAAACTTGCCTGCCTGAGAGCAGCGTCCCAATAAACCTGCCTTTATATACTTTAAGAAAAAAAAAAAGGGGTTGGGATTTAGCTCAGTGGTAGAGCACTTGCCTAGGGAAGCTTGAAAAGGCCCAGATCTGGTTCTAGGCAATCCTGGTCCCCAATAAATGTTCAGACAAAAAAAAGCAGCAAAAAATAAAACCAAAAAATAAAAAAATAAAATAAAGTCGGTGAGTTACTGCACTATGTGATGGGCCTCTTTCCCAGCACTCGGCTGAATGACATACACTCATCTGAACAGTCAGGTGCCCCAAGCAGGTAGTTTTCATCCTTGGGTTCAGCCTGTTGTGAATTGTGTAGGATCCATGGCTCCTCTCCCTGGAGAAATGTCTGAGTGCCACACACATTTTCATTCCCGATTTCAAGGCACTTGCAAAACTTTTTGAAACCCTTCTGTGCACTTCATCTAAGAATCTTCCTCTCGTTGAATACCATGCATCTGCAAGCCTAGCATTTTCAGGGTACTGGCAGGAGAGTCGCAAGTTGAAGACTAGCCTAGGCTATGAGACTCTGTTTCAAGTAAAATACATTGAAAATTGAACGTGATACTGAGAAGTGTAAACAATGAATAGACCTAGCCGAGTGCTGTCCTACGACTTAGGGATCTGCAACATGGGAGTGACTTTAGCCCTGGAGCTTGAAACCCGTTGGCAACATAATGGCTATGTCTAAAAAAAATAAATAAAACCCAGATGTCAGGTGAGGATTTTACACACTTGTAATCCCGGCACTTGGGGGGTAGGGAGGAGAATTTTTAGCTCAAGACCTGAACTGTCTAATGAGACCCTTCTAGAATTCCTTCCCTCCTTCTCTTTCTTCCTTGAGACAGGGTTGTTGGCTTATTTATTTATTTATTTATTTATTTATTTAATATATATGAGTACACTGTCAGACACACCAGAAGAGGGCATCAGATCTCAATGCAGATGGTTGTGAGCCACCATATGGTTGCTGGGAATTGAACTCAGGACCTCTGGAAGAGCAGTCAGTGCTCTTAACCACTGAGCCATCTCTCCAGCTCCAGCATATTTTTTTAAAACTATGTTATTGGCTTCTTACACCTATACCTCCTTTTCAGTCTTTATCCTACCCTGATCCCTTCCAACCCCACAACACTAGGTAGGAGAGAAAGGTTAGGGGGAAGGAGGTGTAGACCTCTTTAGACCTCCTCCTGCCGATTAGCTACACCAGGATATCTCCAATTTCTTCTCCTCTCTTTGCTTACAGCCACTTGAGAAACCATAACAACGCAACCACCACCACCACCAGCAGCAGCAGCAGCAGCAGCAGCAGCCTTCTCAGGCCCTCTCCAGAGTCCCCAGAATTAAACTGTCTGCAGCTGGCAAAATCTCACCCCTCCTGGAGCACGAGGCAAATCACAGTCAGCAGCTGTGGAGTCTGAAGCAGCCCTGTATCCCACACCTGGGATTAAAATGGAAACATAGTCACAGAACATAACTGGGTTGTTAAATAAAACTCACTACACATGGTCTCTCCATAGCCCTACATCTCCTGGAACTCACTCTGTAGATGAAGCTGACCTTGAACTCAACAGAGATCCACCTGCCTCTGCTTCCTGGGCGCTAGGACAAACCGTGTGTGCCATCACACTGGGCTAAAGCAGAATAATATTCTTTCAGCTGCCAGTACTCTGACTTGAACGTTCCTACTGAGACGGCTCAGTGGGTAAAGGTGCTTCCACCCCTGGGCCTATACCGTGAAGTGGGGGAGACCCCTGAAGGCTGTCCCTGACCTCCATGGAGGCTATGGCAATCACGCACAGACAAAACTGGAATTACTAGATAGACATGACTAAAGTAATCTGGGGTTGGGCATGTGGCTCCATTGGTAGAACAATGGAGTCCGACGTGCATGAAGCCCCGAGTTCAAGTCCGAGCACCACGAACGAGCACAGTGACAGTTATGTAATCCTGGCAAGAACTTCTCGGTCATCCTTGGCTACATACACATTTGTGTCCAGCCTGAACTACCTAAGTCCCTGACTCAGAAAAAGAAAGAAAGAAAAAGAAAAAAGGGAAATACAGTTACTTAAAAGAAAATAGTAATTATTAAATTTCTATCCAAGGCTACATAGCGAGATGCTTTTTAAAGAGAAAAAAATAAAGGGCATTAGTTTTATGGGGAGATCACGTAGGGATGTCAGTGAAGAACTGGGAGTCAGCTTCTACCATTTAGGGTCCAGTGATTAAACCAAAGTCCAGGCTCGGTGGCAGATATCGTTCACCCGCTGAGCCGAGGCCGGGTCACACTGCTCTGGCTGGACACGTGTTAGGGACTCCTGCTGCCTTGGGCTCCCCAGTGTGGGGTTACAGCTGTGCACCACCACGCTTGGCTGGAAAGGTTCTTCACTCATGAGTTCAGATCCGTTCCTGGCCAGGAAAGGTTGGCAGGGCCGAGCTCTCCACACCACAGTGCCTCGGCAGCAGGGAGCACAGACGCCTGTGCCCTCTGCCTTACTCTCTCTCTCTCTCTCTGCCTCCTTGTTTCCTTTTCCTTTTCCTGTTAACTGGGTTTTAACCCCAGCCCATTCACATGATAGGCAAGGAGCCCACCTACATGAAGGTCGCCCCTCTTACATTCCACCTGGGTTCATCCTCTCTGGAAACACCTTCACAGACACTGAGCTGTCCTTCACTAAGGCCCTATGCCTTCCTCTGTCCAATCAGATGACAGAAGGTTAAGAATCACAAATAAGCCTGGGGAGGTTGCCTGGCAACCGGAGCACCTACTGCCTCTGCAGAGGATGTGGGTTTGGTTCACACACACACACACACACACACACACACACACACACACACACACACGTAAAAGTAAAAACTGAAAGAATCAGTGATGATAGAAGAGACATAGAGATGGAAAACGTCGTGGTAGTTAGGAAGTCTGCATGCTTCTGTGTGGTGGGCTCTTGGGGGCTTTACTGTGACACCAGCAGCAGTTCCAGAGGATCCAGAAAGGATCCAGAAATGACCGATGCTTGGTCTGTCTGTCTGCCTGTCTGTCTGACAGGGGGCTCTAATTATCCCAGAACAGAAGACATCTGAGCCCCCTCTCTCCTTTTCTCTCATGGAATCCCCCTACTCTCCACAGTAAATGGAGCCCCTCTAAGAGCCAATCCAAATGGTACCAGAGCCAACATGGTGGCATAGGCATGTACTCTTAACACCTGGAGGGTGGACGCAGAAGCAGCAGCAGCTCAATCCATCCTAGCTACATTAGGAAGTGTGAGGCCAGCAGTCTACCTAACAAAGGACGTCCCCGCCCAAGTACATTTGTGTGTGTGTGTGTGTGTGTGTGTGTGTGTGAGCATTGGATAAAGTGAACATAGTGGTGTGCTTGTAATTCCAGCACTTGGGAGGCAGAGGCAAGAAGATCAGAAATTCAAGATGATCTTCCCTACATTAGTTAAAACTGGCCACCAAACCCAGTTTTAAGGGGTACAGGAATTGAGCCAGGGCCTTGTGAACACTAGGCAAAGATTCTACCAACTGAGCCATTTAATTATCTAATTAGCCCTATCTAATTAGGTATCAGCTGAAGTGGCTCCTTCCCCCAAGTTCCCGTTTGCCTCTCACCACCATGTAGATTTCCTCTGTGAAGTTCGCCTTGTGCTTTTCCCAGAGGGATTGTCCTTCCTGGTGAGTGTCCGCGTGTGTGTCCTGCCTCTCCTGTTCCCTATTCCAGCTTCAGCACCCAATTCACTGTCTAGGGCTAGGGATGTAGCACAGTGGTAGAGCCATTGGCTAGGAAGAGAAAGGCCCTAGGTTCCCCCATGCCAGGAAAAAGAATGGACTCAGGAAATCTGACTGAAAGTATAAGACTTCCGGGTCTTACGACACCCCCGCCCCTTCTTAGAAGATGAGATTTAAACGGGGCGAGGAAGATGGTTCCAGGGTAAAGGTGCTTGCAGTGCAAGCTGGAGAACCAGAAGGTGATCTCCAGGAAGTCCATACAGACTGAAGGAGAGAACCAGCCCCACACGGTTGTCCTGACCTCACAAGTGAGACAAGGCTCATGAGCCCGTGCCTAAAATTCCAGTACTTGATGTGTGGGAGCAGGAAGATCAGGAATTCAGGGTAATCCTCAGCTGTGCAGCTCTGAGTTAATAGAGAGGGTCCCCTTGGGACTGGAAAGATAGCTCAGCCATTGTGTTCTTCTGAGGACCCAGGTTCAATTCCCATCACCCACATGGTAGTTTACAACTCTTTGAAATCCTAGACCCAGGGGATCCAATGCCCTCTCCTGGCCTCTCTGAGCACCAGGCACGGATGTGGGTGTGGCACACAGACATACAACCAAAACGCCCATAAACATTTTTTTTTTTTTTTTGGTTCTTTTTTTCGGAGCTGGGGACTGAACCCAGGGCCTTGCGCTTCCTAGGTAAGCGCTCTACCACTGAGCTAAATCCCAAGCCCCAAACATTTTTAAAAAGGAAGAAAACGAGGAGAGTCTCAAACGCAGCTGTTGTGAGGGGTGCCCCGGCGAGCAGAGACCAGCACCCACACACTGCTGCTGTCTCTTTTTATTTACTTTATTGGGGAGGAGGGAGTTTACACAGGATCTCATGTAGCCCAGGCTAGCCTTGTAGCCATCTATCCAAAGCTGGTCTTGAATTTCTGATCCTTCGGTTCCCATCTCCCAAGTGCTCTGACTCCCTCCCTTAGCCTGCTGGGGATCAAACAGACGGGCTCTGGCCTCGCTCATACCGAGCAGATGCTCTACTGACTGAGCAGCGCTACCACTGAGCTACACTCCTACTCTGTGTACTTTAGCCTTTAATGTAAACATGACCAATCGAGCCTGGATCTATCAGCAGAGGAGCTCATGTCTACATTGCCTGAGTGGGAGGCCAAAGCTGGTAAAACATCGACCAGTCTCCACAATCCTGCCGTTGAAAATGGAGCTGGAATGGCTCCGTGGCCTGGCCTTTTAGTTAAGATCAGAGGGGAAGCCAAAAAGCGCCTTTGACTGACTAACATATTTTAAGTGAGGAAGTCCTCATTACTCTCAACTGTTTTCTCTTTGGAGTGGGATGCCTCTGGGCAGTTTAGTATAAAAGGGTTTCCCCGAGTCAGCCAGTTGTGGTGGTGAACGCCTTCCATCCCTGCACTCTGGAGGCAGAGACAGGCTGCTCTCCGTGATTTGAGGCTCCAGCTACGTAATAGACCCTTCTCAACAAAACGACGGTTCTAGGTTAGAATGTGGGTGATGAGAAAAATGCAGAGATGTGAGCCGAAAACTTGGGAGTTATACAACCTGGAAATTATTTAAGGGGTTTCAAAAATATACTACAGATTTTAAGGTTTGATGGGTCAGCACTAATCATCAAGATTCATTCAGCACTGTTAAGTCACACTGTGCTGAGAATCCACAAGTGTTCATCCATTTAAATGCTCCCACACACCTATCAAGTGGTTTCCTTTTACACTTGGTTCCCTGTTACAAATAAAAGACAAAACAGCTTTACACAGTGCTAGATGACTCTACTCCCGAAGCTTTTGACCACCTTTTCGTTTTGAAGTACTGGGTATCCTCAAACACAGGATATGGTGCATGTGAGGTAAGAGCTTTACCGTCAGCCTTATTTTATTTATTTATTATGTAGGTACGATTAGTCATAAATGTACCTGTGTCACAGGAGACACCTCTGAGGATCACTTTCTTTTTTTTTTTTTGGTTCTTTTTTTCGGTGCTGGGGACCGAACCCAGGGCCTTGCCCTTCCTAGGCAAGCGCTCTACCACTGAGCTAAATCCCCAACCCCTGAGGATCACTTTCTTTTTTTTTTTTTTTTTTTTTTCTTTTTTTCAGAGCTGGGGACCGAACCCAGGGCCTTGTGCTTGCTAGGCAAGCGCTCTACCACTGAGCTAAATCCCCAACCCCGAGGATCACTTTCTTGTCCATCAAGATACTTCTTCCTCTCTATGAATAAATCCTTTCCCTGGAACCTTTGCCAAAATGGGAGAGTGTATCCAAGCAAGAAGCCTCACCTGTACACACTGGACATTCACCCACATTCCAGGCTCTCCCTCCTGGAGATGATTCCTTCCTGAATCTCTCCTTCAATCCTTAGGCTATCGGTACTTATATGGTATTCTAGATCAGTACCAGCTACATAGGGGCTACAGTATGAGATAAACATATAGTGTCACGTCATAAAATTAGGAAACTAACCTGGTGTGAGGGCGCACGGGGTGTGTGTGTGGGGGGGGGGGGGAGGCCGAGAAAGAACTGCGAACCTCAGATCAACCTGGGCTACCTAGGAAGACCGTGCTAGGGTAGGGTGGGGAGGACACCGCAGAAAAACGAAAAAGAAAGAAAACAGGGTTCAGTGGTAGAACGTAGAACTTGCCTCTCAAGCCCAGGGCCTCCTCAGACACACACGCACGCACGCACTGACAAACTTCGGGAATGAGACAGCAGAGATTTAAAGCAAGCCCTACAATTCTGAGTGCGACTGAATCGGTGGCTCGCCCTCGCTTTGGTGAACCTCTCTAGGCTCGAGGCCACCTGTCAAAGGCCTTAAATCGTGCGGACCCCGGGTTGGGGGTGGAAGTGGGCGGCACCTGGGGCGGCGGCTCCTGGTCTTCTAGAACCTGCGATTCCAGAACACACCCAGGGCTAACCTCAGTGGGCCCTAGCGGAAGACGCCCGCCCTCACAGCCTTCTAGACTGCTGGGTGGTCCGGGAGCCAGCCACTCGACTCGGGCTCCGCCTCCAGGGTGTGTGGGCCTGCACGCGTGCCGCGCATCGCCTGGGCAACCGACGCCGTGCGCGGTGCATTGTGGTCTGCAACAAAATGCGGGAGAAAGATCCTGAGGGAACCATTGAATCAACGGACCAATAGGGAGAGGCCTGGGGCTGTGATCAGCCAATAGCGACGAGTGCCGGGGGCGGGGCCGCGGGCACAGGGCGGGGCCTAGGGATTAGGCGGCGGCGGCTGGCGTGGGGCTGCTTAGATGCGCCACGGCTTCGGTAGCGACCGGCTGTCCACTGCTGCTTGAGCGGCGCCAGCACCTTCCCTAGGAGCTCGCAGCAGCCGGCTGGCCCCTGCTCCACGGTGAGACCGGGCTCGAGTCCTGCCCGTCCCCCGGGCCTGTGGTGCGGGCCTCGGGAGCTGTGCCTCAAAAGCGGGTGGGGGGCGTCGTCCTCAGGGGCGGGCCGGGAGGGCAGCGAGCGCGGCCCGCACCCCGACCCTTCCCTCTCCCGCGCCTCGTCCCTCAGGTAACCATGTGCGACCGGAAGGCGGTGATCAAAAATGCAGACATGTCGGAAGAGATGCAACAGGACTCGGTGGAGTGCGCTACTCAGGCGTTGGAGAAGTACAACATAGAGAAGGATATCGCGGCCCATATCAAGAAGGTGAGGACCCGGCACGGCATAGTTCCTTCTCCCTGATTCTGCGTTCCCTGGGCGCGCCTGGCAGAGTTTCCCGGCGGCCCTCAGGGCGGCTCGGTATGGATAGTTCTAGAAAGGACGCAAATGGCTTTTGCGTTCCTCTGGGGAAGACCAGACCCTCAACGCCAGAAGTTTTTTTTTTTTTTTTAAACCCCCCCAGCTCCTTGGGGGAAAGCGCCACCTAGCAACGGTTTCCAAGATCAGGGAGCAGCGAGCAGTTCCCCCTACTGTAGGATTCCTGCGCCGAGGATCCATCTGGGTGTTCCGGAGGGGGGTGGGGGTGGGGGGCGCCTGCGTGGGTGTTTCCAGCCGGGCTAGGAGGAGATCTCTGCCAGCCTTCCAGCCGGGAGTTAGTCGACAGTTCAGAGAAAGTGGGTGGCAGTGGTGGTTGGGGGCTTGGGTGGAGGAGGCTTGGTAAATGGCAGTTTGTAGAGAGCTGGCAAGACTGCCAACTTCTCAAGCTGTGTTTGCTGGAAGGAAACTGGGAGCCGGAGCCGTGGGAGGGGTTCCAGCGGAGGACGGGAGGATGAAAGACTCACGTGGAACAGAAATGAATACCTTTTTTTTTGACAAACGCAGCAGAATGTGCATCTGGATTGTAAAGAAACATTCTGCTTAACAAATGAGGTTTTAATACCGATTGCCGGATGAGATACCAGGAGCCCTGAAGGATTTTACATCATCTCTGGCCCTGGTTCCATCCAACTAGTGAAAAAATTAACACATTTATCTAGTTCTAATGCCCACTGGGGTGGTAAAACCAGGGAGCAGATAGTCTCTAACTTACTTATCTTTAAGACGTGGAGGAGAGCGATTTTAAAGGATACTTAACTGTTAGATTCTGTTGCTAGCTTTATTTTTCAGCCCAGCTTGATTTAGATGGTAATTGAGACTTGGTCCTTGGGGCGGGGGTGGGACGCAACTGTCTTCCTGGATTTGGGGTGCATGGCAAATACAATGGTAGGATAGTTATTAGGAACAGCCTGATAAGTGCTGACGTCATCTGCCGCCATCAAATTGCTGAAGTTCAGGTTAGCTGCAAATGATGAGGTCCTTTAACCCTCCTAGTACTAGGAAGGCAGAGGCAGGCAGATCTCTTTGATTTTTTTGAGACCAAACCAGTCTATATATCGAGATCCAAGGTAGTAAGGACTACATAGAACACCCCTCCCCCCCCAAAAAAAAAAACCCAAATAAGAAAAACACCCAAAATAGTCAAGAAGTGCAGTCACTGAAACAGAACTGTCCTTGAAAATGACCTTTGATCTCCTCAGCTCCCACTCCCACTCCATCTCGGGCTACAAGCATGTTGTATTATTGCTCTAGGTAGGTGATTTAAAGCCAGGGGAACATTATTTAAGAAACTGCTGGGGTTGCGGTAGGGAGAGCGCTTGCCTCTTCTGGTGTGGAGACAGTTACAGGTGCCAGGATCTCCCTTTCTGGTCCCACAGGCTCTGGCTGTCCTAGAAACTGAGTCCTCGAGGTGTACCACTAAAATCCCGTTTTCTTCCTCCCAGGAGTTTGACAAGAAGTACAACCCCACCTGGCACTGCATCGTGGGCCGGAACTTCGGTAGCTACGTGACACACGAGACCAAACACTTCATCTACTTCTACCTGGGTCAGGTGGCCATTCTCCTGTTCAAATCTGGTTAATAGCATGGACTGTGCCAAACACCCAGTGATCCATCCAAAAACAAGGACTGCATCCTAAATTCCAAATACCAGAGACTGAATCTTCAGCCTTGCTAAGGGAACACCTCGTTTGAATCTGTTGTGTTTTGTACAGGGCACCATTCTCTGTACACGTTTGTGGTTATAAAATTAGTAAAACAGCTTACATTTGTATTTATTTTCTAGTCCATACTTCTGTACCCCCATTTTTTTCTCCCTTAGGTCATTCCTTTAAAATAAATCTGTTGGAGATGTATATGTCTCTGCTAGTTTGTTTCAAGGAAGATAGGGTTGACGTAGTTTGACCAGTTGGTAAGTCTGAGGACTTCATGTTTTGTAGGATTAGACAGTTTAGTTCTCTGGATGGAATGTTTGGCAGGCCACACCAGTTTTTCCAGATTATTTGGGTTATTAGCCACAGGTCTGAGGCCCCATCCCTGTCAGCCTAGCGCTTGGGAGGCTAAGGAAGGAGTAGTGTTGGTTCTAGGCCAGCCTGGATTAGAGTACCTTAAGAGTTAGCCTGCTAGGCTGTTGCTTTCACTGGCTGCGCTCAGAAGTCAGTTAGGTGAAGCTGTGAGTCATGTTCACTAAGTAAAGCTGTGGAACCTGTAGTCACCAAGTTTCCCTGTTGTCAATTTAGAGCTACCTTAGCTTAAGGAGGAAAGCCTGCATAGGAGACTTCCGCAGGTAGGGGCTGAAGCAGCCAACCCACTTTTTTTTTTTTTTTTTCTTTTATTTTTTTCGGAGCTGGGGACCGAACCCAGGGCCTTGCGCTAGGCAAGCGCTCTACCACTGAGCTAAATCCCCAACCCCAGCCAACCCACTCTTACTTTGGGATTGGCAAGAGTCCCTGTAGGGTTGCCGGTTCCTATTTTCACAGGTAATGTGTTTTTACTCTAGATCTTGAGATCTAGAGAGTTGAGAGTTTCTCTGGGTAGCCCTTGCTGTCATTGTGATGTTTAAGAAGCCAAAAGGCTGCTACACAGAGTGGCAGAAGATGCTTGTTACAGAGAACGTCAGGTTAGCTTTGCGAGTTTCTCTATCCACTTGAACTCGGTTAGACATTGTGTTTTGTGAGGACCAGGAGTGTGGAACTTTGCTGTTTGTGTGCCTGTGTGTGGCAGTCAGAGGTTCTCTACTGTGTAGATTCTGGACTCACTTTGCAGCAAGTCTATTCATTAAGCCATCTTGCAAGCCTGTTTTCTGTGTGTGACAGTGTCTTAGGAAGTCTGGTGGTGGCCTCAAACTGTAAGGTTAAAGATAACCTTAAACTACTGTTCCTTGGTTCACCTTCCAAGTGCTGGGGGTGCAGATGGGCACCCCTCCTGATTGTTTGACCCTTTTGTGACAGTCGACATTTGTCTCCTATCTGCAGAGATGGGGTTCTTGGATCCAGGTGACCACAGATAGGGCAATTCAGTTTATCTATTTGAACAGGTAAAAATGTTCCCATGAATTGAGTCCCTCTTCCTCCTTATGACCTGACAATTTATTTGAAACCCAACAGGATTTTGGCCCTCAAACTAATTGATTTGGTGCAAGGCCACATGGCGGGACACTGAGGAGTCTAATCTAATTTGATAGGGCCCATGTTTACTGTCAAGAGCTGGTGACTTATTCTCGGGTTCAGACGTGAGAAACGTTGCTATAGATATAAAATTGGTTTGATGGTGTATGGAATTTCTCCCAGTGCCTGCTCCTTCCTGTTAATTTAAAAGCCAGGAGGCTCCAGCTGGCTGAAAGACACATACAGCGCTGTCTAAGGTTTGGCATTTTCTCTCTTTACTGCAGTCTTGGACTTCAGCAGTTAGCTCTAGGTGAGGTCTCTATAGACCCCTTAGTGTGCTGAACCAAACAGCAACCTGAGGCCCTTTCAAATTAACCCTGTTTGTTTCAAACATTTGTACTGACTACTAGCCTCGGCTTTCTGAGTGCTGGGATGAGACGTGTGCACTGGCCCACCTGACTGGCTTCTGCAGTTTCTTACTGTCGGTTTAGAATACACAGACTTCTCCAACACCACAGAGGCGGGCAGTGAGGCCACTCTGCCGAGGCCATTCTTGGCCATTCTGGAGGAGATGGGCTATGTGTTCCGTGTTCTTTTTCCTTCTCAGCTTCTCGGGAGGAGTATGAGCTCAGCACACAGCCCTAGCTGGCCTGGAACTTGCTCTGCAGGCTTGGCTCAGCTTGTTGCAGCCCTCCCAGGTGCTGAGGTCGCGGTTTTGTGCCATCCCAGGGCTCATACGTTTTTAGATTTTTATTTAACTTTTTATGTATATCCCTGCGTGTGTGTATGCACAGTGCCCACCCACCAAGTCTAAAGGGGGCGTTGGATTCCCCAGTATGAGTTAGAGTTGTAAACCACCAAGTAAGTGCTGGGGACAGAGCATGGTGTCTCTGCCAAGCACTGACACAGGACGCAGACATACATTTGTGTCACCTCTTCCAAGAAAGTAACAACCACACCCAAATTGTAAACTTTACTGCTTCACAAGTTCTACTTCTGTTTACTTGTTCCTGGTGAGCACCAACCAAGCCCAGAGCCTCAACAGGCCAAGCACGTGCTCCACTGTGCTGCATCCACAGCCCCAGATCTCATAGATGCTCACCACTGAGCACCTCACCGGTGGGCTGTGGCTTTTGGCCCTAGATTCAATTCTAGTCTGAAGGGCTGGTTCAAATTCTCCTAGGGTCCCAGTGATCCATTATCCCTCTAGAAAACATCTGTCATAGAGAAGCTGCGCATAAGCTTCAAAACTGCATTCCTGCTGGTTTTACCCGACTCCCACACTGCACAGCTAGGCCAGACAATCGTGGGAGAAGGCCTCAGCAGCCTGGGCAGCTACTAATGAGAGCTGCAAAAAAGGCAGCAATTGGTTTCTTCCTTTTTGAGCCTGGTCAATGCAGAACAGGAATCCAAGGCTTTGTAGCCTTAAGAGGAATGGATGCTCAGCTACTGTCTCATCAGGGAGATGATCTTCCAGCCCTGGGCTTCAGTAGAAATGCCTGGCTTCTGCTCCACAATAGCAAAGGAGCTAGAGTTTGAAGCCAGAGTGAATGGCCACAATCCCTGAAGTCAGGCTCTCGTAAGTCACCTTCTGAAAGCCTGCGTCTTCTATCATGTCCTTGAACTCTTCCTGAAACACAAGAAAAGATACATGGCATACCTGGGTTGCACCTTTGGGGACCCTGTTGGCAGTCAAAAAAGCTTTGTACCTGATTTGGGAACTTGCGAATACTTTCCACAAGATATTGGTAGGACTTCCAGTCTCCTGCAATGACCTCACCGATGACAGGGATGACCTGGAAGCTGTACAGATCATAAAGCCTGAAAACGAGAAAGATTAGAGTGGGTTCTGGGCTTATTCCCTGGCTACTGCACCAGTAACAAGGAAAAGTGTGTTTGTGGGTGGGGTAGCCTGGTCTATAGATCGAGTTTCAAGACAGCCAAAGCTACACAGAGAAACCCTGTCTACACAGAGACATAGACAGACAGACAGACAGACAGACACACACACACACACACATGGAGGGAGGGAAGGAGGGAGAGGGGGAACTAATGTGGTTGATTCCATCCCTTCATGGTAATCAGGACACAGTAAGGCAGGGATTAAGCAAGTGCCTGAAACAAGGCAAGTAGGCCAAGAGTAAGGTCGAGAGGCCCACAGCTTGGGACAAAGCTCCAGAAAACTGGAGGAGGGGCAGCCAACCCTGCCTCTTGATGCCTGCATGGGGGATCTGCCTATGACAGCCAGTGACATCTGATCTGTGACATCACAAGCCCATGACATCTGGTTTTTTCAAGGATGCTGGAAATCAATTTCCTGATTTTAAGTTTTTGGTTGGCCAGTGGGTTTGAGATAGTCTAATGAGACTATAGACTAGCCAGGCCTGGAACTCATTAGACAAAGCAAGTGTTGAACTGGAGGAGATCCTCCTGCCTCAGTCTCCTGAGTAGGCCTGTGGGTATAGGTTGAGGCTCTCCTGGCCTGTGCATTTCCACGTGGGACTCACTGACCTCTGAAGGGACCCCTTCCTCTGGGTCCTCTGAACTCACAGTCAGTGGCTGTGGCTCACTGACGACCTCCTCTCCACTGTGGGCTGGAGAGCCTTTTGTGGGTAAGTTTATAAAGTCCTGTCGCCGGTGCTGACCTGGAGATGAGGGGGTCATTCACTTGGCTAAACTCCAGACAGAGAAACCGTCCTCCAGGCTTTAGGACTCGATGGGCTTCCTGGAGAGCCTGGGTGAAAAAGCGAGAAGAAAGCCTCAGCAGACCTCTCCTCGGTTCCAGCAGGCAGAGGCTCGTTAGCTTCCTAGTGCATTAACACCCGTGACCTCCCTTCACATCCTAGATGTCATGGTGCAGACATCACCCTCATCACAGGCCACTGCGGACCACAGCTAGAGAGAGTTGCTGATACAGACAGAGGCACAGTTCCATGAGGAGAAAGCTGCTCGGGAGACTGAGCACAGAGGGTTGTAGGCTTACGGCCAGACTGGGTTACTGGGTGCACTTAAGGCCAGGTTAACTTAATGAGACTATTAACGAGCATGTATACAAGCCCTGAGTTTAATTCTTGTGCACACAGACATACACAATCACTGTTTATAGTGTGTGTGTGTGTGTGTGTGTGTGTGTGTGTGTGTGTGTGTGTGTGTGTCTTTAGGGTGCTGGAGACTGAACTCAGGGCCTTGCACATGCCAGACAAATATTCAACTACTTGACTGAAGCCCCAGTACGTATCTGGCCTTTCCCTCAGTATATAGTTACTTATTTTGAGATAAGCTCTCACTATGCAGCCCGAGCTGGCCTAGAACTCACTGTGTAGACCAACTTAGCATCACACTCACAGAGATCTGCCTGTCTTGCCTCCTGATCAGATTTTAAAGTTAAAATTGCACTGGACTGGGTGTGAGGAACCACACTGCAGGCCCAGCGCTCTGGGAACCAGGGCAGCAGGTGAGCAAGGTCAGCGGCACTGCTTATTGAATTCTAGCATGCTCTGGGTACATGAGATCCTTTCTCAAAAATGCAAAAGCAGGGCTGGAGAGATGGCTCAGTGGTTAAGAGCACCAACTGCTCTTCCAGAGGTCCTGAGTTCAAATCCCGGCAACCACATGGTGGCTCACAACCATCTGTAATGGGATACAATGACCTCTTCTGGTGTGTCAGAAGACAGTGACAGTGTACTTATATGTAATAAATAAATAAATCTTTAAAAAAAATGCAAAAGCAATACGATGGGGAAATGTTTAGTGTGCTAATATTCCCATTAAAAAGAAAGGAAATTGGGGTTGGGGATTTAGCTCAGTGGTAGAGCGCTTGCCTAGCAAGCACAAGTCCCTGGGTTCGGTCCCCAGCTCCAAAAAAAAAAAAGAAAAAAAAAAAAAAAAAAAAAAAAAAAAAAAAGGAAATTAGGACCTGGAGGTGGCTCAGTAGGAAATGTGCTTCCAGATCTTTCCCCGGGGCTGGGGACTGAACCCAGGACCTTGCACTTCCTAGGCAAGCGCTCTACCACTGAGCCAAATCCCCAACCCCAGTGCTTCCAGATCTTAAGGGTTTAAGGTCAAATCCTCTAGGAGTTAACAGGAGAGGCAGAGATAGGGGGATTCTCAGGGCTCACTGGCAGCTGGTTAGGCTCGAAGCAGTAGGTGACCTGGTTAAGTGACAGACCTGTCTCAGAAGCTAAGATGGAGGGGGCGGTGAGACAGGGGCCAATCAGGGAAAGTCACAAACCCGGCATCTTCAGTTGGATCCCTGGGGCCTTCCACACATGTGCCAGGGCGTTACCCCATCCTGCCAAAACCACACACACACTCACACACACACACACACACACGCTCACTCTCACTCTCTCTCACACACACACACACACTCACTCTCTCTCACACATACACACACTCACACATACTCTCTCACTCTCACACACACACACACTCACTCACACACACTCACTCTCACACACATATACACACACACACACTCACTCTCACTCTCACACACACACACAGATATAGGCACACTCACTCATACATACATACACACTCACAACCACACACAATCACCCCACACACTCATACACACAAAGACACACACACTGTCTCTTAGACTTGCAGAGATTCACATCAGAGACACAAACATAGACAGAAGCGCACACACACACACACACACACACACACACACACACACACACACACACGCGCGCGCAATCGCCCCGCAGCTGGTCATGACAGAGGCACAGGGCTGCATCCGCAGCACTTAGGGAAGGCAGAAGTAAAAGTAACTGGAGATGGAGGCCAGGCTGAGCCATGTCACATCTTGCAAAACAAAACAACAAACCCAACCCTGAATATAGTTTCCTTGAATTTGCTGTAGGCCGAGAGGATGGCCTTGCGCACTGATCCTCCTGTGTGCGTAGAAATCAGTTAACTGGGGAGCCACCTCCCTACCCATCCTAAGCACTGGGACTACAGGCCTACGCCAGCGAGCCTGACTGAAACAGGCCTACGCCACCGCGCCTGACCGTAATAGGCAGGAAACATCTCTGCAAAGGTACACAGGAGCTGGGGAGTACATGGGAACGGCACAGAACGGCTGATTGGGGAAGGAAGTTCTCATCGACACAATCTTCAACTTTGACCCTACTCACAAAGTATTTCGATTTAATCCTCCAGTTTTGTTTGTGAGAGAGAGTCTTGTCACTGTCCTGGTAGTGGGCTGAGAAGTCATCACAGAGACCCCTTTGGCCTTACACTTGCCTCTGGAGTGACAGATCACAGGTGTGAGCCACCACAACTGGCAAAGACACGTTCAGTCAGAAAATTAATAACCTGTCTACAGACGCAGGGAGGCCATCCAAACCAAGCTACAAAGCGCAGTGCTGGCCGCCCTGGGCTGCAGCAAACCGCGGCACAGAAGCTTCAAGACAGGATCGTTTGAGCTTACAGTTTAGGCTCCGGGGTCACAGGGAGGGACGTCTGCTTTCACACTCTGGTGAAGACGCACGGGATGGGTCTACACAGAAGAGCAAACCACTGTCCTCAGAGCCAAGAAACAACAAAGACTGCCTTTTTTTTTTTGGAGCTGAGGACCGAACCCAGGGCCTTGCACTTGCTAGGCAAGCGCTCTACCGCTGAGCTAAATCCCCAACCCCAAGACTGCCTTTTTAAAAAAATTTTTTTATTTTTTTTGTCTCTTTGAGACAGGTCTCGCACAGGTACTACATGCCTTAACCCCAGCAGTCTGGAACTAGGAGCAGGTATGGTGAGCTTGAGACCAGACGGGGTTACCGAGTGAGACCTTTTCTCAGAAACGGCAGCAAGGCTCTGGCTGGACTCGGGTCTGGGACTCACTCAGCCTCCCAGATCCTGCAACTGCAGGCCTATCCTGTCATGCCTGGCTTAGAAGAGCTGCACCCTAGCAAATGATCAGACCCACAGAGGGTTGCAAAGCCCCTCTGATTCCTCTCAAGGCAGAGAGGAATGCAGATCTGAACAGGAGGGCAGTTTGGTGGACGGAGCCCTGAGCCTGGAGGAGTGTGTGTAAGTCCAGGTAGCCAGCGTCAGAACTGGAGGGCACTCAGTGGCTTGGCTTTCTGCAGTGTGGGGAAACCCCAGGAGACTGGAGTCAGACACAGCGTAGAGTGTGGAAAGATACTTTCCCGCTACATAAAAAAGAGGTAATTGGGGTTGGGGATTTAGCTCAGTGGTGAGCACTTGCCTAGCAAGAAAGCAAAAAGGCCATGGGTTGGGGTCCCCAGCTCCGGAAAAAAAAAAAAAAAAAAAAAAAAAGAGGTAATTATTTAAGGATTAATTTGTTCTGAGATCCAAATCATAAAAAAAAAAAAAAAAAAGGATTAATTTGTATAGCATATTCTGTCCAAAAAAAGGGTTTTTTTTTAAAGTCTTAGTAAGTCTTAATTTTTTAAGCTGGATGTGGTAGCCCATGTCTATAATTCTAGCATCTGAGAAACTAAACAGAATTGCTGCAGTTCAAAAACAGCCCCGGCAAAAAAAAAAAAAAAAAAAAAAAACAGCCCCGGCTACACAGCGAGTTCCAGGCCAGCCTGGGTTAGAGACTCTGCTTCCAAAGAACAAAAAGGATGTGTTTGTTTGTTTGTTTGTTTGTTTGTTTGTTTGTTTGTGGAGACAGGATATTGTTACTTAGATCTTGCTGGTCTGGAATTCACCATGTAGAGCAGGTCTCAGACTGAACTCTTGCCTTTGCAGTGTTGAGATTACAGCCATGTGCCACGACAGCTGCCTACAGAATAGACAGCTGAGCAGTGTGGCCACGCACCTGAGCCCAGCCCTGGGGAGGCAGGGGAAGGTGACTCTGAACTCAGGCCAGCCTGGTCTGTGACAGCCTGGTCAGTCACAGATGCTAAGTCCCATGCCCTGTAGTTAGACTGCTTCCTGCTGCTTACGGTATCCAGTTCCTTGGGGCACGTCTCATCTTTGCAGTCAGGATGTCTGATTTCTTATTCTTGATTCTTCTTTGTGTACCACTACTTAATAACTCACACCAACAATCCAACCCGCCTTTGCGGAACCAGCATTTATACATCCTCTGAAAGATCCCAGAATTCCAAACATCACCTAATTGCAGAAACGATCCGCAATTGGCAAAATCATGAGGCAAATCATAGCTGCTGTGAACGATGTGAAGCAGCCCTATAGCCTACAACTGGGGTTAAGGTGAAAACATAGTCTTGTATTCTTGTATTCTGTTTTTCAAAGAAACCAAATTCTCGCTACATGTAGGAGTTGGTTCCTTCCTTCTACCTTGTATGTCTTGGGGACTGATCTCAGGTTGCTAGGTTCGGTAGCAGGTGAATTTACCCTGCCTGCTCTCCCTCTATCTGGTTCATTTACTTTTCCTTTTTCCTTTTTCTTTTTTTTTTTTTTTTTTCCGGGGCTGGGGACCGAACCCAGGGCCTTGTGCTTGCTAGGCAAGCGCTCTCCCACTGAGCTAAATCCCCAACCCCTCATTTACTTTTCAAAACAGGGTTTCTCTGGGTAGACTCCCAGAAATCTGCCTGCCCCTGCCTCCAACGTGCTGGGACTAACGGTGTGAGCCACCACCAGCTACCCTGCTCTTTTGATCTTGGTTTCCAAGTTCTACAGAGAGAGGGAAAGAGTGACTGACAGAGAGGAAGAAGTAAGGGAGAGAGAAAACCAAAACAAACAAACAGGGAGGGAGGGAGAGGGGAGGGGGAGGCCTCCACACCCCAGGAGGCATGCATACACTTAACAGACCCACCTAAAGGCACATAGAACCTTTCCACAGCAGCTCCCGCAGGTCTTTTGGAAAGTGCGACCCATACTCAAACCAGAGCAATCGCTGCAAAGGAAGTCGGGGAGTCACAGAGTGGAGCCCACACCACAGAAGCCAGCAGCAAACAGACTTTAAATGCTTTGAACAGAATGTTCAGGTAGAAATAAAGAGTGGAATCCTATTATGAGAAGAGCATTCCTGTCTGCTGTAGAGGACCTATGATGTTCCCTTCTGCCTTAAGGCCTTTCCTGTGTCTGATCACACCTCTGACCTGCAAACTTACACAGCTTCCCAAGAGGAAACAGGAAGTGATGCAGCAGGCCCAACCACCCAGAGAACGCAGGCGGCAACCTGAGCAACCAAGAACTGTTCTGTGATGCTGACTCAATTTCCTGACTAAAACAACTGGCAACTTAGAAAGAAGAAACCTGCTGCCAGGCAGTGGTGGCACATACCTTTAACTCCAGGACTTGGAGACAGAGGCAGCTGGATTTGAGTTCCAGGCCAGCCTGGACTACTGAAGGAGTCCAGGGCAGTCAGGGCTACACAGAGAAACCCTGTCTTGTGGGGAAAAGGAAGAAGGAGGAAGGGAGGAAGAAGAGGAGGAAGTAGAGGAGGAGGAGGAGGGAAGGACAGAAGGAAAGAAAAAGAAAAAAGAACTAACTCCTGGGTTGGAGAGATGGCTCGGTGGCTGAAAGCACCCAAGTTCAAGTCCCTGGCACCCATGTCAGATGACGTTTAACTGCCTATAACTCCAGCTTCAGGGGACCCAACCCTCTGGTCTCCAAGTGCACTGTGTACTCAGGGGGCACACAGACTCACACAGGCCCAAATACACACACATCAATGAAAATTATGTATATATTTAAAAGAGAAGAGGGCTATGGAGATAGCTCAGAGCACTTGCTGTGGGGCGGGAGGACCTCAGTTCAAATCCTCAGCACCTACGTAGAAGCCAGCCATGCTTCATAGGGCCAGCATGCCCCTCACTCACACACACAGTCTCTCTCTCTCTCTCTCTCTCTCTCTCTCTCTCTCTCTCTCACACACACACACACACACACACACTCTCTCTCTCTCTCTCACACACACACACACACACACAAACACACCACAAATAAATACATAGAGGAGGAGGAGGAGGAGAAAGAGACCTCTAAGTTTAAAACAGTCCTTCCTCCTCAGAACTGGACCCAGAGAGGATCCTTCCCTATCCTCAGTTGAGGTAGGTCCACTCCAGGGACACCGTTATCCTCAAAGTCACAGAGGCAGAGCATGCAGCCCTTCATACCCGGTCAATGTGCGTGACATTCCGGATCCCAAAGGCAATGGTGTAAACATCAAATCTGTCATCATCAAAGGGCAGTTCTTCTGCGTCTCCCAGCACCCACGCAAGTCCTGGAAGACAAAAGCGACTCTGGTGTGCAGAGGGACAGGAGGAAGCAGTTTCCCATGCACCCGAGCAGTGAATCGAGCCTTCTGTGGTACACCAAATAAAAGGCTAGTGCCCTAGGCAGTGTGGTGGGGACGTCCAGTGACATGAAGCCCATGATGCAAGGTCTGGGCCATGTCAGAAATGAAGGGAGAATTTGAGAAATGCTTGGTGTTGTGGGGACCATAGGTGTTGTGTTGTGGGGACCGTGGATTGCATTAGAAAGCATGACATCCCTGCCTTCACTGTATTCCGGCTGCCTTCACTGCCATCCTCCAATTCTGAGAACCTACCTTATTTGGGGACAGTCATCTAATAAATAGCATTTTCTCTCTCAGTGCCGGGGGACAAACCCTGGCACTCTGGGCTGGGCAGGTGCCGCCCCTGAGCTGAGCTACACATCTACCCTACCCTAAGCAATTTCCCCAACCAGGAACCGCATGGTTAGCACTGTGCTGAAGGGCCACGGCCTTTGGAGACCACTCTCATCTACTGTTAGGTCCTTTACTTTAGCTGGGAGCGGGGCGGCAAACTCAGAGCCTTGCATACGTTATGCAAGCATTCTGCACTGAGCCACACTCCCAGCCCTTGTGATATATTCAAAAATACTCTTGGTTTTGGTTTCTTATTTATCTACGTGCCTACCACACATGTGGTTAAGGCCTAGGCCTAAAAAAGTCAGGAGGTCATTGGTTCCTCTGGAGCTGGAGTTACAAACGGCTCACATGGGTGCTGGGAACTGAGCTCCGGCCCCTGGAAGAGTGGGAGTACTCCTGATCACTGCGCTGTTACTCCAGCCTGTTTCAGTTTATGTGTAAAATGGAAATAGACCGGAGGTTTTAATGAGCGACGAGTACAGAGTTTAGCACGTTCCTATGTCTACAGCTGCTATCACATCTTCAAATCCTCTAGCCATGGATTCTATGTTGAAATATTTGAAGAGGGGCTGGGCTGAGAGATGACTCAGTTGTTAAGAGTAGTTGTTGCTCTTACAGAGGACCTGGGTTCAATTCCCAGCACCCACCTGGTGGCCACAAACACCTGTAGCTCCAGTTCTAGGAAATCCAACACCCTTTTCTGACCTCTTTGGGCGCCAGGCATGTGTTCAGTGCACCAACATACATGCAAGAAAAGCATACATATAAACAAATCAAGTCTTTACAGAGAAAATGTGTGACTAGGTAAAATGTTAAAGGCTCAGAGGCAGAGTGGATAGTCAGGGTCCCTAAATCCCTGGGTTCAGGGTAGCATCAACTCCATCCCCTTCTCTCTGAGACAGGAGGACAGACCAATGCTGGGAGCAAATTTAAATGCAGCTGAGAATGACCTGGAACTTCTGATCTTCCTGGGTCATAGGCTTATGGGCATGTGCCTCTACCAACTTGCAGTAATCCTCCTGCCTCCACTTCCTGAGTGCTGGGACTGTCCATGGATGGCACTACTCCCATCTCCAGCTCTCTTTTAACTTTTCATTTCGGGATAAATTGAATGAAATTGTCCAAAGCTAACTAAGGACTCATTCACCAAGCCCAGACTGCCCTGGAGCTTTTGATTCTCTTGCCTCAGCCTCCAAAATATCTGGGATTGCAGGCTTGCATCACTGGCCTAGTTCTGAATTCGGAAAAGGATAGATCCTTGTCAGCGTGATGTTCCTGAAGGGTGTGGGACTGAGTAACTAATACCAGCAAGATGCTCGGCAGAGACGGCGTGGTCGCCAAGTCTGACACGGAGTCTGCCCCCTGGAAACACACAGTGGAGGGACAGAGCCACGTCTCACTCACTGTTCTCTGACCGCCACAGAACACGCTTTTGTTCTTGCATGTGTGGGCGTGCTCAAGTGCGTGAGTGCGTGCGTGAGTGCGCCTGCCAGACTGAAAAGCACCAGGAAATTCTCACACTCAAGCTGCCACATGAACGCCGTGAAAGCAGGCAGAGAGCTGAGGGCTTGAATCTTACAAAAGGAAAGGCATCACCAGAAGGGCCTGCAGCTGACCGGTCTCTGCCCTTCCAGCCTCATCTGCAGACGGCAACTCTGCAACAACCAATCAGCTCTTGATTCTCCCCTCCTCATTTTCTCTAGTCTTTACCTTTTTATAAAACCAACCTCCAGGGGCTAAAGTGATGGCTTGGTGGTTAAGAGCACCGGCGCATCTTCCAGAGGACCTGGGTTCAATTTCCGGCACCCACATGGCCGCTCACACCTGTCTGTAGCTCCAGTTCCAGGAGATACGGCATCTTCACAGACACTCATGCAGGCAAACACCAGTGCACATAAAATCAATAAATAAGAACATTCTTTGGCCATTGAAAGTCTAGGCTGGTCGTGAACTCACAGAGATCCACCTGCCTCAGCCCCCAAGGGCTCTGATGACACTAATGCAGCACCCTGGACCAAATGTTGTCCATGTCAGTGTCGGTGTCTAATGCTCTATGCTGACTAATGCTGGCAAAGGACAGGTTCCAATCATTTAGCTTAGAGGCTTGGTTGAGTTTGTTTCTTTAACGTTCACATGCACAAGCTGGAGTGTGTATGTGAACCACAAATGCAGAGGAGCCCACGAGCGTCAGAAGAGGGTGCTGGAGCCCCCGGAACTGGAGTTTTAGGCAGCTGTAAGCTGCCCATTTGGATGCTGGGAATCCCTTGCGAGAGGAGTATCCTCTCTCAGTCGCTCAGCCATCTCTCCAGCCCCAGCTAAAACACTGCTAAGTGGCTTTATTTTCCATTCCATAGTGAGGCGGGCAGAGGAAGGACTAATTACCAGGCGCTCCAAGCCAGACTGAGCTGCTAGGCTGGCTAATGTGACGCCCTGTCTCAAACGACAGCTTCCTGAGCAGGCCCATAGCTACACTGTGGAAGAGACGGTTCCAGAGAGAAAACATCTGTCCTTACTGCTCTCTCGCTTCTTATGGCTGACACCAGAGAGGGGACAGACACATTTGTCAGTAGGAGTAAGACACACAGTGCTTTGTCCAGTGACTGCCTTCTGACTAGTGTGGACAGCTGACAAAGAGGCCTTCATCGTGAAGGCCAAGTGGGCTGCAGTTCGTCTAGGCAGTTCCTTCTTGGTGTGTGAGGAGGAGGAGGGCAACAATTGGCCTAAAATAACCAGACATTCCTTGGGGGGGTGAGGGGAATGCTGACGATGCCCAGAGGACGTTTTGTGATACACCCGTCTCTGGCTGCCCGCACTGCCTTGCTGCCAAAGTGGAAGAGTCAGTCCAGCTGCCGGGAAGCTGGGTCATCCGGCAACACTGGTGACCTTGCAAATGTTAGGGGCAAGCTTTCGTGTAACCTGTCAAAAATGGACTAGCTTGGAACACACGAGGTAGATCAAGTTAGCCTCAAAAATCACAAAGATCGACCTGGTTTTGCCGCCCAAACTCTAGGATTAAAAGTATGCACCACCGGGGGCTGGAGAGATGGCTCAGCCGCTAAGAGCACTGACTGTTCTTCCAGAGGTCCTGAGTTCAATTCCCAGCAACCACATGGTGGCTCACAACCATCTGTAATGGGATCTGATGCCCTCTTCTTATGTGTCTGAAGACAGTGACGGTGTATTAAATAAATTATTAAAAAAAAAAAAAAAGTATGCACCACCACACCTGGCTAGGGAAAGCATTTTGAAACATTCAATGGCCAGAGGTAAAATCAGAGGTAGCATAGTCCGCATGTGCAAGAACCTGAGCTCACTCCCCAGCACTAGGAACATATTTAAAAAGAAAAAGAAAACTATATGACTTCAGAAGATCCTGCTGTGAGTTCAAGGCCAGCCTGGTATACAGAGTAGGCTCCAGGCTAGCCAAGGCTATATATACAGTTAAGATCCTGTCTCAAAACCAAACCAACCAAACAAACGAAAACTTGAAAAAGAAGACTCTTAAGGGCTAGTGAGATGGCTCAGTGGGTAAAGGTGGCTGCTGCCAACCCTGACGACATGAGTTCGATACTCAGAACCAACTCCCATGGGTTGTCCTCTGACCTCCGCAGGAGTGCTAATTCCCCCCTACCTCCATTAAGTAAAAGCCATAATTTGGGGTTGGGGATTTGGCTCAGTGGTAGAGCGCTTGCCTAGGAAGCGAAAGGCCCTGGGTTCGGTCCCCAGCCCCGGAAAAAAAAAAAAAAAAAAAAAAGCCATAATTTAAAAAACTGACAATGGCCGGAAAGGTGGCTTAGCGGTTCAGAGCACTGGCTGTCCTTCCAGAGGACCCGAATCTGACTTCCAACATCCAGTTGGCTTACGACCCTCTGTAGCTGCAGTTCTAAGAGACCTGATGCCCTCTTCTGGCCTCTGAGGCACCAGGCACCCTCATGCTGCAGAGACACAAATGCAAGGTAAACACCTACGGGCATTTAAAAAAAGTCATAATGAAAAAAGATCCCTGCGCTCTGTGGGCCTCGCAAGGCTGTTGGTGAGGCTCAGCGTGCTCTGATTCTGGAGCACGCCTATGAGCTGCGCTAAGTACACCGCCATCTTGAGCTCTTCAGCACTTGGCTCAGACGCATGCAGACATGCACACATGCAGACATGCACACATGCAGACATGCACACATGCCTGCACTTCACTGCCCGGGACTCACCAGCCGTGTGTCCCTGGGCCAAGGCTTTCTGCTTTCCGACCTTCAGCATCTCCCTGTTGATGTCGCAGACCATGACGAGCGAACCTCCCAGGGGGTCCTCTTTACTCTGGTACTTTCTGGCAATTTCTTCCCAGGATAAATTCTGCCGCGTCCTCAGCTGTCTCCTCTGTTTCCTCTCATGCTGCGCCTGAACGTAACTAAGGAACCGGAATGCAATGTCACCTGCGGGAGCCAACAGAAGGAAAGATGCAAGTAAGACTGAGGAAACAGTCTCCAGGCCGAGAGCGAAAAGAGGCAAAGAGGGGACTCAGTCGAGGATGGGCGTTTACCCGCCTGTCAGCAGAGACAGTTCCTCACCACCACCCCAATGAAGGATATGTCTACGTGGTCCAGGCTGGCCTTCAACTCCTGGTCCTCCGGCTGTGGTCTCCTGAGCTGATTACAGACGTATGTTCCCACTCCTGATTAAACTAAACTGACAAACCTTCCCTCCCTCCCTTCTCTCTCCCCTACTTTTCTTCCTTTATTTTTCTCTCTCTCCTTCTCCCTCTCCCTCCCTCCCTCCCTCCCTCCCCCACCCCTGGTACTGCTTCACGTAGCCCAGTTTGACCAGGCATTCACTGTGTAGCTAAGGATGTTTTGACCTCCAGGTCCTCGTGTGACCACGGATTATATGTGTACCCCACACAACTGGTGCTTACAATAATTTTCATATTAAGGGCTGTGGGTGTTGGGAGAGGGCTTGACTAGGACACACGAACTTCAGAGCGTCATGCCGTGCATGCCAAACACCAAGCTTGCTGCATGCCTGTGATCCCAGCTCTAGGGAGGTGGAGGAAGTGATCAGGCCAACCTCAAATATATGACTTTGAAGTCAGCAGGAGACCCATCTCAGAAACAAAAGGAAAACAAAACAAAACAAAAAAACCGAGCCAGCCTGGTCTAAAAAGTGAGTCCAAGGCAGCTGGGGCTTATTACGCAGAGAAACCCTGTCTCTTAAAAACAAAAAAAGCACGTGCCTGCAATCCCACGGATTGGGAGGCAGGTGGATCTTTAGGTCCTGCCTGATCTACGTACAACGTTCCAAGCTAGCTAGCCTCAGCAACACTGCAAGCCTCCAGCTCTAAGAAACAAGAAACAACCTTGTGTGAAATACAAGCAGTAAAGGGTGGCTCTGCTGCTGCAGGTTCCACATCCGTGGGTCTAGCTACGGATCGCTGTGCAGTGAGGATCAAACCCCCAGACTCCGTCATCACTCCTACACAACACTGCAGCGTGACAACGCACTTGGCGTGTGAGGCTGGCTTGGTCTGTTGTTGCCCGGTTCTTGCCATCAACCAAGGGTTTGAAGAATGAACCTAGACCAATGTCCTCTGCTGAGCACGCCTTAGCCCCAAGCATGTGCTCTATTAATGTTGTTGTTGTTGTTGCTGTTTCGTGGTTGAGATGGGGGCTCATGCAGCCTAGGCTGTCTTCACGTCTGTTATGTAGCAAGGGATGACAGTCTGTTTCTTTGGCCCACACCTTCTGAAGATCAGGATTCTCAGTGTACTTTGGGCAGTGGTGACACATCCCTTTAACCACAGTGCTCGGAGGCAGAGGATTTGGATCTGTGAGGCTAGCATGCTCTATAAAGCAAGTTCCGAGACAGCCGGGGCTACACAGTGAGGCCCTGCCCGGAGTACGCACTCTTGACCACTGAGCCACCTCCTTAGCCTCTAGATTTGGGGCTTGATCTGCAGCCCAGTCTGGCCCTACAGGTTCCACAGCCTAGCATCCAGCCTGGCTTTGAATTGGCTTGAATCCTCCTGCCTCAGCCTTCTGGGATTAAAGGCTTTCTGACACATACTTTCTTAACACTTTTCTCCCAGGTACTCAGTGTGCAACAGGGAACAAAGACCTACAGTATGATTGATACCTTACGTGGGAGTGGATTGATCGGATAAGAAGGTGGCCTAATCGGTCCCCAGATCCGAAAAAAAAGAAGGTGGCCTAAGTAGCTTATGTAATGTGAGGAAAGGCTTCTCTCCAAACAGAAGGAAAGTGGATTAAAGGCCAAACAAGACAGAGCAGGCTGGGGCAGATCTCCACAGCACACCACTTAACTATGGTATTTGTGAAGTCCTAGGTTCACTCCCCAGCATCGAGGGGGAAAAAAACATGGGGGAAAAAAACCCAAGTTGGGTGTGGTGTCCAAGGCCTGTAGTCCCAGCACCTGGGAGGCAGAGGCAGGAGGACAGCAGATGGCAAGGAGTTGTAAGGCCATCTTGGATTGTTAACCGGTGATTTTAAGGCCAGCCAAGACCACACAGTCCTGAATGCCACAAAACAACAATGAAAACAGATGTAACTGTCATTCAGAGAATGAAGTGTCACAGAACTCAGGTCTTTCACCTTGTAAGGTGCTCTGTTAGAAAAGCGCCAGGCAAGGGCTGGAGAGATGGCTCAGTGGTTAAGAGTGCTGACTGCTCTTCCAGAGGTCCTGAGTTCAACTCCCAGCAACCACATGGTGGCTCACAACCATCTTGTTCCATGCAGGCATACATGGATATACAGCACCCACATACATAAAATTAATAAATCTAAAAAAAAAAAAAAAGAAAGAGGGGTTGGGGATTTAGCTCAGTGGTAAAGCGCTTGCCTAGGCAAGCGCAAGGCCCTGGGTTCAGTCCCCAGCTCCGAAAAAAAAAAAAAAAAAAAAAAAAATCTTAAAAAAAAAAAAAAAAAAAGACATGTACCATCATGCCTTGAAAGAAAGAAAGGAAGAAAGAAAGAAAGAAAGAAAGAAAGAAAGAAAGAAAGAAAGAAAGAAAGAAAGAGAGAGAGAAAAGCACCAAGCACATCAGGGGTGGTGGCACTGGGAGGCAGGGGCAAGTGAATCTTTATGAGTTTGAGGCCAGCCAGGGTTACACAGAGAAACCCTGTCTTGAAAACCAAACAAACAGAAAAGTGCCAGGCACACAGCTGCTTTGGACTAACATGTCTGTCCTCTCTCAGAGGCTGACACACACTGACTGACCTTCAACCTAATGGTGGGTGAGGCAGCCACTTCAGCAGCAGACAGATGTCAAACACAGCATTACCTGTGCCTCCAGCCACATCGAGCAGCTGGGTCCCGGGCAGCGGGTGCATTTTTCTGATCAGCAAATCCTTCCAGGCACGGTGGATGCCGAGGCTCATCATGTCATTCATCAGGTCGTACTTCCTGGCCACGCTCTGAAACACCTGGTAGACTGGTGCAGGACAGACACACTGTGACCAAGAGGAGTGACTCGGGGGTGCAGGACAGACACACTGTGACCAAGAGGAGTGACTGACTCGGGGGTGCAGGACAGACACACTGTGACCAAGAGGAGTGACTGACTCGGGGGTGCAGGACAGACACACTGTGACCAACAGGAGTGACTCAGGGTGCAGGACAGACACACTGTGACCAAGAGGAGTGACTGACTCGGGGGTGCAGGACAGACACACTGTGACTAGCAGGAGTGACTCGGGGGTGCAGGACAGACACACTGTGACCAGCAGGAGTGACTCAGGGTACAGGACAGACACACTGTGACTAGCAGGAGTGACTCGGGGGTGCAGGACAGACACACTGTGACTAGCAGGAGTGACTCAGGGGGTGCAGGACAGACACACTGTGACCAGCAGGAGTGACTCGGGGGTGCAGGACAGACACACTGTGACCAACAGGAGTGACTCAGGGTGCAGGACAGACACACTGTGACCAAGAGGAGTGACTGACTCGGGGGTGCAGGACAGACACACTGTGACCAGCAGGAGTGACTCGGGGGTGCAGGACAGACACACTGTGACTAGCAGGAGTGACTCGGGGAATCAAGTTGAGAAAATGTAAGTGAAGACGAGAAGGAGAAGCTTTCCCTGTTGAAAGGGCCTGTCTTTGCACGGTGCCACTAAGCCAAAATTTTCGATGCCCAAGATACATCTTAACATTATGTCTCCCCCTCTCCTGATGCTGGAAATTGAATCCAGGGCCTTGCACACAGCAGGCAAGAACCCTATCAGAGAGTGACTTCCTCAGCCCTCAACACCACCTTGTATCAAAAGGCTTAAAAGTCCACATAAGAGGGCTGGAGAGATGGCTCAGTGGTTAGGAGCACTGACTGCTCTTCCAGAGGTCCTGAGTTCAATCCCCAGCAACCACATGGTGGCTCACAACCATCTGGAACAGAATCTGGTGCCCTCTTCTGGTGTGTCTGAAGACAGATGGTGCACTCATATACATTAAATAAAATTAAAAAAAAAAAAAAAAAAGTCCACAAAAGAAATAAACCTCTTAACTAACAACGTCCAACGCCAGCACCCCAACCTGAGGTTGGGTTAGCCGTGAGTATGAGCATGAAATACAAGCTTCAGGAAGTTCTTCACTCCATGACTCATTATGAAAATAGGAGGACCAGGCGGTGGTACACACCTCCAATCCCAGTACTCAGGGAGGCAAAGGCAGGCGGAGCTCTCTGAGTATGAAGCCAGCCTGGACGATAGAGTGAGTTCTAGGACAGCTGAGGCTACATCGAGAAACCCTGTCTAGAAGAAAAGAAGGCAGAAAGGGAAGCAGTGGTTCAGGTCCTAATCAGTGACCAGTTATGTCATGGGCTTTATACACAGTTTGCGCTCAGGCTGGAGCCTAATACTTCTACTGTTTCCTTGTCTCTTCGGGACAAACCTATGTTGTTGTTGTAAATAAATAAAAATAAAAAAGTAAAAACAAAAGCGGTGAATGTTTTCCCTCAGGGTGTTTTTCCCTGCTAGGGTTCCACACCTCACTGCCCCAGATATCTGCTGGATATCTTGGCATAAACTCAGCCCAGCCACACACTTTCTTATACTGAGACTCCTACACAAAAGGACACACCACACAATAATCTTAGATCCAATTGGTGGGGATATAATTGACTTACACATGGACAAAGGAGAACCATCCATCCTTGCACCTTTTATTTGCCAGGTCTCCAGCTTCTCCTTCTCCACAACGACTGGAGAGAGGAGAAGTCTTGCTTCTCCTCTCTCTATATTTGGGAGAGTTTTTTACTCACTCTCCCAAATATATCAATTCTTTTATGCTTTAGTTTCTCCTTCTCTTACAACGACTCCTAGCTTCTCCTCTCTCTCCATCTCTTGTCTCTTCTAACCCTTCTCAGTTCCCCATCTTGTCTCTAAACCGTTCCCTTCTTTCTCCTAGCAGGGTAAAAACACCAGTTGTATGCTCTTTTGTGTAAGAGTCTCAGTATAAGAAAGTGTGTGGCTGGGCTGAGTTTATGCCAAGATATCCAGCAGATATCTGGGGCAGTGAGGTGTGGAACCCTAGCAGGGAAAAACACCCTGAGGGAAAACATTCACCGTCTTTGTTTTTACTTTTACCTTTTTACTTTTATTTTTAAATTTTTACAACACTATGTTGCATGCTTAGAGACATGAAAGAGGAAATTGAGCAACAAAAAGGGAGAGAACAAGGGAATGAGGGTGTAGATCATGACTGAACGACGGACGCCCGGGGCTAATCCCCAGCACTGAGACAAACAAAAACCAAAGAAAAAGAGCAGCAACGAGCACCATGGGAACAGAAACTGGTAGGAGGACGCCTGTCAGTGCAGTGGCATGCGGAAGAGGTGACTCGGGACGCAGCCGAGGAACCCTGTGAGTGAGGGTGAACTCTCTAACCTAGGGGAGGCTCGAGGGTTGTGTCAGTCAGGTTCAGGGTGCTCCAGAGGAAGAAGGCAGGGAATAAAATCACAAGGCCAGAGAGATGGCTCAGTGGGTGGAGCACTCCAAGGCTGGAGATGTGAGTTTGAGGTCCAGGACTCACATGGCAAAGGAGAAAACTGACACCTGCATGTTGTCATGTGACTTCACAGAGCTCTCAGAGAAACAGACAGACAGACTTCACAGAGCTCTCAGACAGACCTCACAGAGCTCTCAGACAGACAGAGAAGACAGACAAACAGACAGTCAGACACACACACACACACACACACACACACACACACACACACACACACACCACACACACACCACACACAAATATAATAGGTTCTAGGAGGTGTTTCATGATGTTGAAAGCACCGGGGCCAGAAGCTGACCAAGCTACCTCTCCACGCTCCAAATGAAAGCTTAGAAAGGGTTGAATCTGCCAACACATAGGAAGAAGGCTTAGTCGCTACGGTAGGCCCCATGATGAGGGAATAAGGTGCTCGAATCACCCCTGTTACATTTTTAAACAAAAACAAAACACTATTACTCTCCTCAAAACCGTAATTTTTCTTAGGATTTAAACTTTTGAGCCAACATTAAGAACGGTTAAAACGTTATCGAAATCCCATCTGTTGGGCTTTTCAAAAGACATTAATTTTTATGTTGTGTCTGAGTGTTTGCCTGCATATATGTCTGTGAGTCACATGTGTGTCTGGTGCCCATGGAGACCAGAAGAAGCCTTCAGATCCCTTGGAAATGGTTATAATCTGTGGTTCTCAACCTCCTAATTCTGGGACCCTTTAGTATCATTCCTCAATTATAAAATTATTTCCACTGCTACTTCCTAAGTACATAACAGTAGTTTGATTAAATGGAGGGGATAGTGCCTCTCTTTAGTGAGAAAATAATGTAAATTCTGTGGTAGAACAGTAGTTCTCCAACTTACTAGCAAGTTTGTATTTCTTTCTGTAGGGTTAAACTCTTGTCTGAGGCTTGGCTTCAGATCCATAGTATAGTAGAGAATTAACTTGAACTTCTAATCCACTCACATACACCTCTCAGGTGTTGAACACAAGTTTACACCATCACACACAATTTATGTAGTGCTGGGAATGGAACTGAGCTGCAGGGAGTGACAGGCAAGCACTCTACGAATTGAGCCACAGTCCCAGCTCCTGGTTACCATTTTAAACTGTGCAAGTTCTTCTTGCTTAACCTTAACTCTGTATATCCTAAGAAAAGTATTAACAACAGTCACTGGTGGACAACTGAAGTGAAAAATGGGTGGGAAAAAATGTCTACGAGGGCACGTGTCCTTTATGACAATCTCGCAGTTGATGCGAGTTAAGGGTCGTGCAGTGCTTAAAAAGGGGGCAAGCCGGGTTTGGTGGTGTACGCCTTTAGACACAGCACTCCAGAGGCAGAGGCAGGTGCAACTCTGTGAGTTCGAGGCTAGCCTGGCCTACATATCAAACTCCAGGGCATTCAAAGTTACTCAGAGAAATGCTGTCAAAAAGGGGGCGGGGGGACGCTTCGCCAGGTCCAGCGTCTCAAATGCCTGCAATCGCAGTTACAGAAAATGGGCCTCGAAAGGAAAGCTGGGTCTGGGAGGTGGGTATTCCTCGGAAGTCAGGACCAACAGGGCATCAAATCAACACTTGGATGAGTAAAGGAAACCATACAGAAGCCCAACAGGTCGCTCCATCCACCCTCTCGCCCTGTCACCTTTGCCTCCTTTTTCCTTTTCCGACACCGTCTCAAACCCGAAGTGAGTTTCCGCGGTTCGCTTCTCTTGGGACAAGGACCGCGCACTCAGCGTGGCCCCCAGCCAGGATCTACGAAACCCGGGGAGCCTGCAGTCTCCTGCTAATCGCGACCACCCGTGGCCGCAGTAGCGCCATAGAACACAGCTCCTGGGCGCCGCCATCTTGATATCCCGGCGACGGCGGGCGGGGAGAACGTCGGGTTGCGTCACCAGCCGAGTGAAGGCTGCCGGCAGGAGACACATTAGTGGGACGCACTCTAAAACGCCTGTTTTTTAAGGAGTCCCGCCTGGTTTAGGATTTGAAAACCTGAAAGAAAGCCTTGCCTGTGTTTCCTGACTGAATCTAGAGTTTACTAGGAACAAGAAGAGCTCAGAGAGAGGCCCTAATTCTATTTCAGCGTCCATATTTCCATCCAGTGGTATTAGCTACGGCTAAAGACTATTGTGGTAAAGTCGACTATAGCGACCAGGCTGGACAGAGCTCGCAGAGATCCACCCAGGTGCTGGAGAGCTCTACAAACTCTGCAACTTTTGTTTTCTGGTGCAGGATCTGGCTGAAATTGAGGCATGTAGTTAAAAAACCAAGATTACATGATTTGAAATTTTTTTTTAGTTACACACACACACACCACACGAATCTAAAGTGAAGTATGACACTTGTGTGTCTGTGCTGGAATGTGTATGTGAGCGCAGGTGCCTGTGGAACCTAGACGTGTCAGATATCTTAAAACTGTAGTTGTAGGCAGGTGAGCCCACTGATTTGGGTGCTGGTGACAAGAATTGTAGTTGATGAGTCAGCTCTTTGGCGCCTCGTGTGAGCATAGTTTTTAAAAGCTGGAACTAGTTTATGTAGTCCAGAGTGTACTTGAACTCATGATAAACTGGCTCGGTTCCCTCTGACAACACAAACAAGCTCCTCTTGCCTCTCTTAAGTGGCTTTTGGAATGGAATGTAGGTTCTTGCACCTGCTTGAACAAGGCTGTGCCACTAAACCCCTACCCTAGTGTTTTTAAAATGTATTTAATTCTGGTTGTTTTGTTTGTTCGTTCGTTTTTGAGACAGGGTTTCTTTGTGTAGCCCTGACTGTCCTGGAACTTACTCTGTAGCAAGTTCCAGGCTGGCCTGAAACTCAGAGATCTGTCTGTCTCTGCCTCCTGAGTGCTGGGATCAAAGGCATGCACCACCGAGGCTGGTAGTGTATTTTTATTTTGTGTGTGTGTGTCTTTCTGATGAGTGTGCATGTGAGGGTTCTCGAATGCAAGTGTGCACATGCCAAGGTCCAATGTGGAGGTCAGAAGATGACTTTCAGGAGTCAGTTCTCCATGGCCCTGGGAATTGAACTCAGAACCTCAGGCTTGCAAAGCAGGCACTCTGACCTACTGAGCCACCTTGCCAGTCGGTATCTTTTATTTTGAGGTAGAATGTCACTAAGTTGGCAAGGCCTTGAACTCACGTTCAAGGCTTTGAACTTTTGATCTTCCTGGTAGGTGGGATTAAAGGACTATATCACTAGGCACCCCCCCTTTTTAAAAAAATCTTAATTTGCTTTTTTCTTTTTATGGAAAGGATAACATATTACAGACCATCTTGTGCAAAAGCCAGTATAGAGCTTGCTGGATTTTGCTTGGATTTCTGTTTCTGTTTTAAATCCCCCTTTTAAATGTATATTTTCTGTAAATATTTCGCAAGGAGAAGGTGCCAAGGATCCTAAGAAAGTAATTTGAAATGGAGAGTGCCTTCTCTGCTCAGTAGAGCCTGACAGATGGACCACCTCCTGCATTGGGAGTCTCTTCCCCTCGGTTCCATTTTTATCAATGACAGAAGGAAGACATTATTCATCCATACACTTAGTATCCTCATGTCTTTGTTATGTGAAATAAAGTTTTGTCACAGGATTTTAGAACTCCCTGCACTTCTACTTATATGTAAGAATAGACCCTAGGATTCAGCTGTTCCTTCTGGACATCACATTGCCTCTCTCTCTCTCTCTCTCTCTCTCTCTCTCTCTCTCTCTCTCTCTCCCTCTCGTGTGTGTGTGTGTGTGTGTGTGTGTGTGTGTGTGTGTGTGTGTTAGTCAGGATTTGTATTCCTGCACAAACATCATAACCAAGGAGCAAGTTGGGGAGGAAAGGGTTTATTCAGCTTACACTTCCACACTGCTGTTCATCACCAAAGGAAGTCAGGACAGGAACTCAAGCAGTTTGGGAAGCAGGAGCTGATGCAGAGGCCATGGAGGGGTGCTGCTTACTGTCTTGCTTCCCCTGCCTTTCTCAGCCTGTTTTCTTTTTTTTTTTTTTTTTTTTTTTTTTTTTTTTTTTTTTTTTTGAGCTGGGGAGAAACCTAGGCAAGTGGCTAAATCTCCAACCTTATAGAACCCAGGACCACCAGCCCAGGGGTGGCACTGAGCCATCTCTTCAGCCTGGGTTTCTTAATTTTTGAGATAGAGTAACATGTAGTGGAGACTTGAACTTTCTAGATAGTTATGGTGGGTTTGAATGAAAATGGCCCCCATAGGAGCTGGGGAGATGACTCAGTGTTTAGAGCACTGACTGCTCTTCCTAGAGGTCCTGAGTTCAGTTCCCAGCAACTGCATGGTGGCTCACAACCATCTGTAATGGGATAGGATGCCCTCTTCAGTGTGTGTCTGAAAAAAAAAAAATATGGGTTGGGGTTACAGTTCGGTCCCCACTTCAAAAAAAAAAAAAACCAAAAAAAAAAAAAAAAAATAAATAAATCTTAAAAAAAAAAAAAAAAAAAAAAAAGAATATGAGGCCAGCCTTGGCTACACAGGGAGACGTTGTCTTTAAAAACAAAACAAAAAAGAGCAGTCTGCTTTGGTGGTGGGACACACCCTTGATCCTACACTCAGGAAGCAGAGACAGGTGGAGTGTGAGTCTAGCCTGGTCTACAGGGTGAGTTCCAGGACAGCCAGCGCTTCATAGAAGAAATAGTATCGGGCTGGAGAGATGGCTCAGCGGTTAAGAGCACCAGACTGCTCTTCCAGAGGTCATGAGTTCAATTCCCAGCAACCACATGGTGGCTCACAACCATCTGTAAAGAGATCTGATGCCCTCTTCTGGTGTGTCTGAAGACAGCTACAGTGTACTTATATATAATAAATGAATAAATCTTAAAAAAAAAAAAAAGAAAAGAAATAGTATCTCAGAAAAAACTCACCCCCCCAAAAAAAACAAAACAATTAAAAAAAAAACATTTTGGGGTTGGGGATTTAGCTCAGAGGTAGAGCGCTTGCCTAGCAAGCGCAAGGCCCTGGGTTCGGTCCCCAGCTCCGAAAAAAAAAAAAAATTTTGCCCCTGAAACGCCCTCCACCATATGCTTTCTGTCTTTCCACGCCCTGCTCCTCCCCCAACTGGGGTTGAACCCAGAGCTCTCTAGCATGCTGGGAGCACTCTATCACTAGCTGACAACCTCATTGCCCATTTTGTTTTGTTTTCCCAGGGAGGGTCTCTCTGTGCATCCCTGGCAGTTCTGGAACCTACTCTGTAGAGCAGGCTGGCTTCGAACTCAGAGATCCAGATCCACCTATCTCTGCCTCCTTAGCGCTGGGATTAAAGGAGTGCTCCATCACAGCAGCCAGGCCGTTTATTTTTATTTTATGTGTATGAGTGTTTGGCCTGCATGTATGCCAAGTGTCTCCATGTGTGTCTGTTGCCCTCAGAGGCCAGAAGGGGGCGCCAGACACCTGAACCTGGACCGAGGAATGGTTGGGAGCCACCGGATGTGGAGGCCGGTAACCAAATTCCAACTGCAAAAGAAGCAAGTTCTCTTGACCACTGTGCATCTTTCCAGCCTCGTTACAGGGGAATCTTTTTTTTTTTTTTTTCTTTTTTCGGAGCTGGGGACTGAACCCAGGGCCTCGCGAAGGGGAATCTTTTTAAGGGACACTTGTAGGCCCAATCGACGGCTCAGAGTATAAAGGTGCTTCCTGCCAACCTGAATTTCATCCTGGTAGGCGAGAACTGACTCCTACAAGTTAACCTCTAACTGTACATGTGAACCATAGCATGTGTACACACACACACGGAGGGGGAGCAGGGGAGGAAATAAATAAATGCAGCATTCAGGAGACACACATGTAGTTGGATCTTTGTATGTCTGAGGCCAGACTGGTTCTATATTGAGTTCCAGGCCAGCCAGGACTAAAAAGTGAGATCCTGTCAAAAACAAATTCTTTAGCTTAGGGGCCGGTGATAATGAAGGAATAAAGTTTAAAATTAAAATCTAGGGGTTGGGGATTTAGCTCAGTGGTAGAGCGCTTGCCTAGCAATCGCAAGGCCCTGGGTTTGGTCCCCAGCTCCGGAAAAAAAAAAAAAATTAAAATCTATAGCTAGGCAGAGGGAGACAGGAAAGGGTAGGCCTGAACATGCCTAGACAAGCCTGAGAAAGGGCTGCTAAGTCATCAACAAAATAGCTGACCATAAAGGATAAACAAAACTGCACAAGGCCACCGACCATCTGGAGCCACCCGTTCTCCCCTTCCTCCCACCCCTCTGAGGTTAACTTGACCGCCTGCTAACCAAAATAAACTACCCTACCATGTCGCTGGAATGTTAAAATACACGTACTACTTGCTGATGCAATCGCGCGCCAAAATTAGCCGCCACTGTTTGAAACAGCCAATTGTGTGTGACCGTGCCAAACCCCTTAGTTTTCCCCCTAGCTTTCCCTATATAAACCCCTGACTTTTGAGTTTTGGGGTCGACTCCTCTGTCTCCTGGGAGAGACACATGTCGGCCCGGAGCTTCGTTATAATAAACTGCCTCTTGCTTTTACATCAAGCCGGTCTCTCGTGTTTCCTGGGGTGCGCCATCCTGAGACTCGAGCTAGGTTCTTTCAATAAAAGGAAAAGTGTCGCTCAGGACCCCCAAGACCAAGTTCTCAGTATAAAGGAGATTTCTTTGCCCCAGAGGGAGAGAGGGCAGGGATAAGGGACAATGAAGGCGATAGAGGAAGAGGGAGAAGGGGAAGGAAACAAGGGAGAGGGGAGAAAGGGGCAAGGGAGAGCGGGAGGTGCATTTGTCAAGGAGGACAAAGGACTGCCTTTGGATAGAGAGGAGACTGACAAGGAACGTAGGAAAATAGCAGTTAATAAAGGTAAAAAGGGAAACCCGTGTTAGGATGAGGTGTTTAAGTGGGGGTGTTAATTAGGTGAGCCAAGGCAGCTTCTGCTTTTTTTTTTTTTTTAAACCTCAATACATTGACAGCTGGACCTTGTTAGTCAGCCTTAGGAAGAGGAAGTGGCCAAAGAAGGGAACAGACCCTGGGGGCTGGCTTTAGGGAGGTAATCTAATGGTTTTTAGCAAGGCAGAGGGAATGGGGAAGGCAAGGCCTGCCAGAGCCACGGTCATCCGACTCAGACATACAAGGGTCCATTCAGGTGAGATAGCTCTGCAATTAAGAGCACTGGCTGTTCTTCCAGAGAACGTGTGTTCAATTCCCAGCACCCGTATGGTGGCTTAATTCCAGTGCCAGGGTATCCAATGCCCTCTGGTATCTAGAGACACCAGGCACACACATACTAGCTGGTAAAACACACCTGTACACATAAAAATAAAATAAGCAAAAAACTGAAAAGTTATACTTTTTAAAAAGATTTATTTATTTATTTATATGAATACACTGTCACTGTCTGCAGACACACCAGAAGAGGGCATCGGATCTCATTACAGATGTTGTGAGCCACCACGTGGTTGCTGGGAATTGAACTCATGACCTCTGGAAGAGCAGTCAGTGCTCTTAACCACTGAGCCATCTCTCCAGCCCTCTTCTAATCCATCTTCTTTTCTTTTTTTTTTTTCCGGAGCTGGGGACCGAACCCAGGGCCTTGCGCTTCCTGGGCAAGCGCTCTACCACTGAGCTAAATCCCCAACCCGCAGTCAGTGTTCTTAACCGCTGAGCCATCTCTCCAACACACACTGCACACACACACACCCCAATTATACTTCTATGGCTCTCCATGTCACTTTAAACTGTGATTCCTTTCATATTAAATATCTCGTACACGATATGATAGGGAGGAACCAAATAAGAGTCTGATTCCTCTTCCTTTCTTGCTCCCCGGCCACCTTAGTGGCTGATCTTGGTTGGGGACTGTCCTGCCCCTAAGGCAAGAAGATGGTAGTCGCAAAGAAGATGAAAACGTCCATCGACTCTAGGCTCCAGCTTGTTGTGAACAGTGGAAAGTGCGTGCTGGGGCACAGACTCTGAAGATGATCTGACAGGGCAAAGCGAAGTTGGTTATCCTCGCAACAACTGACCAGCTTTGGGGACGTCTGAAATAGAGTACTATGCCATGTTGGTGAACATGGGTGCCCGTCACTATAGTGGCAATACTAATGAATTGGGCACAGCCTATGGAAAACACTACGGAGTATGCACCCTGGCTGTCCTTGACCCAGGTGATCCTGATGTTATTAGAGGTGTGCCAGAACGCCTGCATCTGCCTCCTGAGTGCTGAGATTAAAGATGTGCACCACCACCAGCAGCTCCTGTCTCTGTTTCTTGAGTGTTAGGACTACAGGCATGAATGAGCTACTCTGGGTCTCGTACACACGCAGTTGCTAAAATTCCCCTCATCAGCTGAGGTAATAGTTCAGAGGTAGAAAACTAGATTGTGAGCATGGAGCCCTGTATTTGATCCCTAACTTCATTTAAAAAAAAAAAAAAAAAAAAAGGGGTTGGGGATTTAGCGCAGTGGTAGGGCGCTTGCCTAGCATGCGCAAGGCCCTGGGTTCGGTCCCCAGCTCCAAAAAAAAGAAAAGAAAAAAAAAAAAATTCCATTCGTCCTGTGCGTGTCACATGGCAGCATTTCTAAGAAGTCTTCCCTTATCCCTCACAGATGCTCTTCTGTTGAAACCTCTGCTTGGCTGGCATCTCCTTACTTTAAGTGTATTTTGTTGTTTCTCTCTTTTTGGTGTTTCAAATGTTGCTTTTTTCTCTTGTTTTTACATATGAATGTGGCATGCATGTATGAATGTATGCATGTATGAAAAATTTCACAGGTATGCACACGTGTATATGGAATTCCGAGGGTGACATTGGTTGTTTTCCTCCATGACTCTCCACATTCTTCACTGAATCAGGGTCTCTAGATAGACTCACCATTTCAGCTAGTCTGGCTAGACAGTTTGCTCCGGGAATTTCCTTAGTTGTTTCCTGTGCACTGGAATTGCAGGTGGGCCATCATCACACTTCACTTGGCTTTCTAAAAAATTTTACGTATGGGTGTTTTGTCTGTCTTTGTGTCTGCGCGGCCTGTCTGCTTGGTTTCCTAGGAGGCCAGACACCCACACATCTTTTTTTTTTTTTTTTTTTTTTAAGAAAATCCCAGCCCTGGAGAGGCAGAGATCGGAAGATCTGTGAACTGGAAGCCAGACTGTTCCACACAAGTTCTGGTCCAGTTAGCACTAAATAATGAAACATTGTCTCAAAACCAAGGGCCGCGGGAGGGAGCAGGAAGCGGAGAAGAAACCGGGAAAAAGCAAGAGAGGAAAAGCACTGGCAGGAACAAGCGGTACCCCCCCCCCAGGACCCGGATGTAGGTGAAAACTACACTTCCCAGAATGCATCACTTCCACTTGGCAACTATATAAATAGTCCATCCGGGTTCTTGGAGATGCTGTTTGGCGACTCGTCGCCATTCCCGGAGCAGCTCGGCCTCGGCCCAGAGGCGAGTGTCGGTCGCTGTGTCGGAGACCCCGGTCCCCGGCACCGAGACAACCAGCCCTCTCTCCTGCCCCGCGGCGGGAGAGCGTGTCCGGCCGGCCGGCGGGGCTCGCGACCCTCCCGTGCCTCCCCTTTCCCCGCAGCCTCCGCCCCGCCAGGCCCGGCCCGGACCTCCGAGCCCCGGCCTCCTCCTCCTCCTCTTCGGTCACCGCCGCCTCTGGGCCCCACAGCCCCACCTGCCGCTTCTCCTTCCATTTTGAGAAGCTGAGGAAGGAAACAAGGAAAAATGTCGCCATGAAGGCCGAGAACCGCTGCCGCCGCCGACCCCCGCCGGCCCTGAACGCCATGAGCCTGGGTCCCCGCCGCGCCCGCTCCGCTCCGACCGCCGTCGCCGCCGAGGCCCCCTTTGATGCCGCAGAGCTCCCCCAGCACCGCCGCCACCGCCTCCGACATGGACAAGAACAGCGGCTCCAACAGCTCCTCCGCCTCCTCGGGCAGCAGCAAAGGGCAACAGCCGCCCCGCTCCGCCTCGGCGGGGCCGGCCGGCGGCGAGTCTAAACCCAAGAGCGGTAAGAGCCGGCAGGTCTGCTGGGTTACTCGGGAGTTGGGAGTGGGAAATGACCCACCTTCCGCTTGCACTGACATATCCAGTATTTACGGGTTAAGCAGATCTGCGCGGCGTGGTTAATTTGGGCCCTTGCATTCATATTCAAAACAGCTGGTTGAAGTCGGCGCTATTCTTAGCCCCATTTTGCAGATGAGGAATCTGAGATTTGGAAGGGTTAAGGTCATCCAGGTGACAAGCACCTCGCGGCAGGCCTCAAGGCCTGGTTTGTGTGACTCATCGGTCCAAGCTCTAAAACAATTTGACTTTGTGTTGGGTTATCATTGGGTAACATTCAAGTTTAAGTAAGAGAGGGTGAGGCCCGAGGGTTTTTCGGGTTTAAATCTGGCACCAGTTCTGCTCCTCTGTCTAAGAGGACACATCTTGTGATGGCGTTGTTCGACGTGATGGTACAGTATGCAGACCCTGCATTTTAGGTCCAGTCCTTGCGTTTGCCTTCTGTAAAAGAGGTAATGTATACTCTTGAGTGAATGTGATTGAATGAGTCAAGGGCTTAGACTGCTAGACAACTATTTGCCTAAATATGAGGTCTATTTGTGTGTGGCAAGTTCTAGGGGTTTGGCTCTTACGATGTGTGTGTGTGTGTGTGTGTGTGTGTGTGTGTGATGTGCGTAGTCAGGCTTCTTAGTATTACTGTAACATAGTAATAACTACCACTTATTGATCATGCACAAAGAAGAGGGGTAGGCTTTTATGCCTGATATTATTACTCTAATCATTTATCCTGTTTAGCTAGGAGTTGTTCCTTCTCAGAGAATAAACTAGGAGATGGCAGAATCCCGAGTCTAGCATTCTCTATCTTGTCCCAGCGCTGTGTGCAAATCTTTGTTCTCTTTTATACTTTTACTGTCTTGGCAGTAATAGCAGTGTAGGGCTTTTGTTTGTGTATTTTTGAGACTGTAAATTTTTTTTTTTTTTAAATCTTTAGGTTTTCCGAGACAGGGTTTCTCTTCGTATCCTTGGCTGTCCTGGAACTCACTTTGTAGTCTAGGCTGACCTGGAACCCAGAGATACCTTGTCTCTGCCTCTCGAGTGCCTCCACAATCTCAGATAGCACCAGGTTTTCAGATTGTAGTTTAGTTACAGTGCCCCACCCCCTTCCCCTCCCTCCAGAGCTTCCCGTATAACCTTCCCCTCCTCTCCTTCAAATTCCTGTCCTCTTTTCACATATATGCATGCATATATACATGACAACAAACATATATATGCGGGATATGTATATCGTATCAATGAGCATGAACATGGGGGAGGAGCCTAGGAAGTCTCAACGCTACACAGAAGAACTTCAGGCAGCTTAGTAAAGCTGAGAGGGGGTCTTCCCCAGGGAAGAGCACACCAGTTGGTTTCCCAGTGCCAAACATGACTGAATGCATTTTAGTGCAGCTTTATGTAGACTCAGCAGTGTGTTTTTGTGAGAGTGAGCATGAGTAACAGATAGGGAGCTTTGGAGCTAACAGTCTAAGATCCAAAAAGCTGGAGAGTGTGGGTCAGTGCTAGAGCCCTTGGCTAGAATATACCAGGCCCTGGGTTTGATCCTTAGCATCCCTACCCTCCTCAAATTAAATTAAGAGCATTATAAAAATCTCCAAAATTATAAGACTTATTGGCTTTGAGAGTTTATCTGCAGGATATGACAAACTCTATCACCAGGTTTACCTGAGGACGTGTAGACATTGCCTGGGGAACTTGGGTAGAGACCAGATGTCACTGGGATGTAGCAGTGCTTTACTGTCTGGGCAGATGTCAGGGAACTAAAGGCCAAGTCTGGGCCCACATAAACCAATTCTGGAGCTTTGTTGTAAATCATCTTGGCTATTGGTGGAGAGAGGTCCGAGTGTCCCTCTGTCATTGATAACCTTAGCCTTGCTGTGGAGGTAATGCTAAGCTTTGGTTCTCCAAGAATTCTCAGGAATTTTTTAGGGCCCTCCTTAAGTCACTAAAACACATTCATGCATGAGTCAGCTGCAGTAAGTGCTTTGTTTATTGTTTAGTGAGCAGTAGGCCAACGCTTGTGACTTAGCAAACAACATAGGAGGAGGCAAGAGGGCTCGGTGAGATAGGGTGCCTGCAGTTTGAGCACTTGCCTTTCCATGTCCTCTGAGAGCAGGAAAGAAGACCTGACCTCACACCCTTCCCCGTTTATCCTGCACACGCAGGATGATTATAGATTTAAAAGATTAAACAGGAGAACTGCGGTGATTAAGGCATTTTACCACATTCCCTTTTCTTTAAACATTTTTTTCCTTACATGTGTTACTTGGGACAGGTGTCCAGGCTTGGTGGCAAGCTCCTTCAAGCTCCTTGACCAGCCGGGATTAAAGACAGGCACCATCTCAGGGCCTGGTTTTGAATCAGAAATACATCAGAACCCTAATAAACAATCACAGACCTAGAATGAAGCAGGGGCTGGAAAGGCAGCTCAGTGGGTCTTGCTCCTACAGAAGGCTTGGGTTTTGGTTCTCAGCTCCAGAGAGCTGTATAATTTGACATGATCTTCTGCTTTCCAGTTACAAACGACACTCACAAGCAAAACACCCATGAGTGTAAAAGTAAAATAGGCTGGGCAGCGGTGGTCCACACCTTTAATCCCAGTCCTTGATAGGCAGATCTCTAAGTTTGAAGCCAGCCTGGGCTAAAGAGCAAGGGTTACATGGAGAAACTCTGTCTAAAAACTAAAAAAAAAGGAAAGAAACTACATGAGGCCGAGCGTGGTGGGCACAGCCTGCAGTCCCAGCACTCACTGGCTGAGGCAGAGGATTATGAGTGTGATGCTACCCTGGGTTAATGAGCCTGTTCCAGGGCTGCTTGTTCCATAGGAAGACCCCGTTGCCAAGCAACATGAGAAAGAAAGCATTGCTGTTGAGAGGGTGGCTGCTGAAGCAGATGTGACTTTGAGATGTGGGTGGTCTCAGGAGTGTTTCAGAGATCAACCCATCACTTCTATACTGGAGTCTTTCTGTATGACATTGTTGTGAGGATCTCTGGAATTTCAGAGTCCTGTCTGGAAGAATGGGAGTGGGAAATGAGGATACAGTTTCACTTTCTTTTGCCAACACAAAGAAAAACCCACAAAATGTATTTGGTTTCTGGAGACACTTTGATGTCTCTGCCTTGAGGTCCCTGTGTCCTGTATCCACCTTCAAAGGGCTGGTGTTGGGGGCGTGTGTCACTATTGCTGACTTAGCTTCTTCTCCCTTGTCCCATGTAAAAGAAGCCCTTGTAAGCTATGTAAGTTCGTAAGTGGTCCTTGGCTTTCTAACTACATGAACATACTTGATAGTTTGCTTTCTGTGGCTAGCTTATATTTGCTCTTCTTTGGTGTGCTGTCACAGATAAGTCTGACTGCCAGGAGCTCCTTGGTCTTGGTCAAGTGCTTCACATACTTAACAGAGCATTCCTCTTCTGGCTGTATTTCTACAGCTTTCCTCCCGTAGGGCTAAGACTGTTAGAACAATTTACCAAGTGACAGTACAGCCCAGAAGAGAAGAGAGATTTAGGGGCCAGGGAATGCCATGTAGAAAGAACAGAGAGTATAAATATTTAGAGACAAGAGAAGTCAGGGATTTGTAGGCCGGATGTAGTCCCTGTCCAAGAACTCTGCTCTTGTTCCTCCTCCCTAGGCGGAAGGTGCTGCCATGGAGGTTAAGGGAAGGTCAGGTATTATGAAGCAGTTATTTTGAGGTTGGTAGTGTGAAACACTGTGCTGACACTGTTCCTGTCATCTGGGATCAGAAGCTGGGTTACTGGGTAATCAGACTTGAGTGTTTCTGTCCCCTCACAGCTAGGGTTAAAGGTTGTGTTGGACACCCAGCCTCCTGTGAGTGCTGGCACCTGAATTCCAGTACCCTTAACCTCAGAGCCTCCAGTGGGTGCTGTTGATGAGAATTACTGTGTTTGTTACGTTATAGTAAACTTTCCCAATCAGAGCAACTACATGCCACTGCTACATCAGATAATGTTTTCAGTAATTTTCTCAATTAGTTTTTGTTTCTGCTTTTTAAAAAACATTTACTAATTAGTTACTTTAATGTATGCTGTTGCTGACACAGCAGAAGAAGACATCAGATCCCATTACAGATGGTTGTGAGCCGCCATGTGGTTGCTGGGAATTGAACTCAGGACCTCTGGAAGAGAGCAGTCGGTGCTCTTAACCGCTGAACCATCTGTCCAGCCCTTGTTTTTTTGTTTTTTTGTTTTTTTTTCTTTTCTTTGGAGCTGGGGACTGAGCCCAGGGCCTTGCGCTTGATAGGCAAGCGCTCTACCTCTGAGCTAAATCCCCAACCCCTCGTTTTTGTTTTTTTAACACAGGGTTTCTGTGTAGCCTTGTCTGTCCTGGTGCTTGCTCTCCTGAACAGCCTGGCCTTGAACTCTTTTTCTTAATTTGTTTGATTTTTCTGAGTAACTAGAGATAAGTCACAGGTAAGTCTGACTGCCGGGAGCTCCTTGCTCTTTCTCTCTGTCCATAGCCTTGGTCTTGGTCAAGTGCTTCATATACTTAACAGAGCATCCCTCTTCTGGCTGTATTTCTACAGCTTTCCTCCTGTAGGGCTAAGACTGTTAGAACAATTTACCAAGTGACAGTACAGCCCAGAGAGGAGAGTGATGTGACAGCAGGTAACTCGTAACTCAGCACAGGCAGCCGTTCTGGTAGATGGTAGATGAGAAAGAGGAGCAGCTCTCTCCAGGTTGAGTGGGATCTGACTTGTCAGGTGACGTGAACTGAGGCACATGCTGCTCCCTGGAGGTTCTCGCCAGCCACTGTGGATACGCAACTGGCTTGTAATTACAGCTTGAGCCAGCCGTAGAGCCTTCCTGGCTGCTGTTCTGACCTAGGCTGAACCACCTGTTAGAGCTAGACCTAGAACACTGATGACTCTCCATCGGTGAAGGACTCGGGGCTTTAAGTTGGTAAGGAGCACTGGAGAGAGGTGGAGTTGATCTGCTGTTATTTGGCAGACTTTTCCATTTTGGAAATATGAAAAAGGAGCTGGATTAAAGTTTTAGGCCTCTTGTTTGTTGGTTCTGAATCTTAGGTTCTGGGTTTGCACCATCTAATTAGTGGTTTTGTCAACTAGGGACAGTGTCTTGATAGTACTTCCTGGCACTCCTCAGCTCTGGCTGTGTGTCAGACTCCTGAGGACTTTTACACAAGTGAGGTTCACCTGCAGCCTCTAGGAGTCTTGCTCTTCAGGCGCGGCCAGCCGCAAGTACACACGGAAATCCTGCAGCCTCCTGAAGGCTAGGGTTAAAGGCATGAGCTACCCTGCCTGACCTTTCCTGATCCTCTAAGGGACCTTCCTGGGCATTCCTTGTTACTTTATTTACTTTTTATTATTTTAACTTTCTGAGACAGTCTTTCTGCATAGTCTAGGATGACCTGGAACTCACTGTACAGATCAGAGTGGCCGTGAATTCACAGAGGTCCACCTGCATCTGCCTCCTAAGCTAGGATTAGTCATGTGCCTCTACACCCAAATCCTTGTTTATTTAATTCTAAAGATTTATTTGTGTGGGTGGGTGGTGGTGAGTGCAGTGCCCTCAGAAGCCAGGAGATGACATATTGCCTGGAGCTGCAGTTACAGATGATTGTGGACCCAGTGTGGGTCCCCTGGGAAAGGAGCATCAGGGATTCCTAACTCCTGAGCTATCCCTAGCTCTCTTCGCTATTTTTGACACTGGGTCCTGAGCCTAGTGTAAGTTAGGCAGGGACTTGACCACTGAGTTGCTTCTTTAGCCCCTTTAAAAATTATCATTTGAGGGTTAGTTGGGATTGGCTTAAACTGACTTTGCAGCCTTGGACATGTACAGGTGGCCTTGGACGTGTGACCTCATGCCAGTAGCCTCTTGAGTAGCTGAGACCCCAGGTCTGTGCTGCCAGGTCCAGCTTGCTTGGCCCCCCTCTCCCACCTCTCCTTTTTCCTTTTTTTTTTTCTTTTTTTGGAGCTGGGGACCGAACCCAGGGCCTTCGATTGCTAGGCAAGCGCTCTACCACTGAGCTAAATCCCCAACCCTCTTTTTCTTAATTCTTAGACTTGGCCTTGCTGCACAGTTTATGCTGGCCTTGAACTTGCTACTTAGTCCAGTCTGGCCTTGAGCTTTCTTTTTTCTTTTTTTTTTTTTTCTTTTTTTTCCGGAGCTGGGGACCGAACCCAGGGCCCTGCACTTGCTAGGCAAGTGCTCTACCACTGAGCTAAATCCCCAACCCAGCCTTGAGCTTTCATCTGTATTTTCCTAGTCCAGGCTGGCCTTGAGCTTTCATCTGTGTTCTCCTAGTCCAGGCTGGCCTTGAGCTCTCATCTGTGTTCTCCGGCCCTCAACCTCCTGAGGACTGCAACACCGGACAGCATTCATAACCTTAAACCCTGGAAGTGACCCTGATGTACAACTGGAATTGGTACAACCATTCTGAGGTTTAAAACTTAACCAGAGGGGTTGGAGAGATGGCTCAGCAGTTAAGAGCACTGACTGCTCTTTCAGAGGTCCTGAATTCAATTCCCAACAACCACATGGTGGCTCACAACCATCTGTAACAGATTCTGGTGTATGTCAAGACAGCTACAATGTATTCATATCCATTAAATAAATAAAATATAAAAAAAAACTTAACCAGAAACAAAATAACAAAAATTAAAAAATAATAAAATAAATTTCTTCTAGGAACTTGAACTTATTTTCCAAAATCTGATGTGGGTCCTCCTGTTCCTTCCGTGCGAGGCGGGCAGCTTCTCTCTGAGTCGGTCATAACATGTCCTGGCAAGTTGTCTACAAAACATTTCAAAAATAGCACTGTGGATTTTATCATCCGGTCCCAGGCAGGACAGCACCATCAATCCTCGGCAGTGTGTGAGGTGCTGGGTTAGAGATAAGAGCCAGGTTCTCACTGGAGATGTCTCCCTTCAGACTTTGAGGTATTTGGAAAGCCAAGAGAGAAGGGAGTTGATTTTTTTTTTTCTTTCTTTTTTTTTTTTTTTCAGAGCTGGGGACCGAACCCAGGGCCTTGTTCTTGCTAGGCAAGCGCTCTACCACTGAGCTAAATCCCCAACCAGGGAGTTGATTTTTAAGGTCTGAAATCATAAATCCTTATGTAGTCGGTTGTCATAATCTGACTTAGAAATGTTGTCCATTGCAGCAGGTTTCTAAGTCTTGGGAAACCGTTTCCCTGAGAGTGTGGTAATAGAAGTGAAGAAACCAACAGTCTCCCTGAGGGCTACTTCATCCTCAGGCTTCTCAGCACAGGATGCAGCCCAGCCAAACCTACACAAGCTGTGAGGGCTCTGTCTTAAGCAGGATCCCCAGTCCCTTTATGTGCTGGAAACCAAGGCCCTTGTGTGCGTGCTAGGTGGACACTTCACTGCACGGTGACGCATCTCCTGAAAGCAGCAGTTCACAGTCATGCTCTGTTGGCTTCAGATAACAAGGTTTGGGAAATGTTTTCTCTCTTCCTTTCTTTGCTTCTTTTTCCTTTTTTTTTTTTTTCTTTTTTTCGGAGCTGGGGACCAAACCCAGGGCCTTGCGCTTGATAGGCAAGCGCTCTACCACTGAGCTAAATCCCCAACCCCTTCTTTTTCCTTTTTCTTTCTTTTTTTTCTTCTGAGACTGGAGACAGAGGGTTCTGCAATTAAAAACACATTGGCTACTCTTCCAGAGGAGCCAGGTTCAAGTCCTAGCACCTACATGGCAGCTGATATCTCAGGAATTCTAGATTTTCAGGAGACCATCACCCTCTTCTGGCCTCCATGGGCATGAGGCACACTTGTGGTACACAGACACGTTTGGTTTTGAAGCCGTTGTTTCAGTTCTTTGTCTCCCAGGTGCTGGGGTTAGCGGTGTGCCACTGCAGCTTTCTACCTGCTCCCAGAGCTGCTGTGCTCGACAGCAGCTGGTGCTGACTGAAGCGGTGGCGGGCCATATGCCTGTAAGCTGTTCTACTCTTCCTGCTGCCATCGCTGTAACGTGTTAGCCTGATTCCTTGGCTGCAGCTGGCTAGGTTTGGAGTGGCTGGTGTATCTTTCATTCTTCCCTAGAGATGTGTTTGATTTCAAAATATGCATTTATGAGCTTGCTGGCAAGATGGCTCAGCAGGTAAAGGCCATTACCACCATGTCTGACCACTTAAATTCAGTCAGTCCCTGGGGCGGCATGGTGGAAGGAGAGAACCGTTCTCTGCAGGTTGTCCTTTGACCTCCACACACAGGCTGTGGTTCTCTCTCTCAATAGATGTGGTTTAATTAGGATTCACAGGGGTTGGGGATTTAGCTCAGTGGTAGAGCGCTTGCCTAGGAAGCGCAAGGCCCTGGGTTCGGTCCCCAGCTCCGAAAAAAAGAACCAAAAAAAAAAAAAAAATAATTAGGATTCACAGTTCTTTTTTCTTAGGTCTCTGTAGCCCCGCTGTACAGTAAACTTGTGGTTGGTCAATGTGGACAATGGTGTCTTTCAGTTGTTGCTCAGGCAGCACTGGGTGTGACTGCCCAATGCCTGTAGTCTCTAAGGATTGCCTGGGGTTCGAGGCCAGCGTGAATTAGTCTAGTGAGTTCTAGGTTAGCCTGAACTGTAGAGGAGATCATATTTCCTATTTCAAAAAAAAAGTGCCTACCTCTTTTAAAACAGTAATATTTTTTAAAGATTTATTTATGTAAGTACACGGTCATTGTCTTCAGACAGACCAGAAGAGAGCATCGGATCCCATTACAGATGGTTGTGAGCCACCGTGTGGTTGCTAGGAACTGAACTCAGGACCTGTGGAAGAGCAGTCAGTGCTCCTAACCACTGAGCCATCCCTCCAGCCCCACAGTAGTATTTAAATCAGAGGCAGAATCCTTGAGGATGAGGCTGGAGTGCAAGAATCTCCATGAGGTTCCCCAGGCTATGAGCCTGTGTGAGCTAACACTGCACTCATGCAGAGGTGAGAGTGGGTCCCGCACATGTGAACTCCCGACGCACTCCACATTTATTTATTAGTTTTTTAAAAGAACTCTAAGCAGACAAAGTAGAGGTGTTTGCAGAAAAGAAATAGCTCCCTGTTGGTAGCTGGGCATGTCTTCTTTACAGGTGTGTTTGAGTGTGTGCTTGTGTGTTTTCAGATGAGGTGTGATACTCTAGCCCAGGCTGGCATGGGACTTGTGAGTCTCCATTTCCCAAGTGCTGGGCTAGAGGCTGGTTAGTGCTGGGTTAGAGGCTGGTTAGTGCTGGGCTAGAGGCTGGTTAGTGCTGGGTTAGAGGCTGGTTAGTGCTGGGTTAGGCTGGAGGCTGGGTTAGAGGCGGGTTAGTGCTGGGTTAGAGGCTGGTTAGTGCTGGGTTAGAGGCTGGTTAGAGCTGGGTTAGAGACTGGTTAGTGCTGGGTTAGAGACTGGTTAGTGCTGGGTTAGAGGCTGGTTAGTGCTGGGTTAGAGGCTGGTTAGTGCTGGGTTAGAGGCCAGTGTTGGTGGCAGGTGTATGCTACCACATCCATCCACTTAGTTGTATGTGTCCGATTTTCTGGTGTGCTGATTATACAGCCCAGCCGTTTTCTGTTAGGTAAGTGTCATGCGTGAGTGTGCCTGGAACTGATGTTATGGGTGGTTGTCATCTACTTGTGAGTGCTAGGAACCAAACCTGAGGCCCCTGGAAGGGCAAGACGTACTTTTAACTATTGAGCCATCCTCTCAGCTCCACACGTAAGATTATCTCGTGTGTGTGCCAGCTGCCTTCAGAGTCCAGGCGAGAGTATTGGATTCCTTAGAACTAAGACTGGCTTAGAGCTGTGAGGCACCACATGGATGCTAGAAACTGGTTTGGATCTCTGGGAAAGCAGCCAGTGTTTTTATTACTGAGCCAGTTCTCCAACCCTAACTAAACCCAGGATTTTGTGCACGTAGACTTGTTTGTTTGTTTGTTTGAGACAGGGTTTCTGTGTATTGTCATGGCTGGCCTGGAGCTCACAGATCTTCCTGCCTCGCCTTCCAGTACTTCGGTTAAAGCTGTATGACACCACTGCCCTGTAACTTCTTCCCTGTGTGTGGAGGTCAGAAGGCAGCTGCAGGATTAGGTTCTCTACTTCCACCCTGTGGGTTTTGGGGACTTGAACTCAGGTCCTCAGACTTAGTGGCAGTTACTCTTAACATGCTGGTCTACTTCACCTGTTCAATGTTTATGCTTCTTAGATAAGTTTTGTTTTGCCTTACATTTTTGTTGTGGGTGTACACATGTATTTGCACATGCACTCACCCTTGAATGCACATGTGGAGACAGATGTCAGTGTTGGAAGACTCTCTCCATTGCTTCTACTTTATTTTTTTGACTGGATCTCTCACTGAACTGGGAAGTTGCCTTTTTGACTAAACTGGCTGTTGATCAAGCCCCTGGAATCAACTGCATGGCATCTGCCTCTCCTGGAGCTGGAGCCGTGCCCTGGATATGTCTAGCCCTTAATGTGGGCGCTGGGGTCCTTATGTAGAGCTTCGTGCTTGCAGATGGAGCACTTTATACTCAGCTGAGCCTCTTGCCCCTCCCCCTTTCTAAGCTAGTGTGGCTTATCTAGTGTACTGACCTGATACTGACCTAGGTACCTTGATAAATTTCATTAGTAATGCCAGGTGTTGGTGGCACATGCCTTCAGTTCTAGCACTTGGGAGGCAGGTGGAGCTTTGTGACTTCCAAGACCAGTGCTACACAAAGAAACTTTGTCTCGAAAAAGGAAAAAAAATACTAGTAATTTGTGGATACTGGCAATAAACTTCCTAACCCTTATCTTAGTAAGAAAAGACAAATGGGCAGCCAGACTCAGTGTCCCCACCTGTAGTTCTAGCTCTTGGCAGGTGGAGACAGGAGAACTGGGTTTCAGGTCATCCTTATGTGTGTAGTGAGTCTGAGGCTGGCCTGGGGCTACACGGGCTCCTGTCTCCCAATGAAACGAAGCAAGCAGGCTCTTTTTTTTTTTTTTTTTTTTTTTTTTTTGAGCTGGGGACCGAACAGGGCCTTGGCTTGCTAGGCAAGCGCTCTACCACTGAGCTAAATCCCCAACCCCACAAGCAGGCTCTTTATGTAAAATATAGTTGGTCAACAGTTAAACGGAAAGGATTTGTTGCTAATTAGAGAAATTCAGGTTTAAAAATAAAACCAGAGGGGTTGGGGATTTAGCTCAGTGGTAGAGCACTTGCTTAGCAAGCGGAAGGCCCTGGGTTGGGTCCCCAGCTCCAAAAAAAAAAAAAAAAAAAAAAAACCAAAGGTCCAAATCAAATAAAGTAAACCCTTGTATTCAGGTTGTTAACAGCATCAACAGGACCGCATGAACGTCACATTCTCTCTCATGACGCTGCGTCAGTCTCATTCAGTGTCTACAGAGCAACTTCAGGACATGTAACAGGCTTTTATGATTGTATTTCATAATCTAATTTGACTTGAATATTTGACGTCTATATAGACCTTATACAACAGTCTTCAGTACTGTCCTATTAAACTAGCAAAAAGACATTACTAAATGTATTGGTTGTATTACCCTGTTAGCTCACGGCAGGCAATTGTATAGCCATTAATTGTGCTTTTGAAGAATAGGTAACTTTTTTTTTTTAAGTATTGTATGTGTGTGCGTGCCTGCATTTATTTGTGTGCTCCATATTCTTGCCTGGTGCCCACCGAGGTCAGAAGAGGGCATTGGATGCCTTGGAACTGGACAGTCGTGAACTACCAGGTGGGTGCTGGGAACTGATCCTAGGTCCTCTGAAAGAGCAACAACTGGCTTCAACTGCATTTTGAGACACAGACTCACATATCTCAGGCTGTCTTTGAACATTGTATTTCCTTTCCTGCCTCTACTTCCTAAGTGCTGGGGTGCCACAGTTCTCCGCTCTGTGTTATGCTTTTATATGTGTGTGATGTGTACAACTCTCAGCTTGTTTGTATATGTGCACAGGTGTGATCTTGATGCCCAGTGTCTTCCGGGATCACTCTCTTTTACATATTGTTTATTTAAGTGTGGGTTGAGGTAGGACTTCTCTCTGAAACTGGAACTTGCTGATTTCTGGTTAATCTAAGGAGCCAGCTCCTTCCTGCCCCTGGGTTTGGAATTGCAGGCAAGTAGTTGTCTTACCTGCCTTGCTTTACATGGGTTCTAGGGGTCTCAACTCCATTGTGTGCTTCTACTGGCAACAGTTGGTATCCACGGAGTCAACTCTTCTCCTCAGCCGCTTTGCAGATTCTGATCCATCGTCTAGAGAGATGGCTCATGGCGTAAGAGGACCTGGTGCCAAGCCGGGTGACTGAGCTTATTTTTCCCAGAGTCTACACAGTGACAGGACAGAACCCGACCAGAGCTGACCTTTGCCCTCTAAATGTGTGCTGTGGCTCCTGCAAATAAACATATACACACATGCAAAATAAATAGCATGTAATAAAATAATGTAATTCAGACTCTCTTCTATAACCAGTGTTGATCTGGAATTGAAGGTCCAGCCCAGGCTGGTCCTGTAGATGACTCTTCTGACTCAGCTTCCCAAATGTTGACGCTGTAGGAGTAAGACTAGGATACACACAACTGCTCACAAAGTGACAAAGATCATTTGTATGAGATGTGGGCAAGTGCATAAAAAGAAGGCAGACAGTGTGGGCCTGTCTGCAGGCTCAGTGCTCGGGCCTGAGGCAGGAGGGCTAGGACGGGAGGGGAGGGGAGAGGGAAGACGGAGGAAATAAAGCACTTAATAAGGTAATATTTCACAGGTACTGTCAATTGTTTTATATTTTTATTTTTATAATCAAATGTATGTTCTGGTGTTAATGTGCAATTTTTTTATTTAATTGAAGGAAAAAAAGCAAGAGACATTTTTGTTTTTTCTTTTTTTTTTTTTTTTTTTTTCCCAGAGCTGGGGACTGAACCCAGGGCCTTGTGCTTCCTAGGCAAGCGCTCTACCACTGAGCTAAATCCCCAACCCCCTGTGTTTGTTTGTTTTTTTCTTTTTTTTTTTTGCAAGAGACATTTTTTAAAAGTAACTTGAACTGATCTGTTAGTGTAGCTTCCATAGCATGTTGGTACTGAACTTTTTGTGACAGAATGTCTCTTTGTCTTGACTGTTCTGTAATTTGCCCTATACCATGTTGGCCTCGAGGTCTCCCTGCCTCTGCTTTCTGAGTGCTAGGATAAAGGTGTGAGGCACTATGTCCGGCATGGTTTTATGCCTGTTGAATGTCTGCCAAAGCCTAGGCCGTCCAGTCCTCTGTGGAGCTCTGTACAGACTGCACTACAATGCTTTCAAGGGAGGCGCCTGTCCTCTTCCTGTCAGGCCTGCAGACCAGGTACATCCCTCTAGCACACAATGCTGTTTTGAAACCAAACAAAAGCCTACCTTACTGTGGTTCTTTCTCAAAGCACCAGTGCTATGGACTAAGCTTAGCTTTTTCAGAGGCGGTAGAAAGGCAGGTAGGTCTCCCTTTACTTACTAAGTACAGCTTTGCTGGAAGACAAACAAATTGGCTGTGTCTGGGAAAACATTAAACTTACTACTTTTATTTCTTTTGTTTCAGATGGAAAGAACTCAAATGGATCCAAGCGTTACAATCGCAAGCGTGAACCTTCCTACCCCAAAAATGAGAATTTTAGCAACCAGTCCCGTCGCTCCAATTCACAGAAAAGCAAAACTTTTAACAAGACGCCTCCTCAAAGGGGCGGTGGCAGCAGCAAACCCTTTAGCTCTTCTTCTAATGGTGGAAGACGGGATGAGGTACGGAAGGAGAGTGGCCTTGGTGGGGCTGTCTGTCTGGGTCTGGCTTTTCCCTCTCAGTGTCTCAGCACTTGACAGTGTGAGTGGCGGCAGAGCAGGCAATCAGCCTGTCTGAGCAGCTGGGGATTAACCAGACCTGGATCCTTGCCTGCTTTCCTCCCTTGGGGGCTGTGAACACCCCTGGGAAAGGAGACTTCATAGTCAAGGTTGAGACTGGACAGCGGGTGTGCGGAGCACCTAAGGATGGAAATCGGCGGTGGCGGTGGCGGTGTTCATCTTGCAGAGTAAATGCTGAGCTCCTTAGTCCCCGACACCCATCTTTAGGAGTTGTCTGGGTTTGTTTTGAGTGGAAAAGTTGATATGAGAGATGACCACTGCCGTCCCATTGTAGTTGCTTATTTAGGAAGCAGCCTAAGTACTTATGAAGAAGACCCGTGTCTTGTTTGTCTGCCCATGCTGTGCAGCCATTACAGAACAAGACCGATTCAGTAGGCACTTGTGAAAGGATTACTTACCGCATCTGTGATGTACCAGGGACAGCTAAGGAGTTCCTTCCAAGCACAGCATTAAACAGAGTATTTGTTGTCTTTGTTCTCTAGGGGCTAATTCTCTAGTCTGGTGTGTCAGTAGCCAGCATGTAATTTACCTGACGGTAAGTGCTTATCGGATTAGACAGTGTAGGCGGGAGAGAAGGGGAACGGCAACAGTAATGATGAAGTGCCTAAGGAACAACCGAACTCTTGGTTTGTTTGTTTGTCTAATGGTGTAGCCAGGCTGGCGCTGCATTGGCCTTCTGAGGGCTGAAAGGATGGGTTTGTGCCATCAGCCAGGCTGCAGAGGTAGATTGGAGAGATCTGAATGAAGCAAGGGAAGGAACACTGTTGGGATTGAAAGCAGCAGCAGGAGTAGGTGATCACTACAGATGTGTAAGGGGTCAGACTGAAGGACTGAGTGAGGAGGGTGCACACATGGGCTGGGACAAGGAACTGGGAGCCAGCCTAAGGTGTTGGGTCCCTTTCAGGTTGAAGAAGTAGGACGAGACAGTGTAAAGGTCTCTTGGTAGGTCATTGGCCTTGCGTCATGTGGGTGGGATGACAAGAATGTGGTTGTACTGTCAAGGGATGCTGGGAGAAGGAACAGCCAGGAGGTGCGGCAGTGTGTTGTCAAGGAACTACTAAAGGTAAGGGAGTGGTACGTGGGTGAGGGGAGCTAGAGGGGAATGGCTTTCCCTGCTATTGTTGTGGAAGACGGAGTTGGGTTCCTGAGAAGCCATGCTGGTTAGCGTACAACCGCTGTAACTCAATCTCTGGGACGTTGGACTGGCTTCGGGCAACTGCACTCTTACTTACACAACCCAGATAGAAACATACACATATCTTTTAAGAATAGTAATGACATCCTTTCCTTTTGCTTTGTTTTGAGATAGGGTCTCACTGTATAGTTCTGGAACTCTCTGTGTAGACCAGGCTGACTTGAATTCACATAGACCCAACTACCTACTGAAATTCATTCAGTAATTCATTTGAGGCAGGGTCTCACTGTGCCGCTCTAGCTGACCTAGCACACTGTGGACCAGGTTGGCCTGAACTCTCAGGGCTCTGCCTGTCTTTCTCCTGAGTACTGGGATTACAGGCATGTACTATCACAACTGGCTTAATATAACTTTTTAAAAATTGGGCTGGTTAGATGGCTCAGTGGTTAGGAACACTGACTGCTCTTGCAGAGGTCCTGAGTTCAATTCCATGCATCTACATGGTGGCTCACAACCATCTGTAATGGGATCTGCTGCCCTGTCTAGAGCACTCCTACATTTAAAAGAATATATACATAAATACGGAAAGAACTTTTTAAAAATCTGAGAAAATGTGAGCCAGCAGGGATTTTATAGTTATGGATAGGGAAGCACAACATATCTGTCCTAATAGGGTGGCTGATGAAGGGGGAGGGTGCAAGGGGGACGTGGCCATGCCACACAGTCCTTGACTGGTCTGTCAGAAGAGCAGCAGGGTCGGCACATGTGAGAGCTTTGCTGACTGAGCACCCTTACAGGAGGGCTGGCAGCGGGCAGCTGGCGTTCTTGGTGCATGAGAGGAAGGTGGGTTTGGAGTCTGAGGGATTGAGGTTGTGTGGGGTGGGATGAGTGCATGCGTGTAACTGCAGGAGGCTGCTGAAGTCTGAGGGTCTGCTGCATTGAGACTTCTTGTGGGACTGCGATCTTAACGTGCTGCCCTGGAGCTCCTGGGGGATGGGGGGGAAGGGAGGGAGGTTTTGTTGCTTCAGTTCAGCAGATGACAGGAAGGATGACCCACAGGAACTAAGCCAGATAAGCAAAGGATTTGGGAGATTGGAGCATTGGTGTGGTGACCTGAGGTAGAGGTGAATTGTTGCAGTTAAGCAGCGGTAGAAGCACATGCCTCTAATTCACTCTGTCCAGACACACAGATGGTGGGTCTCTGTGAGTTGGAGCTCTACAGTGTGAGTTCCAAGCTCGTCAGGGAGAGCTACAGAGTGAGAGCCTGTCTCAAACACAAGCCACCAACCCTGTAAACAAGAACTGCTGACACAGTGAGTTCCTGGTTACACTGATTGACGCTCAGGTGTGACAGTGAAGCTGTTTGTCAGCAGCGTGGTCTAAACTGTAGAGCAATGTGGTCGAATGGAAAAGCAGCCACAGGCTTGCAATCCCAGCGTTCGTGAGGTAGAAATAGGAAGAGCACTAAGTGAAGCCATGGCTGGCTATACAGGGAGACTGTATCTCAGACTCAGCTTCCTTGCACCCCAAACCCTTGTGTGCTTTATTTATATTTATTTTGCATTTTTAAAAATTTATTCTATGTGTTTGAGTGTTTTGCCTACATGTCTGTCTGTGCACTACTTGAGCCAGATGCTAGAAAAAAACAGAAGACAATGTCAAGTCTTCTGGAACTTGACTTATAATCTGTTGTAAGATGCTATGTTGCTGCTCAAAATTGAAGCCATTGTGCTCTGGTCCTTTGCACGAGCAATGAGTGCTGATTTTTGAGACAGGGACTTACTCTATGGCCTTGACTGGCCTAGAAGCTGTGTAGATTAGGAGACTAACCTTGGACTGCCCTGCCTCAGCCTACACAGCCATGGGCTTAAAGGCTTGTGCCACCACACCAGGCAATCCTTATTTTCTTTAGCAGTTGTGGCGATCATAGCCAGGCCTTGTGTGTGCTCGTCAGGGCTTTACCACGTGCTGTAGCTTGCTTGCTTGCTTGCTTGCTTCCTTCCTTCCTTCCTTCCTTCCTTCCTTCCGCAGCATGGGTTTAAGATCTCTAATTGTCACAATAGAAAGATGGAGAGAGAAGCTGATAGAGTAACATGTGCCTGTAGTTAGCTACTCAGGAGGCCAGGACAGAAAGAGCACCTGCTGGGCCAGTCTGTACATGGTGAAGCCTGTATCTGAGGTCACATTTCCCATGGTTAGTAGCTGTATGTATGTAGTAGCTGCTGTGTCAAATGCCTAGAAGATACATCCATAGGAGGGTGTGCCCAAGACAGGTGGAAACACTAATTGGAGAAGAACAGAGAGATCAGTGTGCTGGGAAGATAGATAGGAATTGGGGGGAGTGCCTCTGAGTAGGCCAGAGGCTTGAGATGTTCATTTTATCTATGCATGGGTGTTTCGCCTTCATGTGTGTATGTGGAAGGTGTCAGGTCCCCTGGAACAGATGGTTGTGAGCCACTGGGTGGGTGCTGGGAGCCAGAGTTCTCTAAAAGAGCAGTGGATGTTCTCCACTGAGTTGACTCTCTAGCCCCTGGAGAAAGATTTGTTTTATGCATATGAATGAGTTCTTTGCCTACATGTGTGTATGTGTACCACTTGTGTGCTCAGTGAGGTCAGATCAGAGTGTTGGATCCCCTGGAACTGGCATTAGTGAACCATCATGTGGGTGCTGGGAACCAATCCATGTCTTCTGCAAAAGCAGTTGGTGCTCCTTAGTACTGAGCCATCATCTCTTCAGTCCATCTAGGGTGTGTGTGTTGTGGGGGCGGGGGACGAATTCAAAACCTTTAATCTAGGTTTGGTGCCTCCTGAAGAAGGAAATTTCGGAATCTGTGCCATAGCCGTTTTGTTTTCTGGAGATGCTTTATCGTTCAGTCTGGCCTGGAGCTCGCCATGTAGCATAGGCTGTCCCCAGCTTGCAGTGGTCCTCTGCCACGCCTGGGAGCTGTGTTTGTTTGGGAGGTGGCAATGATAGTGTATACATGAGCTTCTCCAGGCTCATGTTGCACTTCCCAGACAGGGTTTCTCTGTGTCCTTGGCTGTCCTGGAGCTCCGCCTGCCCCTGTGACAGGTTAAAGAAGAGCCAGTGTGGGCGGGCGGCCCTGAGCTTTGCTTAGTCCCAGGACTAAAGCTGAGGCAAGCAGGTCTCTGAGTTGGAAGCCAGCATGATGTGCAGAGGGAGATCAGAAAGGACAACCAGGGCTACAGAGAGAAACCTTGCTCAAAAAATGAGAGACAGACAGATACAGAGACACAGAGAACGGGGTACTGAAGGGACAGCTCCGTTAGAACACAGCCAGATAGCTGGAGTTTGATGGGAGGGGGAGAGCGAATGAGCAGAGACCTTGTCTTCTGAGACCTTCACCCATGTGCCTATCAGATAGCTATCTCAGGGGAGGGCACACTAACATCGTTAGAGGAGTGGGATGGGAACCGGAATGGGAATTGCACTCGTCTGAACCATTCAGTTTAGGGTTGTCGAGGACTTAGTCAGGACATTGTGAATATAGTGAGGTTATTTCTTTTTTTTTTTTTTTTTTAAAGATTTATTTATTATTATATATATATGAGTACACTGTTGCTGTCTTCAGATATACCAGAAGAGGGCATCAGATCTCATTACAGATGGTTGTGAGCCATCATATGGTTGCTGGGAATTGAACTCAGGACCTCTGAAGAGCAGTCAGTGCTCTTAACCAATGAGCCATCTCTCCAGCCCGTGAGGTTTATTTCTTGTTGCAGCTAGTTTGCCTCCATGTTCTAATTCCATCAGCTTTAATTAACTGTCAATGAGAGTGTCTTAGGCAGGAGTCCTCTGCAAGATCCAGTAACCTTTGGCAGTTAGTGGCTGCCCTCTGCCACTTCCCAGTGGTGGCTCTAGTCACTGCCAGAATGAAATCCCAAAATTATATGGCCATAGCATGGAGGAAGGTGGGGTTGGAGAGAGGGCTCAGCAGTTAAGAGAATGGATATAGTTCTTACAGACACCAGAGTTTGATTTCCAGCACCCACCCAGGGCAGCCCCACGGGTACCTGTAACTCAGTAACTGGAGCTCCAGAGCTCCAGGGACTCACTCTTACCATCAGTGTAGTCCTGACTGGAGACAGGTTGGCCTCCATTTTAGAGCCACTGGACTGCCTGTGCGGTTCAGTGCTGGGAGTAAAGGCATTCAACACCCAGCAGGAAGTCTTGGCAGGCGGGGGGGGGGTGGGGTGGGGGGGGGGGGGGGGGGGTGGTCGATGCGCTGGAGGTGTTGCGGAGCTGTGGGTGTGGTTTGGAGTGGAGCTGTGGGTGTGGTTTGGTGTGGGTGTGGTTTGGAGTGGAGGTAGGATGCTTGCTGAGCATTTGTGAGACTCTAGGTTCAGTACTAAACACCACCAATAAAAGCAGGTGGGACTGTGGAGAGTTTGCTAAGTTCCTCTTGGTGCTTCTAGATGACCAGAGAAGGTCGTGCAGGGCAGAGTGGACATTAGGGGATGCTGATGCTAAAGGCATTTTCTGTCCTCACGGCCATGCACGTCTTAGGTGGGCATTTAAGCCAGGGTTTCAGTGTTCTCGGCCATGTGGGAGGTATGGCTGTCCTGATCTCTGCGGTGAGTTGAAAAGTCTTTCCCTCTAAGATGCTGTCGTTCTTTGTAGGTAGCAGAGGCTCAGCGGGCAGAGTTTAGCCCTGCCCAGTTCTCCGGCCCTAAGAAGATCAACCTGAACCACTTGTTAAATTTCACCTTTGAACCCCGTGGCCAGGCAGGTCACTTTGAAGGCAGTGGACATGGCAGCTGGGGGAAAAGAAACAAGTGGGGACACAAGCCTTTCAACAAGGAACTCTTTTTACAGGCCAAGTGAGTACTTCCGCTTCCAGGGCAAAGAGGACATGAAACTGTTTGGATAGTTGGGATTCTGGGAACACACGTCATCTAAACAGTTAGGGAGAAACACAAAGAAGTTTGCTGTTCTTTTTATTCCTGTCACATTTTCAGAGTGAACATTCTGAGTGCTTAGACAGTACAGAGAGTGCTTGCTCTGACTTCTGGGACTAGGAACATATACGGACTCAGCCCTGCTGCTCAGTGCACAGGGAGGAGGTCCTGGGTCCAGGAAGGGGAGAGACCAGAGAGAACAGTTTCCGACTCCTGTGCTCATGTGCCGAGCCCAGCAGAGGAAGAACTGAGGTGCAAACAGAAGTCTTCGCAGGAGAGCACGTCTGGCTGGGCCTCCCTGGGTCAGAGGGCACACTGGACTCCCAGTACTAGGGTTCTTGGCTTTGTGCTGCTCGAACAGTTGTTTCTCAGGCTGTGGAGTGTTAGAGCTGGGGCCGCCATTGTGAGCAGGAAGAGGTAATGCGGTGGTTCCCAGGCTTGGACACTAATCAGCCTGTGGTTTTGATGAAGTGTTCTAATGTTCTAAACAAAGTTAGTTGTCAGTGGGCTGGAGGGGTGGCTCTGAGGTTCAAAGAACTGTTTTCTACAAGACCTAGGTTTGATTCTTAGCACCCACATGGCAGCTCATGGCCATCGGTAGCTTTAGTTCTTTTGCAGCTGGTGCGCAGACATACAAAGGCAAAACAACCAGACACACAAATTTTTGTTAACCTTTATTTTTATTTAACAACAACAACAAAAAAAGGTAGGCAATCTGTTTTGCCAAAGAATTTATTTTAAATTGCACGTTCGAGAGAGTGTGGTTATGCGCACTTGAATGGTGGTGTTGGAGGCAGGCAGACTTGCACTTCCCTGGGAGCTGCAGTCAAAGGCAGCTGGGAGCCCCCTGGCATGAGTGCTAGGGGCCAAACTCTGCAAGGGCAGTGCTTTTTCTTAAAATGCCAACTCCAGCATTTCCTGTGTGTCCCCTATTGTGCATGTGGAGGCCAGAGTTACATTCCACAGCTGTAGAAGACTCATTGCTAGGAGCAGATAAAGATGGGAGCAGGCAGGGACGTGGGCTCTACCCCTCCCTCCCTTCCCCTTTCCGAGTCATTAGATGTTAGGTTGGGCCTTGGGTATAAACTGAAGCCCCACCGTGTAGTTTGATGGGATTGCTCTCAAGTGATTGAGAACAGCTTTCTCCTGCCTTGAGGGTGAGCTGTGTCCATGGGCCAAGGGTTGAGGGAGGAAGTCTCAGTCTGGGTTAACTTTAGTTCAAGGGAGAACAACAGGGAGCTTGTTGGGGCTTGGAAGCAGAAATAGTTTATGGGTTTGGACGTCTGCCTGCTGAGACTGGACTCCTTGCAGAGCCCGGACTCAGAGCTAAGGCTAAGGTCTGAGGGTCATGCCGCCCTATCCTGGCAGCCACGGCTGCTCCTGGCCAGCGCCTGAACTCTAGGTGGGGAACTCCTGGGAGGTCTTGGTGATTCTGACAGACTGCTCTCTACTTGTCTTTTCCTGCTGTTTCTAGCTGCCAATTTGTGGTGTCTGAAGACCAAGATTACACAGCTAACTTTGCTGACCCTGACACCTTAGTCAACTGGGACTTTGTGGAACAAGTGGTGAGTGGCTTGACTAAGTTTTCTAAGTCATTAGAGGAGTGAGTCTTCGCCCTGTAGCTCTTAGCTCTGTTAAACTTGGCTGTGGTTTCTGACTGGCCTTGTGGCACACGTTTCCCTTTGGGATGTGGAAGGCTTTTCTCCAAGGTCACATAAGCATTAGAGCGTGTGCCAGCTCTTTGAGTCTGAGAGGGACTGTGGTGACTCTTCTGAGCAGGCTGAGCTCAGTTACGCGGACAGTCCTTTGTTGGCGGTCCCTCGTCATAATTACTATCAAGTTAGCAGGCATGTGGTGTGTTTTGTGCAAAGCCTCTGCTCTGCTGCGTGCGCTGCTGGGGTCATGAGCCTCTGAGTCTCCTTGCTGGTCCTGTCGCGATGCACATGTGACCTTCAAAATCACAGGCACTCTTGTATGTTATTTTAATTTGACAAATATGGATTCCTCTTATTTTGAAAATTTATATAATCATCCAGGAATGTTAGAGAATACCTTACAAGAAAAAATACTTTGGGCTGGAGAGATGGCTCAGCCATTAAGAGCAGCAACCACATGGTGGCTCACAACCATCTGTAATGGGATCCGATGCTCTCTTCTCCTGTGTCTGAAGAGAGTGACCATGTATTCACATACATAAAATAAATAAATCTTTTTAAGAAAAACCACTTATATATATTGGTTAGAAATATAGACACAAAATGAAGGTCTTCACTATTCAGTTGAAAGTTATCAATAAATTAGATCTGGACTTCTATTATGTTTATTTAAACATTAGTAAATGGGAACATGTGATTTATGTCTTTTTTTCCTTGTAATGTGGAGCCCTCCAAGTGTCTGTTCCCTATCCTGTTGGATTAGCCCACGACTGTGGCTTTCTTACTTTGCTTAAAGCGTGTTCATCCTTTTTCACCTATGTCATTAAACAGGCTTTAAAATACATTTCTTTATCTTTATTGTATGTGCATGAGTGCTTTGCCTGTGTATCTGTGAGTACACTGTGTGCCTGCCTGGTGTCTATGAGGCCAGAAGAGGGCACTAGGTCCCTTGGAACTGCAGTTGCTCTCACTATACAGTCACTGGGAATCAAACCTGGATCCTCTGCAAGAGCAATGTCCTTTTTTCTATTGCCAGGATGAGATATGGTGACTTACAGAACACAGTGTTTAATGGGGGGCGTGTTACAGTTGAGGGAGTGAGTCCATGACCACCATGGAGAGAAGCGTGCCCATGGGCAGGCATGGCACTAGAGCAGCAGCCGAGAGCTCACATGGTGAAACAGCTACTAACAGGCAGGGACAGAGCCAACTCGGAGTTGGGGAGGCCACACCTCCTAATTCTTCTCTTCAGTCCACCAAGTGGGGACCCTTCTCCTTCAGACCCACAAGCAGCAGGCGCTCTTCAGTGCTCAGCGCTTTCTCCCCCATGTCTTCTGTTAACCAGTTTGGTGAAGAAGTGATGAGGGGCCTTTGACCTTCCCGGCCCCGAGTCAGTTCTGAAGGCCGTGATGTTGTGTTGTCGTTGTTCCAGCGCATCTGTAGCCATGAAGTGCCATCTTGCCCAATATGCCTCTACCCACCCACTGCAGCCAAGATAACCCGCTGTGGACACATTTTCTGCTGGGCCTGCATCCTGCACTATCTCTCACTCAGTGAGAGAACCTGGAGCAAATGTCCCATCTGCTACAGCTCTGTGCACAAGAAGGATCTCAAGAGGTAAGTAAGACTGTGAGGTAGGTTGGACCCTGGGATGCTACCTCCTCACTCTGCTTCAGCTAAATGCCTTTGTCCCAGTGTTGTTGCCACAGAGTCTCGACAGTATGTTGTGGGTGACACCATTACGATGCAGCTGATGAAGAGAGAGAAAGGAGTGTTGGTGGCCCTGCCCAAATCCAAGTGGATGAACGTAGACCATCCTATTAGTCTAGGAGGTGAGCATGAGAGGTGAATAACCCTTAGGGATATTGTGTGTACCTTGATACCAGAATTTGTCCCTTGGCTAAGCCAATTTTGGCCTACCTGCATAGTGAGATGTCTCAAAACAAGGGCAGGGGATGTGGCACAGGGGCCCAATGGTTGCCTAGAACACAAAAATATCTGTAGGTTCCACTCCCAGCACTGGTGACAGCAGGAATACAAGGGAGGAACTAGTCATGGGGGTGTACACCTGAGATCCCTGCACTTGGGAGGCTGAGGCAGGAGAATCAGAAGTTCAAGGTCTCCCTTAGCTGCATAACAAGTTGGAGTCAGTTTGGGCTTTATGGGATTCTGTTTTTAAAAAACCAGAGTACTGGGGAAGGAAGGAAGGAAATGGATCATCTGTGATCCTTTCCCTAAATCTTAGTGAGGCCTCCTTAATTCACTCATTCCTCAGAGACTGGGATTGGCTGTGCTTGGTTGACATATGTTGTTGGGTTTGATTTGTTTGAGATGAAGTTTCCCTATGTATGCCTGGCTGTACTGGAACCCCGCTTTGTGACCAAGCTGGTCTTGAACTACCAGAGATCTGCCTGCCTCTTCCTCCCAAGTGCTGGGATTAAAGGCCACCATGCCAGAGCCCCTATTTGTTCTTTTAAAAACTAGAACAGAGGGTGGATGGATGATGCCAGGTCTGTTCTTAGAATCTGCCTTCCTGACCATTTCCTACAGTTAGACCTATGGGCCAACACCATGGTCTGTCTCATTAGTGAACATTAGTGAACATGGTCTCATTAGTGAACATGTGGCTGTGATTTCTTCTGGCTTCTTAGGCTCTTTGAACTAACCCAGCCTAAGATAATTGTTCTATTTCCTGGAGGTTGTACTGTTAGTCCCATTTTTTTTGCCTAGGACTGAGGTGTGTGTGTGTGAGACAGTTGTGTTTCCTGAGGGCCCCCACCCGCAGCGGTGTGTGACCCACTGGCTTTCTCGTAGACGAGCAGCACAGCCAGTACTCCAAGCTGCTGCTGGCCTCTAAGGAGCAGGTGCTGCACCGGGTGGTTCTGGAGGAGAAAGTCGCGCTGGAGCAGCAGCTTGCCGAGGAGAAGCACACTCCTGAGTCCTGCTTTATTGAGGCTGCTCTCCAGGAGGTCAAGGTAAGTGCACTGGGAACTGAAAACTGACTTCCTTAGCCCTGGGGAGGGGCTGAGAGCCGATTAAGTGGTGGTGGGAAGGAGGGGATGGTGTGGAGAGCTCTCAGACTCGGTGAGGCAAAAGCAACAGCTCAGAATGACTTTTTGACTCACTGTAACTGTGGGGTTTCTTTCTTTTTTAAAGATTTACTTTATTTATATGAGTACACGTAGCTATCCTTAGATGCACCAGAAGAGGGCATTGGATCCCATTACAGATGGTTGTGAGCCACCATGTGGTTGCTGGGAATTGAACTCAGGACCTCTGGAAGAGCAGTCAGTGCTCTTAACCACTGAGCCATCTCTCCAGCCCAACTGTGGGGTTTCTAGTTGAGCTGTATTCTTAGTTATTTAAGCAAGGTAATCTTTTTACTTGTCTAGAGCATACTTTAGTTTTCAAGGTGTTTGGGGAAACACTGGGGAGAGTGTTACGGTTTGCCCATCAGGTCTTAGCAACACTTACTGAAGGTTTCAGAGTAAGTAGAATTAGTCAAGGAAGGAATTGAGTAGCTCCTGTGTCCTCTGCATCAGGGATTCTTAAGCTTGAGCCACTGCTTGTCCTTCAAACTGAGTCCGTTTTGGTCTTTTTTTCTGGTGGCCTTAGATTCGGGAAGAAGCTCTGTCAGGAGTGGCTGGAGGCAGAGCGGAGGTCACTGGTGTTGTGACTGCTCTGGAACAACTGGTGCTGATGGCTCCCCTGGCCAAGGAGTCTGCTTTTCAACCCAGGAAGGTTAGTGTGCCTGTCACAACAAAGTGATTTGTTCAGATGCCACTGTGAGGGTGGTGCTGTTGTGAAGAAGAGGTGGTGACTTGGCCGTGTTCTTATGACTAGATCTGTCACCTTTTCCAGGGGTAATGACCAGGAGAGCTCAGGTCACTACCGAGGGAAGATAGGCTGTCTCTGCCACATCGCTCCATGAACCAGGACATGGGACTTTCCTTTTTTTTTTTTTTTTTTTTCTTTTTTTCGGAGCTGGGGACCGAACCCAGGGCCTTGCGCTTGCTAGGCCAGTGCTCTACCACTGAGCTAAATCCCCAACCCCAACACGGGACTTTCTATTGACCTAGGTTTGTTCCAACAGGGTGTGCTAGAGTATCTGTCTGCTTTTGATGAAGAAGCTGCACAAGTTTGTTCTCTGGACCCCCCTGGTCCTCTCGCTCTCCCTTTGGTAGAAGAGGAGGAAGCAGTGTCTGAGCCAGAAGCCTGTGAGGACTTAATAGCTGATGACAGTCTTGGAGAGGGGACCGTCTGTGCCGAGTTGAGCCAGGAGGAGCCCATCGCTAAGCCAGGCTTCACACAGCTGAGCAGCTCTCCCTGTTACTACTTCTACCAAGGTGAGTCCCTGAGGAAGAGACCAGGCTTCGGTCTCAGGTATTTGAAGGGGATGCAAGGGTATCTTTGCTAGGTCCTGGGGCTTGGCTCCCAGCTTTCCAGCAGCAAGTGGGAATGGCGGGCTGAGCTGGGAGAGCCATGCTGAAGGCTGCCCAGGCTTGTTGATAGAGCTCTTGTCTTTAGCGGAGGATGGACAGCACATGTTCCTGCACCCTGTCAACGTGCGCTGCCTTGTGCGGGAGTATGGCAGCCTGGAGCAGAGCCCGGAGAAGATCTCAGCAACCGTGGTAGAGATTGCTGGGTATTCCATGTCTGAGGTGAGACTTTATAGAGAACAGTGTGTGTTGTTAACATGGTGTCTTTGGGGCAGGTCTCACCAGAGTGAGGAAGGCTGCAGGGAGAGGCCCTCGATGTGCTCCTTTGGTGTGGTTCATCTCTTTGTTTGTTTATGAGTCAGGGCCTACGTACGTAGCCCTGGCTGTCCTGCAGCTTGCTCTGTAGACCAGGCGGGCCTCAAATTCTGAGATGTACCACTGTGCTAGACTACTACGTGGCTTTTGAGGTACTTTCTCATGCAGCCTAGGCTGTTGAAACAAGGATGCCTAAACCTCTGGTCCTCCTCTGAGCCTCAGAACTGCTCAGGTGTGTTTCCGATTGTTTTTTAGTTTATTGTAATCCTGAGTAATAGCTCCACTTTTCCTTCCTTCTAGCATTACTGTTGGCTCTGTTAGTGGCTCCCAGTTTCAGCAAGTACTCTCTCCCTGTTCTGAGTATGGGTCTAGACAGTTAGAAATAGTGGGCAGCTTTAGGTCATCTGTTCCAGGTTGTGAAAGGCTCCTGTCTTTGGCGGATGTCTGAAGTGTAGGTTGCACAGGGTCAGGCTTTCCACAGTAGTAGCAGCAGCGCTGCCCATTTAGTCCTGGTGCTGAGTGTGTGCTGTTGGGATCCTTTGCTCTTGAGTAGCTGAGCATCGGTTCTGTTTGTAGGATGTTCGACAGCGTCACAGGTATCTCTCTCACTTGCCACTCACCTGTGAGTTCAGCATCTGTGAACTGGCTCTGCAGCCTCCTGTGGTCTCTAAGGAAACCCTAGAGATGTTCTCAGGTAAGAAAACCCCATTTTCCTTCACTGTACGTGGAACCCAGTGTGGGAGGAGGGGCTTGAGTTGTTCCTGAAACACTTGAGGCATCCATCTGGTCTGCTGTCCCTCTCACTGGTTTAGCCATAGCCATCTAGTTGATGGTGGCTGATGGTCTTTCTTACGACTTGACCACTTGTCCGACCCACAGATGACATTGAGAAAAGGAAGCGTCAGCGCCAAAAGAAGGCTCGCGAGGAGCGGCGCCGAGAGCGCAGAATTGAACTGGAGGAGAACAAGAGACAGGGCAGGTGTAAGTTCTGAGCTCTCCCCTTTGCTTGCTTGGCCTTGTGTGGTTCTGTGTGGCTCCTTGCCTACGCCCTGCTCTACCAGTTGTTTTCGCTTGTGTGCACCATGGCTCGGCTCCCGGTGACAGGCCTTTGTTTCATGGTAGGGAATTAGAGGCTGTCTTAGACCTGACCTGCTCATCACAGTGTGCCAGGGGAAACATACAGGATTCAGGCGGGGGAGAGAGAGTTCTGCTGAGCAGGGAGCAGTTTCTGATTTGACTCCAGAATCAGTCACTAAATAAATCCAGGGGATTAGTGTGACTCAAGAGCATGGGTATCCACTAGAAAATTAGGACTCAAGCTGGGCCTGGGCCTGAGGAGACCCATGTGGGAAGAAAGTCAGAAGAAAGCAAGGCTTGGTGCTTGGCTGGTAGGACTTGGTTCGGTCCATGTAGAATGGTGACATAGCTTGCTCTGGTTACGGTGACTGAGGACTCTAGAGCTTCAGCTTCTAGAGCTCTGTAGCTGACACACACCCTAACTTTGAGAAAACAAACGCCGCAAGAAAAGTTTGTGAGACAATAGCTCACTGTTAACCTGGCTGACCTTGAGCTGTCTGCCTTCCTCCTAGTGGTGAAGTTATGTGTTCGCACAACGTCCAGTCTTTGGGAGGGGAGGGTCCTGACTGACAGAGTGTAGGCTGTTCTTACTGCTTGAGCCTCCAGCTAGCTGATCACTGTATAAAGCAGAGACAGACGGAGACTCAGAGAGCTGTCAGGCCCTCCAGACTCCTCTTAGAAAATAGCAGCAGCTCCGTAAATAAACCGTCACTGCCTTTGCTTTGCAGATCCCGAGGTCCACATTCCCCTCGAGAACCTTCAGCAGTTTCCTGCCTTCAATTCCTACACCTGTTCCTCTGATTCTGCTTTGGGACCCACCAGCACCGAGGGCCACGGGGCCCTATCCCTGTCTCCTCTGAGCAGAAGTCCAGGTTCCCATGCAGGTAAATAGTTGCTGTGTGATGAATTCTACTAGTTAGGGCTCTAATCTGATTTAATTTTTAAATTTTATATGTAAGAGTTTTTGCCTGTATGTATGTATGTATGTATGTATGTATGTATGTATGTATGTGTACCACATACATGCCTGGCACTCTTAGAGGTCAGAAGGTGGTGTCCAACCTCTTGGAATTGGAGTTAATGGATGCTGGGAACCAAACTCAAGTCAGTCTGCAAAGAAGCGTAAGTGCTCTTAACCATGGGCCTTGACCTTAAGCAAACTCCCAGTGTCTGAATTCACAGCTCTGACCAAGCTGGCACATTGCGGTATTTAAATAAAGAACTTTTAGTCGTAAGCCACATTAGATTCCTACTGTTTGGTTCCCCTTTCCCGTTGGTTGTACTGACTTCTTAGACCTTGCAGCTCTGTAAAACTTGCATCATTTTTCTGACTCATCTGTTTTGTTTTTTCTTTTCTTAGTCCCATGTTTAATATTTATAGTGTCCTTACATAACATTGATTGTAATCTGTAGGGGTAAAAGTCAGACTTACTGAGTACACAGTATGGAAATGGCTTAGTTAGAACTTTATAGGTTGGGCATGGACCATCTGTTAAGGCACGCTGGGCCTTTGACATGCATGGCATCAGTGAGAATGGCCCTGCAGACTTGTCTAGAGACAGGCCAGTCCTATGGAGGCATTCTCTCAGTGGAATTAAGATTCCTTCTAAGTAGATGACCTTAGTTTGTGTGAAGTTGACATAAAAACTAGCCAGCGCAGACCCTGAGACTAATAGCACTCAGGAACTTCAGTGGCAGGGACTGCGGCTAGAGCTTGGTTCTTAGACTGTGTGGCCATGGTGCTCTCCCAGTTAACTGGGAGGAAGGAAGCTGCTGTATGAAGAGTGCTGTGGGTCACAGCTACACCATGGGGCAGAGCTCTCACTCTGCTAGCTTTAGTTTGTTTAGCAACTGGATTTCTAAGGTAAGAATAGTTAATTCTTTCTCAGTGAAAGTGTCAGATAGCGTTGGATTAGAGAGGACAGGCCTAGCGGTGCCTGACTGATGTGTGGGATGCTTTCAGCTGCAGGTGAGAAAGGATGGACCGCTTCGCTACCGAGGACTCTAGAGGACGACAGACCCTATGTGTCTAGAATCCTGACTGCCAGGGCAGAGTGGCCATTACAGTGACCTGCAGTTTTTTATTGAAGTTGTGCATCCACATAAAACCAGTCCATGGCAAACACCTAGCTAGCCTTTTTGTTTTACTTCTTAGACAGTCTCGCTGTATCACTCCAACTGGCTGTGAACTCACTGATGCACCTGCCTCAGCCTCCCACGTACTAGGATTACAGTCATGAGCCACCCTACCTTGAGAGCCAGCCTTTGTGGGAGGTGCAGCATTTCCTGAGGAAGGGCTGTCTTGTGTGGTTGCATCCCAGTGTTAAGAGTAGCTCTGAGAAGCCTCCTCTGTTCGCTGGTGTAGGCAGTGCCTGTGCTCTTGTGTAAGAACACAGCAGGATTCATCTTTGAACCAAGGGTTGCTTTTCTTTTACAGGGAAGTTAGTGGCAGTTATCCAGACCTGATTCCTTCCCCTCCCCATCCCTTTCCCCTCCCTGTCTGAGGCAAAGCCTCACTCAGAAGCCGCAGTGGTCTGGAACTCACTCTATAGCCGCAGTGGTCCTAGGCAGCTGCCAGCATGCCTGGCTCTCATGGCTGTTTCTCATGAAAAGGATACTCCATTTTTTGGAACCCTACTCATGTAATCAGGTCTCTGATTTCCTTTCAGACTTTCTGCTGACCCCTCTGTCACCCACTGCCAGTCAGGGCAGTCCCTCCTTCTGCGTTGGGAGTCTGGAAGAAGACTCTCCCTTCCTTTCCTTTGCCCAGGTAAATCTTTTGCTTGAGAAGCAGCTTGCGTGAGCTCTGCTGCTTGTCTGGGAACCTCTTTCAGGGATTGGTGTCTCTCACCCTAGTGCAGGGAGACAGAGTCATCCGCTGGGTGAGAACTGGCTACTGACTAGAGAGGGAGGGCAGCTAGAGCCAGCTATTGGCCTGCATATGCGCGGTGCTGAGAGCTTTTCTCAAGAGCAAAGCTCATGGAAGCAGTTGACAATTCAAGTCTTACGTATTTAAGATCATTAGGTTCTTATAAAACGGACAGTGTTCTGGGTAAGGGCTGTAACAGTTAATCTCTGTAAGTGCTGTGTGCTAACCGATGTGCTACTGGAGCATCCTGTATCAGTTCATCCCAACTGGTTCTAGGCTCTTGGGTGTCTCATGACTAGTGTCAGATTAAACACCGAAAATATTTCTTGGAGAATAAATATTGGTGATGCATTTGAACACCAGCACCATCTTCAGATTTTAGGACTGTAGGAGAATGACCACAGGGAAGATGACAGAGGTAATCTGATAAAGGCAGAGGGGCAGGCTAAAGCCCCAGTACTGAAGAGGTGGGCAGAGGAGGATGAGGTCTTCAACAGAAGACCCTGCCCCAAAATAAGAACTTCTGTCCCCTCAACCAGAAAAGGTTACCCAGTGAAACCCACACCTTATAGCACAGCACAGTTCATCTTGAATAATGTGTTTGACTTTGGGACATAGGCTCAGTCTTAAATAATGTGTTTGACTTTGGGACATAGGCTCAGGGTCAGGCAGGCCTGCTTGCCACCATGTGAGGTGGGGCAGGGCAGGGAGGGATCGTCTGCACTTACTTTAGTGCAGTAGTCCATGCCTACTCAGGCTACAGAAACAAGAGAACAAATTGTGGTAGGAGTTGTACAGCATATGTAGCAGACGAAACGTACAGTAGAGCTGGCTTTGACCATGTGAAATTGAAGGCCATTCCTTTGAGGGCCGAGGGACTGTTCTGATTTCCCTGTGTACAGAGAGTAACTGGGCCCCGACTTAGTGCTGCACTTGAGGCAAGACCCGAGGAGGGGGGTGGGCAAAAAGCACTGTAGGGCCTTTCAGAGGAGGGGCTCCTCGCGCCATTGGCTTTTTAAACTGGAAGGTGGGCTGCCTGTGATAGCAAACTCCTTTAATCCTAGAGCTCGGGAGGCAGAACCAGGCAGGTTTTTGTGAGTTTGAGGCCAGTCTGGTATACAGTGAGTTCCTTGACAGCCAGAGCTATCTATGCAAGGAGATTTACCCCCACCCCAGACGGTTAAAAAAAATCAAAACAAAGCCCCTGGAAGGCACTGTGTGTGCCTATTCTACATTTTGTCTTTAATATTTTTGTGTTTGGAGATAAGGTCTCTATGCCTATATTCTAAAACTCATATTGTCCTGACTGATCTTGAATTGTGGGCAATCTTCCTGCCTCAGCCTCCCAAATACCGTGGTTATTGGTGTGAAGGTTGATGTATTTTAGGTCCCTTGAGATGGGCAGGGAAGAACATCAGAGCAAGTGTTCCTAACACTGTCCTTCATGTCCCTCACAACTTCCCAGAGTGTAGCAGCGTCCTTGCGTGCACTGCTGTCATCAGTCATGGTGGAGACATGACAAACTGTACGGAGAGCATGGCAGCCTGTAAGGGGCTGTGAGTGTTTGGGAAGGACGTTTGGTCAGACATTTACATTCTTCCTTCTGTCCCACTTGGCAGATGCTGAGGGTTGGCAAAGCAAAAGCAGACGGGTGGCCCAAAGCTGCTCCAAAGAAAGGTGAGAGGGCAGGAAAGGGTGGAGCTGGACCTCCCTTCCACTAACAGCTCTACAGTGTCACTCTCCTGTTTCTTAGACGACAATAGCCTGGCTCCTCCCGCCCCGGTGGACAGCGATGGGGAGAGTGACAATTCTGACCGTGTTCCTGTGCCCAGTTTCCAAAATTCCTTCAGCCAAGCTATCGAAGCCGCCTTCATGAAATTGGACACACCAGCTACTTCAGACCCCCTCTCTGGTAAGGGCAGGAAACTCACTGAGCTCAGGCCTAGCCACATGTGCTGCTGGGCTGGTGGCAGGTAGTGTCAGATGAGACTTATTTTCCACCCCAGGTTAATTCTTGAGGTCCAAAAGCGGAATTCTGAGGCGCTCTTTGTTCTGTGCACGAGTGTTTGCCTGTGTTATGTATATGTACCATGTATGTGTTTGAGCTCAAAAGGGTCAAGTCTCCGGAAGTGGAATTAACAGAGGTGGTGAGCTACCTGTGGGTGCGGGGAATCAAACCTGAGTCCTCTGTAAGAGCAACAGATGCTTTAAAACCACTGGGCCATCTCTCCAGACTGTTCACCTCAGTGCCCATAGTCCATTGCTCACTCTTGTCAGGGTCATGGTTGGCAGGGTAGGCTAAGTCTCTCTCACTGTTTCCCCTCAGAAGACAGAGGAGGGAGGAAGAGGAAGAGGCAGAAGCAGAAGCTGCTGTTCAGCACCTCGGTCGTCCACACCAAGTGACTACTGCCCAGGCGCCTTCTCCATCGGGTTTCTTCTGTGCTTTGGTTTGCTGCTGCTGTAATTTTTAAGTGTTTGAGTTTGAACAGATTGATTAGCTTGGGGCGGGGGGAGGGGCTTTCCACAAAGTGAGGGAACCAAGAAAATTTTAAATACAGTGTATTTTCCAGCTTCCCTCTTTACACCAAAATAAAGTATTGACACTCACATGAGACGCCTCCCTGACGAACTTGGTTCATTTATACATTAGCCCTTTTGACTCAGATGCTCATTTCCTCAACCCAAAATGAGCTTGAGTAGTGCATTCAATGTTCTCTGGAGCAGGCCAAACCACTGGTATAGCACTACTCTGCTCAGCATCCTGTTTGTGGGCTTCCTAGCTTGTCCCGACCATTGTACAATTGTCTTTTTAAAATATGGGAGTTTTTCTCCTGGTAAGTGGCTGCATGTGGCCAGATCTCACTCAGCTGGCCACTTAGTCCAGGGTAACCTGTCCTCCACACTTGAATATGTGAGGAGGGAGGGAGGTTGTACCTGTTGAATCTGCTTCTTACCTAGAGTCTGGCCCTTTCACAACCCCTCACAGTTTTTAAAAAGAAAAAAGAAAAAGAAAACTTTAAAAAAGGCGTCCAAAACAGGTATTTGTGTGTGTGTGTGTGTCTGTTGGAACCCTGCAATTAGAGTCACTTTTATATTTATTTGTGAGCCTCCCTGTGGGAGCTGGACACTGAACCCAGGTCCTCAGCCCGTGCTCTGAATCGGGAGCCCTCTCCCTGGCTCCTGAGCCTGACTTGTTTTAAGTTTAAAGGAGACAAAGAGTGAATTGGCAACCATGCAGAGCATGGCGGGCAGAGAGGCAGCTGGCAGCTTACATCTGACCCACAAGGAGGAGGCAGAGAGAGCTAACTGGGAATGATATGGGCTTTTGAAACCTCGAAGTCTCCCCACCCCACAAACACAAAATAACACACTGCCTTCAACAAGGCTATACCTCCCAATCCTTCCAACTGGGGACCAAAGTATTTAGATAGACGGGCACTCATTCACATCAGCACATCGCCCACACACTCGGATTGCAGTCATGCCTCATGGGGCTAGCTGAAAGCCAGTCCTTGTCAGTCACCTGAGCAAAGGTGAACTGGGGACCCTGGTATGTGCTGTCCTAGGACACTACTAACTAACCCTAGATTACTTAAGTGTAACTGGTGGTTCACCAGTATTTCTGCTTTACTCGAGCCCGCCCCACCCCCAACACTTTCTGTCCTGGACTCTGTAGACCAGGCTGGCCCCAAACTCAGAGATCTGCCTGCTCCTGCCTCCCATGTGCTAGGATTGAGGGCTTGTGCCACCAAGCCCAGATTTGCATGAGTTCTCTTATTAGGGGTCTAGGAATATTTAAAACTCACCCAGTACCACACACGGAGCACATTCAAGGCAAGTGCTATAGAGGAGAGACCTTGGCCGACCGTCGACTGTGGAAGCATTTGAGGTTTAAGAATGATGCCCTGGAAGCCAAGAGTGTTTATTCCACCCAGGAGCTAAGCAACTACCTACAAAATGTGTGCGCAGAGCCTTTACAACCATGGGTGGAAGGTAAGGCAGCGAGGCCTCCACTTCAAGCTGGTCACCTGTGCTCCGGTTGTCAGTCACTGCACTGGTGAACCGTGGCCTGCTGCTGCCACCTCCTGTGACTGTGTTCCACCAGTGAGCCTGGTCACTCCATTGCCTCTGCAGCCTCCTCCCCAGCACTGTCCGAAAGCTCTTCAACCGACTCTCTGTCCAGCAGACAGCTTCTTGAGACAGACTTCTTAATGGCTTCCCGCTCTCCTGCGGCAAAGGAAGATGCCCTTGGCATCATGTCACCCCCTGAGCCTCCGTCACTGCTGCACTGGCCTGGCATTGCTTACCTTCATCCGTGCAGTTCTGCAACAAGACCAACAGCTGTCTCCTGTTGTACTGAATCAGGAACTTCTGACAGGTTCTAATGGTACCTGGCACAGGAGAGAGCCTTCGTGGACAACAGCTTGTGGAAACGTTACTATCTTTCTGGGGATGGGTGGTGGGAGGAACATCTTGTTCTCACTGGAGAGCAGGAAGACCCACCCACCTGGCAACTGCTCTGAACCTGTTACTCCCTGACAACAGCCACCACACATACCTCCCACATGTAATGTGTTGAAGAAGCACGGGTAACGGTGTCCTTTGTTCTCCAAACACGTGATGAAAGGAAGAGCTGACCACACGAGCTGGTAGAAATCCTTTCGGCATCGAAGCAGCACTACTCCAGTGTAAGCATTGAGGTATCTAACTACAGGAGGAAAGGGAAATTGGAGACAACCCCCACCCCATTCAGAGTTTTTAAAAAAAAAAAAAAAACCCTATCATAGGCAAATGTCACATGGGAGGACCCATCACAGTAAAGATTTTAATCTTGTGATGTTTTGCTTTTGCATGTATGTATTTGCACATGTGTGCCTGGTGTCATCCTCTGGAACCGGAGTTGCCAATTATTTCAGATACTTAAGAGCTCCCTGTGCTGGGAATGGAATCCAGGCTCTCTGAAAGACCAGCAGGCGCTCTTAATCACTGAGCGCTCTTTATCACTGAGCGCTCTGTCCAGCACCACCTAACAAACACTTTGTTTTTGTTGTCTGTCTGCTTCTAGTTAAGCCATCCTGACTGGCCTGGAACCTGCCTCTGCTCCCTGGGGACGATGCTAGGGTAAAAGCATGGGGCACGGTGCCCAGCTTGAAAAGGGAAAACTTCCACTATCAGGTAGTCGCTAGGCATTCGCGTCAATGAATGGAAAGGGCAGGTCTATCGTTATTAAAATCCTAGCCGGGAAGACACCTGTCATAACAACGGGGTTCTGTAGGCCCCCTTCCGGTAGTCTCACCCAAACAAGAAAGCTTTGTGGTTTTCTGTAGGTTTGACTCTACATAATTAAGTGTGCTTGCGGTAGAAGGAGCTAAGCTAAGTGGCATTCGGGAAAAAAACAGGCTTTCATCCCGCGTTTCCATGGGAATTACTGTGTAGTCTGTTCGCCGTTGAAACTTTAAAGGGTAATTTTGACATTTTAAAACGTGGTAACGTAACCTGTCAAAATTCCTCTTAGGAATTCTACGTGGCTACCTTCACTTAGCCTAGTGAATTCAACAACAACACCCCCCACTAATACGGGCAGTAACTCCCTCCGGCACACACCCGGGCTGGGTATTGAACTTTTTGCCTCGTCCCATCATCGCGTGACCGGCATTTTCTGCTCTGTTTTGAACTCGCCGCACTCTTGCTTTTCTAGAACCCTCCGCTCTCGTACAAAACGCGGCACATGGCCCGGGCCTTCCCCCGCAAAGCGCGCCCCGCACCCCACCTGCGGCGCCCTCGCACCTGCAAAGCCCACGGAGCAGGCGGCGGCGCCGAAGGCCCCGTGCACTCGGGCGATCGTGTCGCGGACGAGCCCGCCCAGCACGCGGTCGTCCAGGCTCAGGCGGCAGCGCGGATCCTCCGACACCAGCTCGCACAGAAGGTACCTGCAGGGGACGGCGGGGTGAGCGCGGCACGGCACGCGGGCACGGCGCGGGGAACGCACACCGAGGGCGCTGCTTACCTGTGCTTGAACCGCACCATGGCGTCCGCGCCGGATGCGGGAGGAAGGCGGGACTAGGCTCCAACAGGCCGAGAGCCCTGTCAATCTCCACGCTCCGCCTCTCGTGGCGAGCGTAAGAGCGCATGCGTCCGCTGCAGGCAGGCGCTGGGGATTTTGCGCTCAAGTTCTGTGTGTACTTTGGGTCTTCCAGTGAACGTTTGAGGACATCCTTGCACTTAAAGCCCGAGAGTGTCACGGGAATTGGGACCTGAAAAAAACCAGGGCAGAAGTTTTACCATACAGCCAAATACGCTAATTCTTTGAGAGGATTTTGACAGTTTTGTGGAGGTGAGTTTTGTCAAGTGGTTTGCAAAAACAATATAGTACCCTTCCTCTCTTCTTTGTCTTCTTTTCCACAAGCTAACCCCAGACTGTGTAGCCAAGAACGACCCGGAACTTCTGTAGCCCTGCCTTTTCCTACCAAGCGCTAGAATTACCAATGCACTCCACTACACCCAGCCCTCTTTGTTGTCTGTTAAGAATAGAGAATTAGGTTTTTTAATGCGTTTTTTAACCCATTAATTTCAATATCTTTGTGTAATTGTTTTTGTTGTTGTTGTTGTTGGGGCTTTGTTACAGGGTTTCTTTCTGTAGCCCTGGGTGTCCTGGAACCAGCTCGGTAGACTAGGCTGGCCGGGAGATCTGCCTGCCTCAGCCTCCCAAGGGCTGGGACTACAGGCGTGTACCACAGACGTGTACCACCGTACGCGGTACACTTCACTGATCTTGTACATTAAGCACATATTCTTAATGATGCGACTGAATAATGTGGATTTGTGCGACCAGCGCCCTATTAAGATGTAGATAAGGGGTTGGGGATTTAGCTCAGCGGTAGAGTGCTTGTCTAGCAAGCGCAAGGCCCTGGGTTCGATCCCCAGCTCCGAAAAAAAAAAAAGATGTAGATAAGCTTCAGGGCTCCCTGAATTCCCAGGCCCTTGGCAAAGCCTTTAGTGAGAAGGAGCCATCATTCCCATTTCTGTAGAGATAGGTTTTGCAAGGTCGAGGCCTGGACATATATATTTTGCAGCATACCTGCGCCATGCAACATGCCCGTAAGTCTGCTGCTTCACTCTCTTTTCCTGTCGCCGGTGCTGCTACAGACAGTCCTCGTGCACTCGGTATTGCCATGTTTAAATGCGCCACTAAGGCGGTCAGGATCGATAGACCTCATATACATTGTCTACAGATTTTCTTGTTATCCTGGGTTTCTTGGGGCCAGGCTTTGTAGCAGGGTAGTTTTTAAAAATTGGACTTATTTTATCTGCTGTAGAAATGTAGATGTGTGTACTCGCCAGCCCCAAGACTTATTTCATAGCTGACTATCTGCAAGATCCGAGATCTCAGTCTTCTCCTGGCCCAAAACAGCTTTAGGGGACCACAGATCTCCATTGCCCACCACCAGAGTCCTCCTAGACCGGTAGGGGGTGCCAGAGGCCCACGGTGTGCGAGAGCTCGCCAGGCTCCCGCTTCCCTAAAAATAGTATCAGTCTCTGGATCCTAATCCTGTGCCCATTTTATAGATACGGTACAGGTTCAGAATTTAACCTTGCAAGATTTGCCTCCAAAGTCCCAGCTCGGGTCCACTCCGGTGCTCACTTGCCTACCTTTGAGTAATGTAGCCACAGCCGTGGGTTCGGATCCCCTGTCCTGTACTCTGGTCCGGTGCTGTCAGGGACGACACCGCGTCTCTAGAGCTCAGCTTTCCCTTTTAGTTCCGATTATTAGGAATTATTAGGATGGTGGTGTAGGTGGAATTGCATTGGCACGGGCGGGCGAGGTGAGGGCCTAGTAAACAAACGGCGGCGAGTGGCCGCCACCCAGAGGAAGCACTCGGATCCGGGGCAGCCGGGCGGTGCGGGCCAGACGCCTCCCGGTGGGCCGGCGGCGGCTCAGCCTCTCCCGGTGGTAATTAGCCCCCGCCCTCGGCTCCGCCAGCCTCTAATTACAGGTGTCCTAATGAGGCCGGCGGCTGTTTGCAATCACCCGGGTCCCCGCCGCGCGGGGGCGGGAGCCGTGGGCCGGCGTCAGGCGGAGGAAGGGGCTGAGGCTTAGAGAGGCGGACGCACGCACGCAGTCAGGCAGGCATGACTCACAGGGGGATGGAGCCTAATCCCCGCTGAGCCCAAACCCGTTCGCCGCGGCCGAGCCCATTCATCACCCACCGTCCGCATCCTGGGGTGGTGTCGCTTACTAACTATTATTACCGTGGGTCTGGAAAAACCAGGTCAGATGGTCAGATGTGCGTGGGTCGGGTCAGGGTGAGTGGAGCTTGGGTTCCCTCCTCTTCGGGTTTGCCATTCTCTACTCAAAAGCTGGCCCTTGGGTCAACCACAGAACCAAAAGTTTAGCTCCGCAAAGCCTTCTAAAAAAAACCTATTCACGGGGTTGGGGATTTAGCTCAGTGGTAGAGCGCTTGCCTAGCAAGCGCAAGGCCCTGGGTTCGGTCCCCAGCTCCGAAAAATAGAAAAAAAAAAAAAAACCTATTCAATGGAACCGCCATCAGACTAGAAGTTTGGATAACGCCTTAGGAAAGCTTGGGATAGTTGCTAAAATGGTCAATTAGGGCTCAGGTGAGATGGTGGGGAAGGGGGCTTGCCGGCGAGTCTAAAGATCTGCGTTGGATCTCAGAGACTGGCATAGTGGATGTCCTAGAAAGTTGTCCTCTAACCTCCACCTGTGGACACGTGCCTCCTCCTACAGAAACGTAATGACATGGAGGCGGCCAGGGGCAGCGACAAAGGTGTGTGCGCCTTCCCTGAGCCTTGGCTCACCCTTGTCTTCTTTGAGATAGGGTCTCCCTGGCTGGCCTGAGCAGCACTGTGTAGATCCTGTTATCCTGAAACTCACAGAGGTCCTCCCCTCTCTGCCTCCCGAGGGCCGGAATGAGAGGCATGAAGTACTAAGCTACTAGGCCCAGCTTTCGGGTGCTTTTATTTTGAGGTGCTGGGGGATGTGTTGTGGGTGCTTAGGCAAGTGCTCTGCTGCCAAGGGACACCCCCAGCCCTGATGTTTTCCCAGGCGCGTTGGCATCCGGGGAGTCTTAGAGTCTAGATGCTGCAGCCACGCGGGATGCTGGCCCAGGACGCTTGAACCTGCTTGGTAGTTTTCCCAGCAGCCACTGCTCTGTGCCTCTAACTGTATCCTTAAGACTATTAACTAGTTTTTTTCTTGCTTTTTTTGTTTTTTAATTTAAAAAATGTTTATTTGCGTCGGCGTTCCTTCTCCAGGTGAGTGAGCGTGAGAATCCCTAGAGCTGGAATTGCAGACAGTTGGGAGCCGCCATGTGAACGCTGGGATTTAACTCGGGTCCTCTGGAAGAGCAGCCAGTGCTCTAAACCGCTGAGCCATCTCTCCAGCCCCGTTTGGGAATGGAGACAATTTAAGTAAAGTCGAAGTTTCTATTTGCTTGGCCAGGGGCCTGGAGAGCCACTGTATGGAGAAGGCTAGAGCACATTTCCTTCCTGAACGCCCTCTGCATCTTGTTGCCTAGTTCTCTCAGCCTGGGGACATCTCTCCTGGCTTTGGGCAACGTTCATTCCTCAAATAAATATGAGGTCCCAAGTGCAGCAATCTTTGCTTTAGTGCTTCTTCTGCACCTGGACTTTATATAAGCCACAGAGGGTTTTTTTGGTTTGTGTGTGTGTGTGTGTGTGTGTGTGTGTGTGTGTGTGTGTTTTGCCCTCTTGTCTACAGATGTACCACATGCATGCAGTACCTGTGGAGGCCAGAAGAGGGCGTGAGTTCCCATGGAACTGGAGTTAGAGATGGCTGTCAGCCACCGCAGGGACAGAACCAGGATCCTCTAGACCAGCAGCTGGCATTCTTAACCACTGAGCAGTCTCTCCAACCCCCATACAATGATTGTTATCTACATCCCTTTCTCCAAGGACAAAGTGAACAAAAATGACCTTTATTTGACCTGGCAAAAGGCACCTCAGAGTCTCTTAGAAAGACTGGGTCTGTGTGTGTGCATGTGCGCATGTGCATCTAACCATCAGAACCACCTTATAAGGTGTGTAGTTGATATTTCTCCTCTTTTACGAACATTTGCTTGTTCAGCTGCACACAGGCAAGGGCTCAGGAGTAGCATTTGGACCAGGTGGAGGGTTTTTTTTTGTTTTGGGTTTTGTTGTTGTTTTAAGGGAGCAGTTGGGACAAGGTCCTGGGTGGCCTCAATCTCACAGAGACCTGCCTGCTTCAACTTCTCCTGTCAGTCCTGGGATCAAAGGCCTGTACGGACACCCCCGACTTCAGATAGTGTATTCGCTACAATCCACATAGCTTTCTTGTCTTTATTTGCATGGGAAATTTCCAGAAGGTGACACAAGAAAGCTGTCGATGGTAGCTGTCTCTGGGGAGAGAAATTAGAAGTGTTAAGTAGGAAGAGAGATTCACTTTTTATCCTGTGACTTTTTTTTTTTTTTTTTTTTTTTGACAGTCAGTCTCCTGTAGCCCAGGCTGTCCTTGAATTTTCTGTGCAGCCAGGATGGTGTGGAGCCCTGACCATCCTGCCTTACCTGAGTGGAAGGATCACCGTGTATGTAGCAATGTACTTTGTTTTATGCGGTGCTGGGGATTGAACCCAGGCTTCCTGCACACTAGTCAAGAACTCTGCATCCTTCTCAGTCACCCCTGACTCCCCCTTAGCTGGGAACAGGGTCTCACAGGGAGTAGTAGCTCAGGCTAGCCTACAACTCTCGTTTTAATACAATATCTCAATGGCATAAACCAGGCTGGTCTGGAATGCCCCAGACTTGGGGTGATTACTCTGCTTCTCCCTAGGATTACAGAAAGGAGCCCTTATGTTCAACTGCCATGTGGCCTTCTGTAGCAATTCCTTTGATCTCCCCCTCCCCATTCCTATGTTGAAATCCTAACTTCATCATGATATGAGGAGAGGGGGCGCTTTGAAGGTGACTTGGAAATAGGTTAGGAGACTGAGATCCTCATGAATGGAAACAGTTCCCCTATGAGAGGGACCCCAGAAATCTCTCTCACCCTTCCTGCCATGTGGGGACACCCCCAAGAAGACAGCTGTATACAAACCAGGAAGCAGGCCCTAATCAGACACCAACTGTGGGCTTTGCCAGATTGTGAACAACAACAACAAAAAAATGTTCATTGTTTAAGCCACGCGGTGGTGTTTTGTTACAACACTGAACAGATGACTGGACACGTGTATGTATAGGCTAGTTTCATAATTCAAAGAAGTTCCTGGACCCCGTCTCCCAAAGTATATTATTACTAATGTTCACCTCAGCTGAGGAAATAGAGCAAGAGCCCTCTGAGGTGATGTGGCCGTTTTGGCAAAAGAAATGCAGAAATTATCGATGATCCAGTACATGATGCTGGTTCCTTTCCCCGAGTCTCAGTTTCTTCTTGGAGATGATCAGGCTCCTTCTATAGGTCCTGAGAGGGCGCCTGACTCACCAGAGCATCTTCCCCACGTGTAAGCTCAGAGTAACCTCTGAGGCCTTCAGGTCTCACCCGGTTACTCCAGTTCTTGCTCCCAAGGGCGAGGCCCGTCACACTGTGCTCCGAACTCCAGCAAAAGTTCCCTGGAATCTGTCCTCTCTGGTTATCCCAGCGTGACGGCTGTGTTCAGAGTGGGTCCCTCACCTCAGCTGGAGAAAGTGGCAGAGCCTGGGGTGGCCAACATTCAGGGCAAGTCTGTGACGGACAGACAGCCTCCTAGTTCGGGATGTTCCCAGCGACTTCCCACCGCTCACGCTTGGAGGGAGAAGGGTCTCAAAATAGCTGTTGCTTCCCCAGCCCGGCGCTAGGCCAAAGACAGGAATAGACATCTGGGGGTGGCTGCCTCAGCCTCCCTCGGGGCCTTTGGGGGCTGGGAATAGGCAGAGGCTAGACCCCGCCCCTAGCGTGGCACGTGTGGGGAATAGTCTACACGAGGTAACCTGTCTGTGACGGGCCAGTCACTAGTGTTCCCCGGTCCGAATTGGTCAGTCACAAGCGTCAGCCAGACAGTGGCCAGGGCTTGGTTGGTTGGAGGGGTCTGACGTGCCCTTGATCAAGCAGCAGAGTCACATGATGGAAGTCACGTGGTCAGGCAGAGGCCGGAACCACAGGTGAGGTAGACTGGGGCTTCAGAGATGTGGAATGCAGGATAAAAGGCTGAGAACGCAGCCCACCTGGTCTACAGCCAGCCTCCGCATCCTCCACAATTTGCATGCTCTTGGGCCTCAATTTCCTGGCCTATAAAATGGGCACAATAAGCTGGATGTGGTAATGGATGCCTTTATTCCCAGCACATGAGAAGATGAGGCAGGAGGATTGTGGTGTTTCAAGCTAACCTGGGCGATGTAGCAAGATCCTATCCTCTCCATACCAAGTAATAATTAAAATATTGAGCACAGTAAATACCTACCTCCCATCCTGGTTATGATGGTCGGACAAGTTGACCCTTCAGTGAATATTATTTGTTAATTTTAAGATTTGTTTAGACATCGTGTGCCCTATCTGCATGTATACCTGCAGGCCAGAAGAGGGCGCCAGATCCCACTACAGATGGATGTGAGCCACCATGTGGTTGCTGGGAATTGAACTCTGGACCTCTGGACCTCTGGAAGAGCAGCCAGTGCTCTTAACCGCCGAGCCATCCCTCCAGCCCCATGACTGTTGCTTTCTTACCACCTTTTTTTTTTTTTTTTTTCTTTTTTTTTTTTCGGAGCTGGGGACTGAACCCAGGGCCTTGCGCTTGCTAGGCAAGCGCTCTACCACTGAGCTAAATCCCCAACCCCCTTTTTTCAATCTTAAGGCATTGGATGAGCACCTACTGTGTGCTGGGTGCCATTACTAAGCCTAAATTAGGGTAGCTCACATCCTAGCTCGAGGTAATGCTGTGGAGAGCAGTAGAGGAGGGTCCCAGACATCCTGCTCTGCCTCTACCTGTGTGCCCAGGCATCCACTCACATATGTATTACAACACATACCAAAACACATCAGAAAAAATAAAAATAATTAAAAAAAAAAAAAAAGCAGAAGCAACTCTGTCTTCTCTCGTCTGGTCTCAGAGTGTCACTTCTGCTGTAGCCTGATCCCCAACAGAAGCAGTCTGACTGCAGGCAGGGAAAAAGGCGCTCCCACTCTGGTCAGTCCTGGCAACCACAGATCCAATTCCTGTCTCTATGGCTTTGCTTATTTGAACGTAGCCCCGGCATTCTCCGTGTGTGCTATGGAGATGCCACAAACTCCCAAGGTTCTGCCTGCCTCTGCCTCCTGAGTACGGGGATCAAAGGCGAGCTCTACCCCCACGGTTTAATCATGACCGCTTCTTCATCCCATCGTCTGTAAAGGATTGGCTGTTGTGAAGAGTCCTGTGAACTCTGGTGAACAGTGGCTGTCTCAGTCCCTGTTTTCAGTTCTTTTAGGGGATGAAATTATTGCCTTATAGCAATTCTATGTTTAGCTCGTTGAGCCAACGCCAGACTTTTCCACAGTGTCTACACCGCCCTACACTCCACTGTCGGTGTTCAAACGCAGTGGACTGAATACGAAGATCAGAACGCCCAGCTTGATGCTCTGAGGAGATGGTGTCTTAGAACAATTAGTTCTCAAGCCTCCTGGAGTGGAGTAAGTACCCTGAAGAAAAGACCTTAGTGGCCGGGAGTTGGTGGCACACGCCTTGAATCCCAGCACTCGTGAGGCAGAGGCAGGCGGATCTCTGTGAGTTCCAGAACAGCCAGGGCTACACGGAAAAACCCTGTCTCAAACCAAGACACCCCAGTGGGGCTTGAGACTCGGCTCAGTGCTTAAGGGCTTCTGTTGCAGAGGGCGGGGGTTCAGTTCCCACATAGCAGCTCACAATCATCTATAACTTCCATTGCAGAGGCTCAAACATCCCCTCCAGCCTCCTCAGGTCCCAGGCACACAAATGGTGCACGAAGAGGCATGTGGAAGAGCCATATACACAAAACAAGGTTTACAAAATGGCCGACACCAGGCCTGGTGTCGTGGCTCAGAGGGGCTTATTACGAAAACCCCAGTTTGACCTCCAGATGGAAGGAGAGAACCAATTCCACGAAGTTGTTCTCTGCCCTCTACAGACATGCTGTGGCATGCATACACCATTACATGTACACACACACACTCACAAACACACACTCACACACACACTCACACCATTAGTAGTAATAGCTTTTTTTTTTTTTTCCTTTTTTTCGGAGCTGGGGACCGAACCCAGGGCCTTGCGCTTGCTAGGCAAGTGCTCTACCGCTGAGCTAAATCCCCAACCCCAGTAATAGCTTTTTATTTTATTTATTTAAGACTGGGTTTCTCTGTGTAGTCCTGGCTGTCCTGGACTCTGTAGACCAGGCTGGCCTAGAACTCAGAGATCTTCCTGCCTCTGTCCCCAGAGTGTTGTCCCCACTGTTGCCACCATGTCCAGACACACATACACCCCCCCACACACCTTTTGAGATTTATTTATGTACACTGTAGCTGTCTTCAGACACACCAGAAGAGGGCGCCAGACCCCATTACAGATGGTTGTGAGCTACCATGTGGTTGCTGGGAATTGAACTCAGGACCTCTGGAAGAGCAGTCAGTGCTCTTAACCGCTGAGCCATCTCTCCAGCCCTCATTTTTCTTTTTTCCTTTCTTTTTTTTTTTTAAGGGGTGCCTGTCCTGACTAGTTTTTGTTTGTTGTGTTTTTTTTTTTCTTTTTTCTTTTTTTCGGAGCTGGGGACCGAACCCAGGGCCTTGCGCTTGCTAGGTAAGCGCTCTACTACTGAGCTAAATCCCCAACCCCGTTGTGTTTTTTTTTTAACTTGATACAGACTATAGTCATCTAGGAAGAGGGAACCTGAGATGAGAAAATGTTCCTATCAGAGCGTCCTGGAGGCAATTTTCTTAATGAAAGATTGATGGAGAGGGTTCCACCCATCGTGTACGGGGCCATCTCTAGACTAGCAGTCCTGGGTTCCATAGGAAAGCTGGCTGAGTAAGCCATGGGAAGCAAGCCAGTAAGCATCCCCCTTCATAGCCCCTGCATCAGCTCCTGCCTCCAGGCTCCTGCCCTGACTTCCCTGCATCATGGGCTCTAAACTGTAAGAGGAAACAATCCTTTTTTCCCTCAGGTTGCTTTGGGTCATGGTGCTTTACCGTTGCAGTAGAAACCCTAACTCAGGGCACCAGAGAGATCTCCTATTGTCTCCGTACCTGTGAGGAGGCCACAGTGAAAGACAGTGGTCTGTCTCATTAGCCGGCCCTTACCAGAACTGGCTGAGCCAACCCCTTGACCTCAGCCTTCTGGCTTCCAGAACTAGCAGTCTATGCCCATGGTTTAGAGCCCCACCCCGCAGTCCACGGTGATTGGATGCAGCCCTCCTAATTGACTAAGATGGCAGCCGGTCCCATTCTCCCCACTCCCTGACAGCCCTTATGTACCACCCTGCTCCCTACTTTTGAAGTTTTGAGACTAATCGGCAATAACATTCAACTGTTTTTTGAACATTTTATTTATCTGCGTTCGGGTGCATCTGTGTTTTGGGGAGGGAGGGCTCGTATGGCATTGCATGCATGGAGGACGACTTACAATTTTCTCTGCCATGAAAGTCCCAAAAAGATCACCTATGATGATAATTGCCCTCAACGTGGGTCACTAGGCTTGGTCACGGGGGCTTTTACTCGCTGAGCCATCTTGCTAGCCTTCCCTACTATCTATCTACGTGTGTGAGCGCGCGCGTGTGTGTGTCTGTGTCTGGCCATGTCTCTGTGAGAGATGCGGAGTGCCCTTAGAAGCTAGAAGAGGGGATCCTGACCAGTGAGCCATCTTCCCAGCCCTGTCTTTAATTTTGAAGAGAGGGGCTGGAGAGATGGCTCAGTGGTTAGAGCACCGACTGCTCTTCCTGAGGTCCTGAGTTCAATCCCCAGCAACCACATGGTGGCTCACAACCATCTGTAATGAGATCTGATGCCCTCTTCTGGTATGTTTGAAGACAGCTACAGTACGTTCATGCATAAAAATAAGTAAAAAATAAAATCTTTAATTTTGAAGAGAGTTGGGGCTAGAAGTAGTGGATATGCCTTACTACCCACGCAGTGGACCTCCTCAGCCCACTAAGGGCTGGAATTGGTTTTTGGTGTTTTGTTTCTTTTGTGTGTGTGTGTTATTTATTGGTTTATGTATTTAGTGAGACCGGGTCTCACTTTGCAGTGTTAGCTGGCTGACTTGGCCGGCCTGCAAGGCCTGGAATTCACTCTATAAGCCAGACTGGCTCAGACTCACAGAGATCCCCCTTCTTCTGCCTCTGAGTGCAGGGAGCCCCGGGAGGAGGAAGAAGGCGATGAAGGGAAGAACTCAATCCCAGACAGTGCTGAGTTTGAGGCTTCAAGAGCTCTGCGGATCAAATAAGTGTTAAATGCTGTGTGGAAAGGCCCTGGGTCCTGCTCAACGAATATTTATGGGACATTTCATACTAATGCTAGCTAACATTGTATGGTGTTAACTAAGCTTTACATGCTGAAAAAAAATGGAGACATATACAGTAAGGCACAATTCTAAAACATACGGCTCAGCACATCTTACAGATCACCTCTCGGATTAGATCTAGAACATTTTTAGCCCCCAGAACATGCCTTTCACATGTTAATTCCCATCATCACTATACATGGTATTAGCTTTCCTACACAGGGGAAGCCATGTTGCAGACCACACAGGGTCAGCCTAAAGCACAAGGGAGTCATTTCCAGTTTCCAACATTCCCCCTGAAGGCCAGCCTTTGGGATCCTGCATCCCCTCGCTGGGCTATGACTAGACTCTGGCCTTTGCACCCCCAAGAGCAGAGCTAGGCATTCCTCAGTGTCTCTGTGTCTGGGTGAGGAAAGATAGAGCCATCCCCCACCCTGTCAGGCACAGAGACCACTGCCCAGGATGCTCAGGCAGAGACTGAAGGGCGGGTGGGTGACCCAGCCAAGGCTGTTCCTTAACAGTGCAGAGGATCTGCTTTTCCTGAGGCTCATTGGCCTGACTCTGGGGAGAAGGGCCCTTGATGCTGTCAAAAACGTTTTAGGCCAGACTTCTGAATGTCCCTCAGAACAGCAAGGAAGACACAAAATGTCCCAGGGGAGGGACGAGGTGCCCTATCACCCCCATGTGTCTGGGTTGGCACCCTCCTGACCTCATCTGTCCTCTGCTACAGCGGGAGCTGGCCGCCTTGCATTTCAGCCTCAGGGCCTTTGCAGTCAGTGTTCTCACCATCTGGAACCTTCTGCCTCCTGAACTCCACTTGTCTTACTGCATCTCGGCTCAAACGTCAACCCCTTCACAGGATGCCTCCCCGAACAAATTGCCCTACTTAACGCTGATGCCCTGACCAGCCAGCTCTACCTTTTAAAGGCTGTGTGGCGTTAGAAAAAATACTTAACCTCTCTGTGCCATCATCCCCTCCGGTATTAAATAAGGGTGGTGACTTTACCTTGAGTCACACAGGGCTGTCATAAGGACTTGAATGATTTAACATCTGTTAGCAATGCCTGGCCCACAGAACGTGCTTTATAAAGATGTGGCTTTTTTGAGCTGAACGTTGTGGCATATGACTGTACTCCCAACACTTAAGAGGTGGAAGCAGGGAGATCAGGAGGAAAAGGTCATTCTCAGCAAGATAACGAGTTTGAAGCTAGCCTGGTCTACCTGAGACCCTGTCCAACAACAACAGTAGCCGCAGCAGCAACTGTAGCAGCAGCAGAAACAATGTTTCATTTTGCTCACAAAGCAGCCGCTGCCACGGTCACCCCTCCTGAAATTATTCTGGCCGTTTGAGTTATTGATGCTCCCATTTCTTCCAATTAGAATAGACAAAGACGTGACACTGGTGGTGTCTGTTTTGTACAATACTGTTTTCCCGGTATATGGGACAGTGCCTGGCACACAGGAGCCAGATAGGCTGTGGGCGACTCCCTTGCAGCCTCTCCAGTGGGCAACATCCCCCACCCCACCCCCCACTGCCCCATTCCCGGGTCTTTGCCCCAGGAGGGAGGAGAAAGGAGAACAGCCTGCAAGCGTTGGCCTCCATCCTTCTTCCGATGTCTACCCCCAACGTCCGTAGAACCAGAGAACCAAACTCTAGACTCCCCGGGATTAGAATCTCCCTTTACCACCCGAAGTTCTGCAGCTACGGAAACAGAATGTGGAGGAACAACCTCAGAGTCTCAGAAGGGACACACAAAACAAAGAAGTAACTCGGCAAGGCAATCCCTTTTTATAAACGGTGGTGCCACAACCTAGATGGAGGGCTGGGAAGCACATGACCATACTTACTGCTTGCAGTGACTGTGTTTCATCCCATTGGTTGGAGCTCAACTTCATGATCAGACTCAATTGGCTGATTGGCCCAAAGGGGGAGGGACGTGCTTGAGACTACAAGGCCCTGGTTCTGCTAGCCTCCTTTGGTAGAAATCATTTCTCCCACTGAGGCCCACAGAAGGAAAGAGTTGTTGACCGGGGCATATGGCGGCATATCTAAAGCAACATGTCCTCACCGAGCCCTGAATGTCTCACTCGGAGGCCATTTCCAGTGTCCTTAACGGATCTCCCGCCTGAACACAGGGTGGGTAAGAGGCAAGAAACTGCTTGCAGGCTACTGTCCTTCTCCTTGCTGGGGTAAGGGGCCAAGACAGTTGGGATGGATCAAAATCTAAATTTCTTTTAAATGTATATTTGGTTTTTTTCCTTCTGTGTACTTGCAATGTGCCTACATGAGTTTATGTGAACCATATGTGTGCAGGTGCCCCAGAAGCCTGCAGGGGGCGCTGTATCTCCCAGGACTGGAGTTAAAGTTGTGGGCTTCAATATGCGTGCTGGGAACCAAACATTTTTTTAATTAATTAGTTAATTAATTAATTAATTTATTTATTATAAGTACACTGTCACTCTCTTCAGACACAACAGAAGAGAGCATCAGATTCCATCACAGATGGTTGTGAGCCACCATTTCTCTAGCCCAGGTTTTTGTTTTGTTTTTAATTTTTTTATTTTATTTTGTTTTTTTAAAAGATTGGTTTATTTATTATATATAAGTACATTCACTGCAGCTGTCTTCATGCACACCAGGAGAGGGTATCGGATCTCATTACACATGGTTGTGAACCACCATGTGGTTGCTGGGAATTGAACTCAGGACCTCTGGAAGAGCAGTCAGCTTTTTTTTTTTTTTTTTTTTTTTTTTTTCCGGAGCTGGGGGAACCCAGGACCTTGCGGTTGCAGGCAAGCGCCTACCACTGAGCCAAATCCCCAACCCTCAGTCAGTGCTTTTAACCGCTGAGCCATCTCTCCAGTCCTTATTTTGTTTTTTCTTAAATGAGAGCAGCGAGTGCTCTTAGCCACCGATTATCTCCACTACCCCGCCCCTCCCCCATTCTCACTGGGAGGTGCTGCTGACCACCATGCACGTGGAGGTCAGAGGATGCTTTTGGTTTTCTCCTTCCACTGCAGGCTCTGGGGATGGAACTCAGCAGGCACCGCTACCTGTTGAGCCATCTAACTGAACTGGAAACTTGGGGCTTCCATTTCTACCTCACGTGGCTGGCCTTGGGCTCTGCGTGCCTTGGTCCATTCTCCTGAAAGGGAGGAGATGAAGGTCACTCCTCTTTACCTCCAAACTACTGGGCAGCTTCATAATAAAATCGCCAAATACTGAAGACTTGCTCTCAGCTCTCCTGTAGGGCAAGCATGAATTGAACTCTGGACCTTCCAGTTGAAGAAACAGAGGCTTAAAGTGGGAAAGCCGCCTGGCAAGGGATCCACAGCCAAAGGCATTGGTCCCAGCACTCAGGAGGCAGAGCCCGGAGGATCTGAGTTCAATGCCAGTCTGGTCTACAGAGCAAGTTCCAGGTCAGCCAGGGCTACACGGAAAAATCTTGTCTCAAAAAAAAAACCCCAAAGGATTGGGGGAAGAAGGGAGAGAGGGGAGAGAGAGAGAGAGGAGAGAGAGAGAGAGAGAGAGAGAGAGAGAGAGAGAGAGAGAGAGAGAGAGAGAGATTGTTCATATCCCAGCAGCCTCACTTCAGAGCCCACAGGCTTAGCTGTATGCTCTATCACAGGGGAGCACAGTAGAAATATATGCCAGCCACTGGGGCTCTTCTGATGGAGGCCCTAGGAAAGCGAACTGATTAAGCTGGCACTGTTTTCTGGGACAACAACCCCTCGTGGGGGCAAATACATGTTTTGCTTACTGTCCTCAGCCTCCAGTGCTCCTGGCAGTATCCGCTGGATTTTTGGATTATTCCCACCTTGATTGGTTCCAGCTTCTCCTGCAAAAGCAGAGTTATTTTTGGGGACTTGATGGCTTCCTCTGGCTGCCCATGACCCCCCTGCCCAGTTGCAAACACCTCTCCCTTACAGTACACGCTTCATTAGGCCCCTCTGCTGCTTTCTGACCCGCCCCCCCCCCAGGCTTTCAGTTCCCAGGCAGAGCACCTGCTCTTCTGCAGGCCCCTGCCCTCCCTTCCCCGCCCCTCCCTCCCCTCCCCACATAGCTTCCCTTAGCAAGATGGAACGCCAGCTTTTTCCTGATCCCTGGCCCCAGCTTTGCCCCAGAGCAATGACCTGCCCTCCAATTTCAGAATTCCTCTCAAACAGAGCAAAACCTCCCCGCACCATTTGGTGAACTAATACTTTTGGCTGGCATCCACACTCGCTGTTCCAACAAGAACTCGGTCGGTCCCCAATGTCACTCAGCCCCGGGAGGGAGTTGTTAAAAATTCCCAAGGATGAATTTTAGGTTATGAATATCTTACCACAATTTATAAAAGTGCATCCAAGGGAGCGCAAGGATGCCCCGCCCAGTCCCCTGCTGCCACCCGCCACTGTCTTATGTCACAGTGCGTGGGGCTGACGTCATAGGGCCAGGGCGTGGGCTCTGCCTTAGCTGTCTGTTTCCCTCTGCTCCTGGCTCACCCATCTTGCAGCTCCAAGCTCCTGGCTCTGCCAGGGCCGCCCGCAGGCCTCACTTGCTTTTCAAAAATAGCTCGAATCTCTCACTGGGGCTGCTTCCTGGGTGCCCCAGGGCCGCGTTAATCCCCACAGCACAGAACTTCACCAGCTTTGACCCTGGCCCGGCTGGAGAATATGTTGGAATAGGTCTTGGTTTAAACTCAGTGTCAGGGGTTGGGGATTTAGCTCAGTGGTAGAGCGCTTGCCTAGGAAGCGCAAGGCCCTGGGTTCAGTCCCCAGCTCCGGGAAAAAAAAGAACCAAAAAAAATAAATAAATAAAAATAAAAATAAATAAATAAATAAACTCAGTGTCGTAGCTGCTGTGAGGCCAGGGAGGAAGAACAGGACGGGTGAACTCGAGGGCACGCGTTCACACCAGCGCTGGCACCCACAGAACACAGGGGCTTGCCCTCCGTGTCTCTTCTGCTTCCATTTTCTTGTTACTCTTAAATAAATAGCCTAAAATAGGGAGGTTTTAATACTTTTTTAAAAAATCTTCTTTCAGCCCCTCTCCAGGGTCTCCCGCCCCCCACCCCCGACACTTCATAACCCTGGTGACCCAGAACTCATTATGTAGCCCAGGCTGGCCCCAGACTTGGTACATAGCTTGAGGGTGCCGTCCTTGAATTTACTCTCCTCTCCCCAAGATTTATTTATTGTTGGCCAAGGTCCTATTTATTTTGAAACAAGGTCTCACTGTGTAACCCTGGCTGTCCCAGAACCCAAAGTCATCCACCTGCCTCTGTGCGTGGGTGTGCACATGACACGGTGCTCATGTGGAGGTCTAAGGACAACTTTCAGGAGCGAGCTCTCTCCTCCTACCAAGTAAGTCCCAGGTATTAAAACTCCAGTGGTCAGGCTCTGTGTCAAGCCTCTTTACCCACTGAGCCATCCTGCTGGCCTGTCCGTGTGTGCATGCCATGTGCACAGGAATCCATGGTGCCCAAGAGGCCATGGTGGTTGTCAGCCAACAGACATGGCTGCCGGGAACTGAACTCATGTCCTGTAGAGCTGGGTATGCTCTTAGCAGTTAAGCATTGAGACGTCTCACTGTGTGTCCCTGGCTGGCCTGCAACTCTGAGCAATCCACCTGCCTCCAGCCCCTGAGCCGCCGAGTGTGTGCCACCACACCCGGAGAGAGTGGTTTTAGGCAAACAGGCGGTTGGCATACAGAAACCGTGGCGTTAGCGCTCAGTGAAGCCTAGCTGACGTCCCTGCTGCTACACAGCAGAGTACCCTCAAGGGTAATAGCTTGTAACGGCGGCATCCATTTCTTTACTTGTGAGACAGGGGCTTGCTACGGCTGCCCTGACTGGCCTCCACCTCCTTCCTCTGCACAATTGATTGTGTCTCAGGCCCCCTTAGCATCTGTGACAAACACTGGACCTGTGCCGGCCTGAGTAACAACATTTATGACCTTGCATATGCTATCTGTCTGTCTGTCTATCATCTAGCTATCTACCATCTCTCTCTATTATCTATCTATCTATCTATCTATCTATCTATCTATCTATCTATCTATCTATCTCTCTATCTATCGAGACTGTGTAGCCCTGCCTTCCTCTGTAGACCAGGCTGTCCTTAAACCCGGAGACCCACCTACCTCTGCTTCCCGACTGCCAGGATTAAAGGCGTGCACCACCAACACGGACACCTTGCTTGGTTTCTATGAGTCGGGAGTCTGGAGTAGCGAGGCTGGGTGTTGTGGTGCGTGAGGTTATGAGTGGTTATGCGTGGTCACATAGCTCGTGATCTAAAGGCTTGGCTGGGTGACGCTGGCTGCCCTAGTGGCTTTTCCCGGGGCTGTGCATGTGCCCTCAGGACCCGATGTTGGCTTCTACAGAAAAATCCATCCAAGAGCAAGACCCTGGTGTGTGTGGTGGGTTTTATCTCAAGCCCTGTCACTTCCATATGTCCTAGGTGTTCAGGGGAGCCTTGGTCAGGAAGGAAGGTGTGACACTGGATCTGCCAGGGGCAGGGCCTGCCTGAGACCTGCTTTGAAAACCTGAGGACCTGTGTGCAATGGGTGTCTACTGTACTTCCTGCCAGCAGGGAGGCTGAAGCAGGAGGATTGCTTGAGCCTGAGAGCTCAGATCAAGCCATCGCAAAAGCAAAAGCAAGGGCTGGGCATGGTGTTGCACACTTTAATCTCAGCATGGGGAGGCAGAGGCAGGTGGATCTCTGTGAGTCCGAGGCCAGCCTGGTCTACAGAGTGAGTTCCAGGACAGCCAGGGCTACACAGAGAAACCCTGTCTCCATAAACAAACAATCAAACACGTACAGTCACGTCCACCGGGCTGACCTGATGGTGATTCTTCAGACGAGGGTCCGTCTTTCATGCTGATTCTGGATTGTGTCAAGTTGACAAATGAAACTAACCAGGGGAGATGGCTCAGGGGTTAGAGCAAACGTCCGTGTTGCAGAGGACCTAGGTTCAGTTCCCAGCACCCACATGGTGGCTCGCAACCACCTGTAACTCCAGTTTCAAGGGATCTGATGCCCTCTTCTGGCCTCTCTGGGCTCCTGCATATATATATACACACTCGGGCAGGCACACACACAAAATTAAGCTTTAAGAATAAAGCTAAGAAATTCAAGTATCAGCTTTTTGCATAAATGCACATTTCAGTTCTCTCAGGTAAATGTCGAGGAGGAGAATTGTGATCGGGGATAGACGCAAGTTCAGCTCTATTAGGAGCTGTCAGTCTTCCCGACAGAGCTGCTGTCTTACACTCCGCGTCCTCGCCCATACTGTATATTTAGATGGTGTGCTCATCCGAGAAATTCACCCTAACACGTACGCAGGGGTGTCTTAAGTTTTGATTTTAATTTGTACCTCCCTGCTAGCTAAAGATACTGAGATCTTTCCTTGTGGTTATTGGTCTTTTACAAATGCATTTTCTTCAGTCACTTTGCCTATTTAAAAAAAAAAAAGTTTGGTGGAACTGGAGAGGTAGCTGGAGAGGTGGCTCAGTGGTGAGAGCCCTGGCTGCTCCTCCAGAGGACTCGGGTTCAATTCCCAGAACTCATATGGGAGCTCACAGCTGTAACTCCAGTTCCAGGTTATGTGACACCCTCTTCTGGTGTCCTAAAATACCAGGCATGCACGTGCACACACCACAGAGTAGGGGATCGGGAGCGGTAGAGAACAATTTTTTGGAGCGAATTTTTTTCTTTCCATCTTACATGGATGGGCTCCAGGAGTTGAACTTAGGGTGCTGAGCTCATGTGGAAAGCGCCTTTACCCTCTGAGCCATCTTTCAGGCACTGCCTGCCATGGCCGGTTTTGTTTTCCTTGTCTGAATAATAAGAGTTCTTGTGTGTGTGTGTGTGTGTGTTTGATTGAGACAGGGTTTCTTTGTATAGCCCTGGCTGTCCTGGAACTCACTCTGTAGACCAGGCTGGACTTCAAGTCAGTGATCCCCCTGCCTCCTCCTCCCAACTGTTGGGATTAAAGGTGTGCAGGACTTCCACCGCCACTACACCTACCATAATAAGAGTTCCTAATTCTGAAGTATATGCCATCATGCATATGTATTCGTATATATCTGTGCGTATAAGGACTACTTTCTATTCATCTGTATTTTCTTTTTAAAAAAGACTGGCTTTTAATTTTAAATTTATGTGTGTGTACCCCTGTGTGTGTGTGTGTGTATCTGTCTGTCTGTGTGTGTCTGTCTGTGTGTATTTGTATGTGTGTGTTTGTATGTGTGTGTGTGTCTGCGTGTGTGTGTATGTGTGTCTGTGTGTATGTGTGTGTGTGCGTGTCTATGTGTGTGTGTGTATGTGTTTATATGTGTGTGTGTCTGTGTCTGTATGTATGTGTGTATGTGTGTGTATATGTCTGTGTGTATGTGTGTTTATATGTGTGTGTCTGTCTGCGTGTGTGTGTATGTGTGTCTGTGTGTATGTCTGTGTGTATGTGTGTGTGTGCATGTCTATGTGTGTGTCTGTATGTGTTTATATGTGTGTGTGTCTGTGTCTGTATGTATGTGTTGTATGTGTGTGTATATGTCTGTGTGTATGTGTTTATATGTATGTGTCTGTCTGCGTGTGTGTGTCTGTGTGTCTGTGTGTATGTCTGTGTGTGTCTGCATGTCTGCATGTGTGTATGTGTGTCTGTGTGTCTGCCTGTGTGTATATGTGTTTGTGTGTCTGCATGTGTGTGTATATGTGTGTCTGTGTGTATGTCTGTGTGTGTGTGCATGTCTGTGTGTGTATGTCTGTGTGTGATTATGTGTTTATATGTGTGTGTATGTCTATGTGTGTGTCTGTGTATGTGTTTATATGTGTCTGTGTCTGTGTGTCTGTATGTATGTGTGTGTGTATTTATATGTGTGTGTATGTCTGTGTGTGTGTGGGTGTGTGTTTGTGTGCACATGAATGCAGATGCCTATGGAGTCCAGAGATACTGGGTTCCCAGAGGCTCAAGTTAGTGGTCGTGAGCTACCTGGGGTCAGTGCTGGGAACTGAACCCAGGTCCTCTGCAAGAGCAGCAGGTGCTGTTAACTGCCGAGCCGTCTCTCCAGCCCTAATCTTTTTCCCAC